>NC_092066.1:24595833-24937500 GCF_039877785.1 Chaetodon trifascialis
AGGCTCAGGGTTAATGTGAGGCATTTAGTTGTGATGGTTCAGGTTAGGGTACGGTAAGAGTGTCCTCACAAGGACAGAAGTACATGGATATGTGTATATGTGTGTGTGTGTGTGTGTGTGTGTGTGTGTGTGTGTGTGTGTGTGTGTGTGTGTGTGTGTGAGCGAGAGAGCGAGAGAGAGAGAGAGAGAGAGAGAGAGAGAGAGAGAGAGTGAGCCATTGCAGCTGCTACCTTCTCAACTACCTGTGGGAGGTGTGAGCTACTTACAAGCACCAGCTTTGGATGGATTTATGTGAGGGTTTGACATTTTTTATTTTTATAAAACATGTGATTCAAACCTGATTCACAGTGTTTTCTGCTTGTTATGTGAAGGATCTGATGACCTTTGTTCTGAAGAGATGACAACTGCAGTGGTTTCCTGTGGAAAGCCCTTAATCCGAACTCATTCAAAATCCCATTTTGATTAGATTACACACAAGTATGCAGACTGTATGTTTGGATGTTTCTTTTGGTTGTACTGGCCTCGCAGGTCATGACCGTGACAGATTCTTGAGAGACCCAAAGGTCTGAGTGTGATTCACAGCATACTGTGAAACTGTTAATATAGTGCAGGGGTGTTGCCACTCTTCCCACTGTAGTGCAGAGTGGACACAGTATGTAATCCTCAAACTAAAAACAGTCAGACTAAATGTTCCTGCGACCCTGGTCTGTGTTTGTCTGGCATATATCATCTCATAAACAGAGTGGGAAACTTGGAGAAAACACAGAAAAATATTGTGCTTGCTGTTATTAACCAGCAGTCTAAATAGCAGAGACTGAGGCTCTGGGATCAGCTCGCCCTCATGCTGATTCCCCTCCTTTACTGACCAGCAACTACATGACGTGTTCTGCTCTGACAAGCAGAACAGAACATAACTCTAACAAGCTCCAACTGTAGCTGTTTGGGGAGGCTGGTTATCATCTCAAATAATGGAATCCAGATTATTATTTACAGAAATAGTGCCTGTAAAGCACTTGCGTTGTAAGGTTAGCATGCAAGTCATGGTATGACACAGATGCACAGATGACTAGGGGCTCTATTTTCGTCCCCAGGGTGCACACCCTGCGCAGTGGTATTTTCATGCAGCGCTGGCAGGTGCACAGCACACTTGGTATTTTGGTAAACCGAGGTGTACAGAGGTGCACCAGGATGGGCGCTGTGGTGCAGTAGGGGGAAGTGTCGACATAATCATGTGTCTGCGGATTTGGATTTTCATCCCATTTTGGTCCACGCCGGTGGCATAGAAGTGTGCTGAAAGCTCGCCAGCCCAGACCTGGTCAACTCTGTGCACCACTGGCGCACTGCCGGGCAAGCGGATTTTCGTAAACCAGCGGAGTCGTGCGCTCACGTCACCAACACCTCACAAGCAGGTTTCCACAGTGTCTGGCATTTTACTGCGATCAATTATTAGCAACAGCCACGATTCAATGCAGCTATCTGAGTCAGCACATACAGTCAGACCTAAATTTATATATTTTGATCAGTATCTCATCTGACCACATCGCAAGCACGTTCGGCACGCGTAATGGTCACTCAACCTGACTGAATGTACACAGGTGAAACAGGGATGTCTGGTGATCTGTGACTCAAATCGCCTGGTGACAAACGTGTATGGCTCTTTCCCCGGGTCGGCACATGACTCGTTCATCCTGACGAATTCTAGCATCCCTACAGTCTTTCAGGGGGACACCTCTCTGGAGGTGTGGCTGCTAGGTGATAACGGCTATCCACTGAAAACGTGATGACGCCATTTATCACACCGTCAACAAGACGGCAGCGTGGTTTTAACGGTGTTTTCAGCAGTGCTCGGTCAGTCATCGAACGCAGGTTCTCAAAATGCATTTTAGATGTCTGGACCGGACAGGTGGTTCATTAACATACAGCCCTCAGAGTGTCGGTGCATTCTTTGTGGCATGTTGCGTTTTAAACAACATGGTTATACAACGTGGATGTCACTATGAACTCACGGAGGACTTAAGACGGAGAGAGTGTGAACTGCATGTGCCGTGTCAACTGGGAGTGCAGCAGAGCGCACAGGAGAGGAGGGAGCGCCTCGCTGCCCAGCTTTGTTATTAAGTGAGTATTTGCGGTTACATCAGTTCAAAAAACATCTGACGATCAATAACTTTCCACACTAAACAGATAGACAGTACTGAAATAAATTTATCGAGGCCAACTCCTCCTGAGAGAAGTTTGGGCGTCGGACACTTTCCTGCACGGGCTCAGTCATCCTTGAAACTTGCCATTCGCCTGGCCAGTGGCGTTTTTAAAAGTGAGGCAAGGAGCCAGTGTGATTGATGAAGATTGGACTCGGCTGTGTCAAACCCACTCCACACCTTCTCCCCTCCCTCTTTCCGCGTTGTGCCGCTGGGTGGGACAGAGATGAGAAGGGGGAGTAGATGCGCTGGCAGTGCAGTGCATGAAAATACCAAAGTCTGCGCCGCCACACCCCATCGGCGAAGCGGACCTGACCTCCAAAATAGAGCCCTAGGAGTGAACAGCCATGGTTGCAGCTTTGTGGTTTCACTGGTGGGTAAATTTAGGAGTTAGGAATTTATAAAATACAACCAATACGGTGTATATTAACACATGAAGTGTCAACAGAGAGCCCTAAAATGAATGCAAGAGTGCTGAGCAGGCCCTGATCTTCACTTTTGCCCCTGAATTTTGCACTAATATCTAACATGCAGATTTGCAATAAACAAATGATTAAACAGACTGTAAATCTGACAGTTTTGGAAATGATTTGATCGTTTTTAATGCGCAAACTTCCTTCCTGTTTCTGGGGTTAAGGCTAGCAACACTGAGAATAAAATGTTTTTCTGTGGCTTTGATGACAGTCAGTCTTATGCCCCATGTTGGGCTGTGCCTCTAGCACTTACAATCAGAATAGGTCTAATTCTCACAGTGAAGGCTGCACTTGCAAGACTTGTCTGTTGGACTAAAACCTCAGCGAGAGCCATCATTCAGCAGCTAGCACGTGAAACTCTGCAGCTCTACAGGGACTGTAAACACTGCAGCTGTTTTTCTAGGCTGTTTGTAGAATCGCTTCGCTCATACACAAAAAGTCAATTATTAAGGATCAAAGGATCATCGTTCACTAATTCAAAAGCACTAGAATCCTGCTTCATTCACTGAGTGACTTCTTATTAAGTAATCTGCAGCTCGTCATGTGGCTGTTAAAACGAGACCTCATAGGCTCCTATCAATAGCAATAGCTCAATGACTGGATCAGCCTCTGAACTTTCTGGCCTTCAAAACTCACTTTCCTGTTCATACCAATGAGCCTTGATGAGAAACTAGAGTGCTGACTCACAGCCTCTTCTTCTCCCACTTCAAAAAAAAAAAAAAAAAAAATCCAAATCTGCAGACTTGGCCTGTTGGAGTTTTGCTGGGTTGTCAATGAGAGGATTTTCCTTTCAACTTAATATCTCTGTTCCCACAGAATTCCTGTTCCTCTGAACCAAAAACGCTAAGTCCAAGGTCTGCTTAAGCTATTGATGTTATTACAATGTAGAGCCCCTTTGAAATGTAGCTAAATGCAGCTGTGCTCTGGAGGACGTTAGTCCCTCATATTTAACATGTGATCTGATCGCACACACGGGAGGTTTTGTCCTCCCTCGCCTTCCTGGACACTGACTTTTACTTGTTTTTGACTTGATGCCCTTTGGTTTCAATTATGAGCAATTTTAGCAATTTATTGTTGCGCCGTAAAATCTGGGAACTTCTGAGAGAAAGAATGAAAAAAAGAAAGTTGACAGCCTCGCACATCAGGACACTCAGTCTGTTGTATGAGTAGTATGTAGAAATTTGAAGTGTCCAAGCCCTGAGATAACCCTGATGACTGACTGTGATTTCTAAAGTCTGTGTAGTTCCCCTTTAAATGAAGACGGATGGCTGATGAATGATAGTGGAGAAAAAGCCTTCTCCTCAAGCCTCATGTGAATGGAGTGTTATAACAGCATGTATGAAACAAATACTGGCATACTGCAATAAAGTGAATTAAAATGACTCCTCACTTGGAGAATAATGATTTTAATAAAACCTCAGTCTCTGTTAGGCTGGACGTGCTCTTGTGGTGGATGACGGATGAGTCAGGGAAAAACTGAACCACTCTCAACAAAATTTTGCACAACCCTGATGAGACGAGGGGAATAATTAGAGTCTTCCACACTTTCTGGCTCATTGCTGATAACCCTCTGCTTAACCACACACACACGCACGCGCCCGCGCAACCACGCACACGCACGCACACACACACACACACACACAAAAAAAAACCACAGTGGAGGGGTGGGTCACACTTCATCTGCCTGGTTCTGGTGTATGAAGTGTTGTGTGGTGTGTCTGTGTGACAGAGTCAAACACACAGATCATCAGTGATGTGCAGTGAAAACATTTTGAGCCACTGCGCTCCACATCGTCCAATCTTCCATGTCCTCATCTTATTTTGGAAGGTTCAGGAGCTATTTTTTCCTGCACTCGTCGCTGAACAGATTGTTGAACAGATGCAGTGGTAACGCAGCACAAATGCAGGCTAAGTTGCATGAAAACTGTGAGAATCCATTCATCGATAAACCGTACTCTCAAGCAGTCAGGACCAAGGCGGTATCGACACTGATTTCACTCAAAGCCAAGTACATATCGCACCTTGATGTGCCTCCTCTCCTCTTTCTTTTCTTCATATCTTTAGTTGGGCTATATTTGGTCTATGGCTATATACAGTATGTCTATAGTCAATTCACCCAAATGACAAAAAATACTTTCTCACTGCTTGTAGTTTCAGCTTTTCACACTTTAAAGAAATCTATCATCTGGGGTCACCTCAATAAGATAGATGTGAATGGAACTTTAATTGTATATTGGAACACGTCACATGCTTCAGTCTTCTCCTGGTTTCCTCATGATCATATTCCAGACTCCATGCTCTCATGATACAGAAAACATGTGTGAACAATAAATGTGTGACAACATTCCAGCAGATTACATAAATAATGCTGTTTATAAAGGGATATGCATCCCTTTACTGTCATACCTCTGGGTCTATAAGACCAGTGGTTTAACTGATTCATGACAGCATCAGGTTTTTACATGATTTTGGGATTAATGTGACATCGCACCTTGATTTGTCAGATATTTAGAGGAACCGGGTGGATCAACCTGACGCAGACGTCCTAATATGGTCGTTTTATTCAACAAATAAACTTTCAGCAGCATGTACTTTCTGATCATAGACACTGCTTTATTCTGCTGATACACAGTATGTTTGTGCTGATGTGATGTTTCACTGACATCCCTTCACATAACCATTCTTCAACCTGTCCATTTCTTATTTAACAGCTGAACCATGAAATAACATCAGTATTTACTGGATCATTGCTGTATCAAATATTTGGCTTCAAGCAAGTGTCGTGAGGACAGTGGACTGCTGTTTCCATGTATCTGGGACTGGAAGCTGTCTTGTCTTTTCTTCCTGGAGTTGACCTGCAGTGTTTCACCTTTTCACTCTCTGCTTGTCAGTATACTTGTCAGTGTACTTTCTCTTTCTGCAGACCCTCACGTCTTCTCTTCTTACAGCTGACTTCTTGTTCTCGTTTCGTTCCCGTTGTGCTTTTGTTCTGCCTGTCATCAAGTCTTCTTTTAACAGCACCTTCTCTGTGCATATTCTTCACATTAGAAAGCCTACATGTCCCTTCTTTCCCTCCCCCCTCACTCTCTGGCCCTCTTTCCCTTTCTCTCTCCCTCTTTCCTTTTGATCCTTGCTGCCTTTTTTCTCCAGCAGTGTTCAGTCTGATTTGATCTGTCAGTCTGCAGGGCTGCAACACCTCCATGCTTTCACCTAACACGAGCTGACGAAGCCTGCGGACATTTCACCACAGCGCATTTCCAGAGCCGAGTATGCTTTCTGGAGTCCTCATGTGTCCCAGATCACTGTCTCTACTACCATATCTCCACCATACTGCTGTCTCTTACAGTTTTTCACAGTCACCTTCACACTGACAGCAGTACCACATTTATTAGGCGTCGCAGAAAGACTTTTTCTGCTCATTGCTATTTCTAACTTTTATCGATAATCCCTGCAGCAGTGGGCCTTGCTTTAGATTCAGAGGTCCAGGGTGTTACACTCACTTGATCAGTGAGTTTTTTTCTGTAATCTTTTGTAAGTGATTCAAAGAACAATTTGCAATTTTCATTGACTGGATGATAACCAGTGTGTGGTGTTTATGTGTTAAGGCAAATTATAGTCCTTTCTGCTATCACTGTCCCTCCGCTGCCACATGGAGAGGACACAGCAAAAACATCCAGAAACGGACATCAAATGTATCCAAACATGTCTGTCTGAGGGCTGCAGGGTGTGCTCTTGACTTTTGACATGACAGAGAAGACAGTGATTCCATTTTGTAAAATATCGAAATACTATAATTTGATCAGAAAACACAAATCTCTGCTATGTGGGAAATGTGATATGAGAACTACTGTAAGTACAGTGGGTGAAAGCTGAAGCAGGAAGTCAGTCTGCAGACTGTGGTGGATGTTAGAGTGGCTAACCTGGGGCTCTGTTTCCAACCCATCTGATCCTCTCACTGCTTCTGTCTAGTTGCTGTGTTACCAAATCCAAGCGATTAACTGGATGAGGACAATACACAGCAATTATGGCCAAAGCTGTGAAAGTAAGACCTTAGTTCTAAGAGACCAGAATTCTCTTGTCAGTTTTGGATGACTGTGGCTGACACACGGCACAAAGCCCTCTGTGTTATGTTTCTTATGTCTTTTCCGATGCGCCCAGGGTTTGGACCCAGACAGGGAGTTGGATTGGCATAAGTCAGTTTAGGCCTGGGGTAGTTTGTTATTTGTTGTTTACTGTTCTTACATAGAAAAGGATGATGTCAAGCAGAGTGCATCTGAAGGTAATGCTTGCTGTGTAATTGAATATTAATAAATTGGATGAGGACTGCATAAATATAGTGTATTAGATGATTCCTACGCGTCTGCACTCCATGGTATCAGGAGGAAAAACATGATATTAATGTTAGCCTACATAAACTGGTGCCCCTGCTCAACACATCCCATCCCCGCTAAACTGTCTCTAAACCATACTGTTGTCGCTAAAGCATATCTGAGGCACCCAGCAGACCCCCTGCAGTGAAGGCAACCCCAGCAGGGAGGAAAAGTCTGCTGACTCTGTCTTGCTTCTCTCTGTGTTTACCTCAATCATGGCAAACTCTTGTTTGTTTCAAAGCTGACTTTGTTTTGTGCTGTCAGACAGCAGGCTTCATACAGAGCAGCACAATACCTCCCGGCATCTGGCTACTGATCAAACAGCACAGCTCCAACTATCATCACGCTGCACTGTGTGCTAACTTCACTAATAAGCCGACAAGTGAGAAACTCCTCTTGATATTAAACAGAGCAGCCAGTTAGATGGAACATCCCTTCATCACCTTACTATGTCTGCACAGGGTAAGTGAACATTAGCATCAGCACACAGCATGTTTCATGTACGGCTACACTGAGGGCCTTACTTATGAATGAATGGATGAAACCTTTCTCGGCCTTGAGGATCTTAACCAACAAAAAATGTATTTTGTATATGTTTAATATATTTCATTCCTCATAGAATTTGTATGAGATGAACATTGTGTTCATTGCATTGACTTGTGTATGTTTATCGACTGCACTCATTCATTCCTAAAAGCCATTTCTTAACATAATGACATCGCCTCAGACACTTAACATTCTGCATTTATTATCTGCCAAGCAAAAGCCAGCTCTGACAAAAGCTAGTCTGGACATCCAATTTTGCTGCTCAGTTATAGGTTATGAGAAGATTTTTTCTTGAAAATAGTGTCAAATCTATATGTTCTGGTTCCCCTGGTTCTCTCAGAGCTCCAGAACAGCTACCACATGGAACTGGAGGTGATATTGTTTTGTCAACCACATATGTGTAGATTGGGGTTTTTGTAAGTTTCCTGTCTTACCAAGTTGGTCTTGAAAACAGAGCTGCTGGAGCTGTGTGACATCACTCACTGCCTCACTTTAGTGAAACATAATGTAATGTGAAGTCACCATCGCCTCCACTCTGCTTTCCACGCGAGTTCCTGGAACTTAATCTGGGCAGTGCTCAGGAGGAGGTACAGACACAGAGGCTGGCAGCATCTGACTGGTGAAGTGACTGGTCAAGCAGATCACTAAGAATGACTACAACACACACAACTACAGGAAGCACCATTTTACGACTGCATCTGCAACTAATGCTTCAAAAAAGACCAAGCAGAGAGCGAGACAAAGATGTCCATGTGCTCATGAGTGTTTGGTCAATCAAAAAGAGCTGGCTCTGACAGTTTTAGGAGGAAAAATGACAAACTGGAAAGCTACAGAGGTACGACATGCTGAATGCTGTGCCTTCCCCAGCAGTGCCCTGGAGTCCAGGTGGGGGTGTTAAACTGGATCTCATCAGTTACAATGCTCTCTGTCCCAAAAAGGCACACCTCACATGTCCACTAATGTAAAAAATGACTTCACGTTCCCTTTTTAACTCTCTGAACTCCAACAGCTTCTGGACAAGTTTGGTTCTCTTCATATTCTTACTCACTGTGGGCTCTTTTTTCACTTTGATATATGAGATGGAAATCACAGCTAGAAGGAGGGAGACCTCAAAAAATCTTTGATTATTACAAAAAACAAAACAAAACAAAAAAACACCACCAACAATAAAAACAGAATCTACATATGCAACATTTTCCAGGTGCCCACAAGTTTCAGAATGCTGGAAATAAATGGGGCCTCCACACGCCGTACATATTGAACTATTTCTTTTTTAAGAACCTCTCTTGCTCCTCTCTGTCGCTGCTGGCTCCTCCTCCTGCAGGACTCATTCAAAGCTTGCCAGTCTCGCTCAGAAGGACAAAATTTCATGTTATTGACACCATCTGTTTAGTGCAAATGGTTAATTTTGGGTGAAATTTCAAAAGAGGCATGCAGAACAAAGTGATTTGACAAAATATCTCTATTTTAAGCTTAGGTTTGGTTACTTTTGCTGATGGAAGATGATATGTTCAAGGACTGTTCAAAGGTCAGATCATCATTCCTGTTTTTAGATAAATGGTGACATTTCTGTGATTTAAAAACAAAAAAAAAACACATGTCTTTCAAACCCACCAGTAGGTTTTTGCGGTTCAGAGGGATAAGAGCAAAACATTTGAAAAATTCAGTTCAAACGCAAGAAACAAGTAAGCACCAACGATTTACATGGTCCCTGAAGGTTCAAGCCTCAGGTCACGTTATTCAGTTTGTGCAGCGGAACAAGGCTAAACAATGATGACACATATGTTTTCCCTTTGAAATGAAATATAGAAATGAAAATATGTTTCCAGCTTTCAGAGGTCGTACATCCCCTGAAAGCAGCACAGACAGCAATGAGACACAAACAATGTGTGTCGGCATTATGGAAAAGGAAGAAAAGCATTGAAACATACAGCACTTAAAGTAAACTTGATAGGAATGTACAACATATAACACACACACACACACACACACACACACACACACACACACACACACACACACACACACACACACACACACACACACACATAAATATACAATGAGAGGATTAGGAGAGAGGGCTATGAACGGTATATTACTGACATTAACACATCCACCATGGGACTCATTACATATACATATGTCTGTGTGTGAGGTGAGAAAAACCTCTCCACCTTCCTGATATATTCACTTCACATTGCACATTCTGTCTTTGTGCCTCTCCTGCCATTTTCTTCCTGTCAGCTCTCTGCCTCTCTGTCCTGAATGTGTACTGCACAGCACAGTCGCTGGGCCACAACACATCATTATCAACACCACTCTTTACAGTTTGGAGGAGCAAAAATATAACACTGTAACAATTTTAGATATTCCATTATTGTGACAGTGTGAGGAAACACAGCTGCAGCGACGGTGCTTTCACTGCTCCACAGCAATTCACAACTCTGACGCACATCCAAAGTTGCCTAAAATATATGTTCTACAGTTCTGCAGTACGATGTGTTCAGTGTACTCTGCACTGCCATTGTGATCTGAAGTTTTAGTCATTCTCACTTACACCTCTTACTGGACCACCACACAGTGGCATTAAAGCTGTATTACTCTTGTTTAATTTCCTCTATCACTTGTGGCCACAATGTAAACTCCAGAATGATGCGAATGTGAAGGCTAAAGAATGGTGTACCAGTGGAACAAGTAGAGAGGAGTCACAAAGTGTGAGCAGTTGAGTTTGTTAATGTGAGCTAACATTAGCTGCAGTGTGTTGAATCAAGCAAAGGAGGACTGCTTCATTTCTACTAACAAAAGTTCCATAATCTCAAAAACCAACAGTGTGTTTTTGTGTGTCAATCTTCATGTGTAAGCTATGTAGTTCTTTCACACACTTGCGGAGCAATGATCATTTGTGGAAGTCATAGGCAAAATTGGTGAAGAGTGATTAAGTTCAGCATCAGTTCATATTAATGCAGTTCAGGAAAGAGCAACACACATGACTGAGGAGTGTCTTTCCAACTAATCAAGGGGATTTGATGTGGTACCATATGGGACATTCTCCACCAGGGAGGCAGTGGCACAGCTCTTACCTTGCCAATGTACTGGTAGTCACTGCCTGTGTACTCCTCCTGCAGGAAGAACTGGTTCCACATCCAGCCTCGTCGAACTCGCCTGAGCAGCTTCTCTCCTCTGATCACTGCTTCGGTTCCCTCTCCATCTACGGTCTCAATCATTCGTCCACTCAAAGACAAAGCATCCAGGGACAGGTGAAGACAGAGAACACATACAACGCCCAGGAATATAGTCCTCATTTTTCTAGTGGAGGTGGAGGATGCACAGGTCACAAATGCTTTATCTTCCCAGCTGGACCACCCTGAATTGGGAGATGAGCCTATCAGTCATAGTCCTTCAGGTTTTGACTGTCTGGGTAAAGCAGCTGTAAAAGAAGCAGAGAGACAGCAGTGAGTAGGCTACAGGGCTGGGCCAAACAGTGCAACACTGAGGTCCACAATTAATAAGACCACACTGTGAGGGCTGTTTATGGATTTCTTGGCACCTGAACTGCTTGATGTAGGAGTGCAGAATTTTCATCTTATTGATTGGGAAACATATGCAAATCAAGTTATGGCAAACAAAAAGAAAACAGCAGAAACAAACAGCTTCTTAATCATCATATACACTTGCAGCACAGTGGTCTTAGATGGAGGTGATTGGAATTACTTTCCCTTTGCAACTCATGTCTGATGCCTTTTCAAGTTCATCAAAAGAGCATCAAACAGCCCAACCTGAAAACAGTCACCTTATGTGCGCTCAGTGAAATGCACCCTGTTATTCATCCTGACTTTAAAATGCACATGTGATCTGCTGATTTTTGAAGATTCATGAGACTTTAAATGAAACCAAATAAAATACACACATACATTAATAAATTCAACGTCTTTCTCCTGAGGTATAAGCCATGGCTGATGTGAAAACAGGATTTTCATTCACTAATTCGTTTGCTCAGTCCTACTTTGCAGGTGTCTGGAGTGTTTTTAAGTTTCCACCAGTGAATCTCAACACTTCCTGCAGATGATGATGATGATGATGATGATGATGATGATGATGATGCATAGCAATACTGTGGAAGTCCAATGTCTTCTTCTACTGTTGTTTATCAATTGCTGTTAAGCTATCATCAGTGAAACACTTCCTGCAAATGCTTGACATTAAAAGACCCCAAGGATTCATGGGAATTATGCCCTGTGAGCATGCACCGTTTGCAGTTTCACTGACAGCAGAGCCAACAGCAATCAAAACAATGCAATGACACCATTCTGCTGTACTGATGGAATTAGTGTGGCGAGTGTGAAGTGCACAGTTATACTACAGAGACAACACACACGAAGTGTTGAGTGTGCATCAATGGCACACAGCTTCAACAGGAAATTAAAATGAGACCAGATCAGAAAACAGCCACACTTATGCTAAAATATCGAAAGTATTTATAAAACAGGCAAAATTAGAATTAAAGGTGTTTGAAATCAAAGTCTGGCCCTCTCTGCAGCTGAGTTGAATCAAGACTTGTCCATCATTTGGATTTCTGAGGTCCTGATAGTTTCATCACTTCCTGTGTGGTAATGAAGCAGAATTGTTGTGGTGTGGATACATTTGGGCTTCTTACTTTGGTGTAAGCACGTGACCAAAATGGGAATAAAGCAGATTTATTCTCTGAGCAGCACTATAGGACAACTTTGCATTCACTGCACTGCGTGTGGTTGAACAGCATAATGAATAGTACTATGATTTAGTCATTTCACTGACAAAGTGCCTGCTCATTACATTAGACAACTCAGGAGTAAATGTTATATGCTTCACCATCCCAGATCCCCAACAGTGACAGTAAATCACAGCCTGAGCACAGCGGATGAGACCTCACATGCACACGCAACTCTAGACAGAGAGACGAGATCTCTAAAGCTCACAAACGGACCCAACATTTTCTACGCATTCACAGTCAGCTGAATCTTCTTTTTTTCCTCCATGACAACGCTGAATATTCCCATTTACCACGGTTGTCTCTCTGTAAACAAAGATTTATTTTTGCCTGGCACAAAGAGGACGGCACATAAATGCACTCAGTGCTCCCACTGCTCAGCCGTACAGTCATTAGTAACACATGGAGAAAGATGTTTAGCAAAAAGCAATAGAGTCAGACTATCATTTCAAATTAACACAACAAAGGCAGAAATCCAGTGAAAAGAGCTCAGAGAGGCTGCAGCAACAGCACAGCACTACTGAAACCAGTGAGAAGGTACTGACAAGGTTAAGAAATATGAAAGATAAATGGCATGTAATTCTCACTATCTGACTGCTGAAGGCTAAGGCTGGAAAAGGCCTTTCATCAAGATGTGTGTTGATGAGAAGACTGAGTTATTCACGAATGAATGGACTTTGACTGGTGCCAGGTGTAATGATGAAGGTAATGCAGCAGACACCTCCGTTCTCTATTTTCTGTCCCTCATTCTTTAAGCTTCTGCTGTCCTTCACATCCATCTGGCCTTATGAGCTGAGTTTGAAGACCTTTCTCCTTAAAGCTGTGCTGACTGATACCTTTCCATACCGGCAAAGGATTAAACGATGATGTGTAAGGTGAACTGCTTGGAATGATGAACCCGCAGAGAAGCATCACTGACTCTGCAGTTCTCCTCAGCTCTACGGAGCATTTATGCCTCTTTTAGCTCAGTATTTTGGTTGGTTGGTCGGTCACACACTACCTGCCCAGCACCAAACAGTGCACGGGTAAAGTTGGCCACAAACGTGGGAACAAAGTGGAGCATCTGGCAGCTAGTTGTTAGCATGAGATATCTTACATAAGCCTCCTCATGAAAGGAACTCGGGACTATGGAGATGCCACATGGAGACCACATGAACTGTGATAAGTTTGATTAAAATGTGACCATTTTGGTGCTTATTTAAGAAACTTACTGAGAATAACTTAAGAATCTTAGGACCTCTTGCTGCTAACTGCTAGCCTGAGCAGACAGCAGGGCAGGACTTGCACTCTGTGTGACACTGTGAGCAAGCTTCATAAAGCTTAATATTAGCCTCCTGAGACGACAGGTTCTAGAGACACACGGGCTCCTCACTAGGAATTTTGTTTCGGCTTGGTTTGTCATTGAGTGTGGCGTTTCGTAAAACTGTGTTGACTTAGAGAAATTGGCTCGAATTCCTTTGCAAATACTTAATTAATGTGATTGCAAGATAAGGAGCGTCTGGACAGACTGATTAGCGCTTGATGACTACAATATGAGTGACAGGTTTTTTTGGTCCAACATTACATCTGCTGACACATTTCATTTGGTTTGATCCAAGTTTAAAGGTTTAGTCTTACGTTTCAACAGTTGAATCTAGATTCTCACTCATTTAATCCTAATTGGTTTATCCAGCCAGAAAAGTTTAAGCTTCATTTACACATTTCTCTCTTTCTCTTTTATCTCTCCTTTAAATCTGTTCCTCATTTCTGCCTCGTTTCCAATCTGTTCACAGGAAATAATGCCATTTTAGCACTGTTGTGACCTGGCTGTCTGTAGTCTGCAGTTGTTGAAGGTACATACAAATATTCCCTCCACACAGAGAGCACATTTTTTCTCTCTGCATGCATCCAGTTAGACAAATTGTCTTGGCTTTAAATAAACGTTTTGCCTGAAAAAATCCGACTGACCACTGACTTAGTGGCCTTGGCCTCTGAAAAACATTTCCTAAAAACTGTCTTTGTGCACTTAAAAACTGCACCGGATCAATAAATCCATATGCATTCACATTGAAGGATCGAGAAGGAACGCTTACACAGCAATTACGAGAGTGAAAGGAAATGTGCTTTTATCTTCCCACACAGAGCTCTGTCAGGGTCTTGCTGCAACAAGCAAAAATAATGTTCTTTTTTTATATGAGCTACTTTCCATACAAATGTAACTCGCTGCATTCTGGAGACATGGCACGGCAGCGCGTAGTTCACACCAGAGCAATGTCACCTTTTTACGATTGAGATAGATTTTTGGACAATTAAGAGACACGATAAACTGATTGATTCAAATGACAGGGACAAATAAAATAACTCTGTTCATTGCACACTGGCCTTGCAGAGCATGATTTGAAGCATAATGCACCACCTCAGTTCACATTTACAGCACTAGGGTGCAGCCCTGATATGCAACAGTGATTTTCAACCATCAGCCTTCAAAACATGACTGTGTTGGCTGAAGCAGTGCGATTCCCACATGGCAACGAAGCCACCTTCTTCTGATCAGCTAAAGCATACCCCAAAATTATTCTCATGTTCTGTGTTGTAAATATGCTGAATTGAACACAGCCATGTTTAGTTAATGCTCTTTAAGTGAATTATTGATGCTGCTGAAGCCCTGAACTGATAAATCACAAAGTATTCTCACTCATTCTTTCCTGTCGCTCACCCTTTCTTCTCTCTATCTTGCTAATGTTTCCTCTCCCTTTCTCTGGGCGTACTGCATTAGTCCCATTTAGTTGGTGCTTCATGAAAAGGCTTTAATTGAATCAGGTGGAGAACACACAGGAGACTGATTGATTCTGGCTGGACGCCTTCGCTCGCTTTTTAACGAGCCACACCGCTCCATTATGGTGCAGCGAAAGAGGCCGAGGCCTTCAAGTTTTCCAGTTCAAAGGGATTTCCCCCATCGCCTAGTTATTCTAGCGTGCATTTGAGTGTGCCAAGTCACCAAGTACTGTTAAAGCACTGCTGTACTGGCCCAAGTCCAAGCCTTCAAGAAGCCAGCACGAACATCACAGCAGATGATGATTCATTTTCAGTCATTTTTGTTTAGCAACATAACTCACAGATGACAAAAACAGTCACCTATGACACGTGTCTCCTTCCAGTATCTTAGTTATTTTTGCAAGAGGTGATTGTGTATTAAATTTTCAGCAGCCCAACAGCAGACGGCTGACAGGAAAGCCTTGACATACAGCTTTTGTGAAATGCTTTTACTATGATATTTTCCTTTCAAAAATAAAAACTTGAAGAGTTGACTGTTGTAGAGCCACTGCTTTCGCACACGTCGGCCACGTTACTAAATATCACATATATTTTACATTAGCACACAGAAACAAGAATTCTGAATCTGTCGTTCCAGGCATCCGAGGATTTCACATCATTTCAGTGTGGAATGAAAATCAACCTCACAACCTCTTAGTGAGGTCCATCACACTGTTGTTGCTTTTTCTTTTCACATCATTTCTGTTAAGTACAATGAATAAACTGACCTTGGCTTAAAGGCCTTTCCAACAATAATGCACATTAGTGCAGTCGTAGGCTGGGCAGAAACCACCAAAAGCAATGGTGCCTTTTTAAACATATTGCTGTGCAAATGTCAGTGGAACACAAATAAGGGTCATTTATATTTTGAGCTTACAAAATGATGCTCACAAATAATATCACAGACTGCAGTCGCATCTGAAAAAAATGCATGCACATATCTGAGAGTGGAATAAATAACAAAACAAAAGTTTTGCAGCCATGTAAATATTTTGTGAAAAGTTTTGCGCACATTGATGTAACGTGCACGTGTGTGAAAAAAGCTTTGTGACTGTAGAAACAGTTTTTGTGTGTATAACTACACTTTTTGCAGGGTTTTCTTCTGCAGTGAGGTTTACAAAGGTTGAGAGACAGACACAAATTTTTGAGTGCAACGCTGAAGTCACAAGCCATAGACATGAATTTTGATTCTGCTTTTACGCCTGAGCTGACCAGCCAATCAGTACGTTGCTCACCAGTCATCCAATCAGAGGACAGCAAACCGTCCACTTCCTTCCAAAGTACTAATGAGCCCTATTTGCCTCCATACTCTTAAAAAAGTTATTTCAATCTAGCAGTAACTGATGTCCAGCAGCAGCACCTTAAGGGGCTGAACTGTACAAACGCAGCCATTGGAGTAACTGAATGTAAACAAAGCAGAGTGATACTACAGTGAGTGGTCACACTGAGACCGCAGGAATGTTTAGGCCTCCTTTCAGACCGTGGACGCAGGGTTACAGTGTTCTCCTCAGTAAATATTAGGTTCATTTAAATCAAGTCTATTTTAAGAAAATGTCCTATCTGAAATATAAAAGCATGTTAAAAAAATGTTTAGCTTAAATTATATTGCACGACCTTCACAAGACGTGACCTGGCATTCAGAACAGCTATGCAAGTGAAGGCAGCACAGCTCAAGTCGGGCTGAGATTAAAATGTTCTTTCAAAAGTCTTCATTAAAATCCTCCCTGCAAATAAATGTCTATGCTCTAAATACTACACAGGCAGGGTCTCAAAAAGATCAGATCCAAAAAAGGCTGGAAGCCTCTGGGTGAGGCCATCATGTCACATGTCTGCATTACAAGCATGTGGTACCTTAAATGTATTGAGACTCCCTGCTGTGGCACTACACCACATAACAGCAGCGTGTGCATGAGAAATTGGGAAGAAAATCTTAGGATTCCAGAACTGCCATATTTTTCCAGCTAAGGCAACCAAGTGAGTGACACATTGGTCTAATCTGGTGTTGGATGCTTCCATGGAAGTACGGCACAGAAAAGGACTAAATCTTTTCAATTGTGTTATGTTGAGACTGTACAATTACAGACACAATAACCAGTCCAGAGCTGCAGGAGAGCTCCACACATCACATACGAGTCTCTGCAGGCTGCAGCAACACAATACAGCTACAGTTCTGTGACCTTTTCAAATAAACTCTACCATCCACAAGTAAAAGTCGGAAAAACTGAAAGTTGTGGATGGTACCAACAGTCACTCCATTTCCTCCTGTTTTTCCTGACCCCTCTGTTCAGGTACATGGCACACTGACCCAGGACTTCAAGCTGGAGCTAGAAACACTGCAGTTTGTCGACTGGTAAACAGAATCATCATTTCTTGTGCAGCTTTCTTTCTTGGTGAGCTGTTTTTTTCCGGCAGTATTTTTCCTTGTTGCCTGCAGCCTTTTCTCACACAAAGCTGGTCTCCTTGTTGTAATAAACAGCCACGCATGGAGAAGAAAGAACACGAAACATCCGATGTCCTCCATTCTGTTCTTGTCTTCCTTTGTTTACACTCTTGCATTAGATATGATGCGACGCTACTAATGTGGCTGACGTGGCTATTACCGTGTGGTAACAACCCTGCACACGCTCAGCTGAGCTGTCTGCAGGTCCTCCATTTAACTACATGTAGGTATGGGTTAGATACGCTTTCAACAGTACTATAGCCAAAGTGTTTGACAGACAGAGCTGATATGCCCAGATCAGTAGTCAGGCTGTTATTAAAGCAGTCAGGATTCATAGAACAGTCTCACTCAGTTTAGAAGAGCAGCACAGGCCAACATGATACTTCCTCTCCAATCTCCCCTCCTTTGTCTTTACAAACAGTGATAAATGCTCATGACCTTCTGGTGACAATCACAGCTCCACTCCTCCTCTGTCGCCTTCATCTCCTCCTTCTCCTGATGCATGGCTGTGTATGTGTGTGTGCCAGTGCACGTGTGTGTGTGTGTGTGTGTGTGTATGTGTTGCCACCTTGCAGACAGCCACTGAGACCTCTGACAACTCCCAGAGGACCAATTAGAGGTGAAAAAAGGAGAATGTCAGCCACTGAGCAGCTTGTGTGTGTGTTTGTGTGTGCGTGCCTCTGTGTGCGTGTGTGTACGTGTGTGCGTGTGTGAGCGAGACAAGTACAAACCCAGCCACCCTTTTCCATCAGAATAGACCAGCCATCTGAAGGCAGCCAACAGCATCCACACCGCCTGTCCAGTTTTAACTCACACACACTGGCTGTCTCTCCCTCAAACACACACACACACACACACACACACACACACACACACACACACACACACACACACACACACACACACACACACACACAGAGCCGTCAGATAGTCCAGTCCCCGGTCCTTGGGAGTGTGAAGTCTCATTATGAATAAACCATAAACGAGGTGCAGAAGCTGCACCTTGACTTTAGACACTTGACTAGTTTTTAAAGAGTGAACTTTTTCAGCAACTTTTTTGTGATCCACCTGACATCGCCATGAATCATTCTCTTTAACATACACCAGACACCAGAGGCACGGCATCATTTTCTTATTCAGTCACTGAAGCGTCAGTTGGCCAGCCACAGTCAATACGCGCATGTCTTCCTAATCCACTTACGAGTCAGCCAGTCTGTCAGTCAGTCGTCTTGTTAGATACTGAGTCTGAATGCAGAAAGAAGCCAGCCAGTCAGTAACCCAGTTTCTGGCTTGGTGTATGTAAACATCATAACTGGGTTATGATTATGACAAACCCAGATAACTCTCATTTAAAATCAGTCGCATTGGCATGGACACATGGTTCTGCTCGACTGGAGTCCTCATGTTGGTGCGCTCTGATACCAACTCAATATTACTTCTACTGTTACCACAGAGAGGAACGTTTCTCGTGTGAGCAAAATATGCCATGACACAGGAAATATTCTGGATAACCAATCGAGAAATGAGTGTTGGACCGAATAACCAGGAAGTAATGTCTGTTTTTGTCTGTCTGTTTCACAAAACTAATAATGCCACCAATCAAAGCACTTTGTCAGCTTCAAGTAAAAATCCATCAAATGGAGACGAAGACACTCACTTTTGGACAGTGTTTCCTTGAAAGAATACATGGACTTGTGCTTTTTGAAGTGCTTGTATAAAGAATTTAAAAAGAGCTTGAAAGAGAGAAGGAAAAAGAGAAACAGGTCAAACCGTGTCAACATACACACCTCTGCATACCTGTCCACGAGGGTACAGCATGATCTGCAGACGGGCCCCACCATCCCCCATCTACCCATTTCTGACATCATAAAGGATTGGGGGAGGTGGTTTCAGACACTGTTCAATGATCCAACAAGCACTTCTGTCCCCTTAAGGGCTTACAGACATGCTAGCATGGCGCTCGATGAAAAGTCAGGGGATTCATCCTGAGACCATGGATGTCTGCTGCAAATGTCATGGAAATCCATGCAAGACTTGTCCACACTTCACTCTGGACCTGAGCAGTGGACGCTCTTTGTGAACGTCTCTCCGGTGCGTGAGCTGTGTTGCCCCCTGAGGAACTCTGCATTTAGCTGCAGTTTGGCCCAGACCGATTTTCAGCACTTGATCATGAAAACAATCTGGGCCTAAACTGTTTTCTCAGTTGCTTTGACACTATTATGAACAAGAGTACCATATTTTTCAGATGAAGTCCTTCAGAGTTCAACACTGTCGAAATGTCTTACAGAATTCTGTCAACTAGTTTCACATATAAATGACTGAATCCCATAAAATGACCAGAAGTATACAATATAGCATTAGCCTCGATTAAAGCCAATAAAGTGCAGCTCTTTGGAAGATGTTGGGCCCTTCTATAGTTAAGCCAAATAAGAAAACTGAAAGAGATTGCTGCTGTGTGGATTTTGATACATTTTGTAGAATAAACTCTATTGTCATTAACTAGTCTCAGCTTCACAAGACACTGAGCTGTAGTTTAAGATGGGACAGTCCAGTTAACCTGAACAGACTGCTGACTCATAGCTACAACTATAACTAGCCACCAGTCTCATCTGGCTGGTTGTTAATTTACCATGTAAATAGCCATTATTAATGGTGAAATAAAACACTTTCTTTGTGCAAATCAGATGTATTAATAAGACAATAGTTAGCAGAAAATCTATGTAAGGCTACGTAATGATTCCATAATGGAAAAACATCAGTGAAGTTCCAGTCGGTGGTGAAATGATGAGCTCCCAGTGAAGGCTGGACATTACTTTGGTTGTTTGGTTGAGACAGCAAACTCAAATGCTGAAATGCTATCAGCTGTTGACATTTATCCTCGTGCACAAACCAGTGAACTCCAATACAGCCGGCAAAGGGGATATTACATCACATTAAAGCCCCATTAAAAGTGAGTCAGTACTGGCCAGGCAAGGTAAAAGGGAGATGCTACGTGCCATTTACTGATTTATTCATGGAAATATTGCTATACACACAGCCACAGAGCTACAGCAAAGCTGTTTTCCTACTCGTGGTGAATTTGGACATATGCCCATTTATTTTTACAGCTAAAACAAGAAAAGAACCAGAGGAAAAAACCACAGCACGTCACACACAACACCAGACTTGACGGGTTAATTTCATACAAATACCGAGGAATTGATTTATTTCCTATGGTTACTATATCAGTAATATAGATAATATAATAACTGTGTGGTGGGTTGAAGTCAGGCTTGCAATGCTCAGCATGAGTGCCTTTTACAGCTTCATGTAAAATCAGAAATAAATGCTTTAAGTGTTTTAAAATAAGTGTTTTCTGAGCATTGCACCAGCAACGTCAGCTACTCAGCATTCATCGTGCCCAGGTAGTCAGCTTGTCATCCACCCAGACAGGCTTTACAGCGCTTTGTTACAAAGCGCCGATCAATAATATAAACACATCAACAGACACACACACAGGAGCAATGATCTTTGTGTATGACGGACAGCTGGGGTGTGTTGACAGTTTGTGGTCCACAGGCCATCACAGTGCACCCTCACTGTGTTCTCAACACTCCTGCTGTGATCAAAACTCTCATTATCATCACCCCGCTCTCTGATGCTTCACAATACAACAAAGAATTCAAAATCAACACATCAGTCCTCTCTTTTTAAAAAACCCACTTCAATAAGCTGGGGAGGGCAGTGCAAACGTCCTACAGCAAAGACCTGCAACTCTCATGGGTCCACATTAGTTTAAGTCGTGTGGTCTCATTACATTTAGTGAGAGAACAAAGAGGTTTCACATGAAAATAACATAATGGGTCCATGAGACTGACAGAAATGTATTTTCGAGCTCAGGATGCATCTCTGAGGCAAAGCAAGAAAGTTCGAGTAGGGACATATGATGAATACATTTCCCTGAACCACTAAAGCTGAACCTGAACTATAACCTTGACCACAGTCCAGCTGGTGTAGATATGAAGCTTCAGCTGTCTAAGAGTCCCCTCTTTGTCTTTTCAGTGTTTAATTGCTGAGCCATGTCAGTTCCTTTCAGTCTTATGGTTAGTTATGATGACAAACAGCAGCAATCCTACAAACAACAACCCGTGAACACAATTGATTTGGCTTCAGACCGCTGAAGACTCATATTAACTTCAGCTGATCTTCAGTGGAGTTTACCCTTTAACTTGGGTTAAGGATAAGTCAGATACTGCATTTGCGTTTCTTACCTAAATCTAAACATTAGCTAACATTTTTCCATTGCAAACACATGATAATGGCATCATTTCTCAGTCACTGTGAATAAATCAACATGAGCACAGAGCTCTAACCTCAGAGTACAACAGTCAGATGTTCCATTTTAAAAGGCAAAAGAAGCTGAACTGCTGTTGGCTCAGGTAATTGCTGAGAACAACAGTCAGAGAGTGTTTTCCTCCATCGGCCACAAGAGACAGCACTGAGGCCATTCCAGCGGCACTAGAAAGCTGACAAAGAACCATCGATAGATGAGAAGATGTATTGGAAGTAACAGTGTAAACAGTATATTTCTCTTTAACAAGATTACAGACTTCAAAGATTAGGTTGCTTTGGCAAATGTGTGCTGGCTTAACATCCTCACCTCCAAAAAAGAGCAGCGCACAGCAGCTTCACCACACTTTTCAATGGAATGCATCCAGATGGGGCTGTCTGACCTACAGATGCAATTTAATCAGCAGCTCTCTGTTCATGCAGGGTGTAACCCATAAACCACTCTGTTCACAAAGGGCCAGGCTGTGCTCTTATGAACTGAGTCAATGTAAAACACCTCACAATACTGAAATGTTGGTTTTCTTTACAAACTTTTTACAGACATACTGTATAGAGATGTAAACACATTGTAAAGGATCACTGAGTATAACTGTGGGACATCTAGTTTGTTATTTATCTAAACAATGGATGCAAAACACTGTTTATCCATAGGAAGAATGAAAATACTTTCCAGTTCCTAGTTCAGAGTAAGAAGTCGGGGCTTCTCTTGTCCTCCCTCTACCGCTTTATTCTCTGGGAATATGAAGTTGTGTGCACAGCACAGACTAAATGTATCATTAATTACTTTTGACACATCAGAGTGTAGAAGGAACTCAGAGCTCCCTTCAGTGCTCCCTCACATTGGAAAATACAATTGCCAACTTCAAAGCAATATCAAGATGGTGTTGAAGTCTCATTTGTGTTGCGCTGAAGGTACTTTCTGCTAAACTCTGCAGCACTGATACAGGTTGGATGAGCCTCAGAAATGCCCACTGTTGCTTTCACTGACCTAGAAAAACAGTGTTTTAAATGAGGAGAAATAACATTAAAACTTGACTGTATTTGTAAAATCTCACATAAAAAGTTACAAAGCAGCAAATGAAACTGCCCTCACCTAGTTGATGTAGCTCGGTGGAGGGAGAAAGAGAAAACTGTCTCATTGTTTTTAGCAGTGAAACTTGTATCGATCATATCAACACAAAGCACACAGAGCGCCAACGATAATCTCAGTAAATGGCACTGGTCATTTAGATTCACTGACTTTTTAATGATATTGTTGTGGATACTATGCTTTGCCCCCTGTCACTGATCCTTTACTACAGTATTAATATGAATAAATGAGTTTACTTTCCACAATTACAAGTAATGCAACTAATCTGTGTTAATGTTATATAACAGGATAACAGAATCATGTCAAGAAACGGCTTTATAGCCATTGTAATTCCACTGAATACACGCACACAGCTTATTGAAAGTGGAACATTTTCCAGCCGTGCCATGCAGAAGTCACACATGTCGTGTTCCAACAGATAGTTCCAAACACTGTCGCTCCACACTGAACCCCACTCATTCTCAGTGTTTCCCCAGCACACTGGCTGATCAGCTGATGAAATTACTGCATTTGGTGCCATTTTAGTTCATTAGCTGACCTCATGTATAGAGTCAGTGGTGGTATTTTATGAAGCCAGTTAATGTGTATCACAAGATAATAGCTAGATTCAAATTACAGCTAGTTAATGTGAGCAACACTGGATACCATAACCAGATGGCAGTTGATCCACACTTTACCTCAATGTGATTGTAGTTATTATTGTCCGACTGGCATACATATTTTATGTTTGCTAATCAGATTTGGTGTTACAGTTAGCAACACTTAGCTGCGACCGCATCACAACACCTGATTACAATGACTGGTAGCGAGCTGAACCAGATAGCATGGCTAGCTTGCATCTAGCAAAGTGTTCCTCGGTTAATTCAGTCATTGCATACATCATTCATTCATCAGTGCATCAGTGACAGGTGATAAGATCAGCAGCATAATGTGGATGACCACAGTAAGAACAAAGGGTAACTGCAGAAAGCTAAGTGTGTCATATATTTTCCTGTTGAAGAGCTGACGTGTGAAGCCACGGGAGGCTGCCTTGGTGACCTCACAAGCCAGTTGTCTACAAAGGAGCCAAAAAGAAACATCACGCCAATGTCCAAATACATTGGATATGGACCTAACTGCAGGTGTGTACTCTCACATCTGTAATCTCAAACTCATGAAAACGTTTGGGAAACATTAGCTTTCAGTGTGTATCATCCCTGTTTCCTCTGTCTTCACCTCTCCCAGCTCTCTCCAGCAGCAAGAGGCTCAACTCGACTCAAGGCCTGGTCTCCTCTGAGGTCTGTGACATATTCTCACCTAAAAGTTCTGAGTCTGTGATGTGTGTGATGTGTGTGATGTGTGTGATGTGTTGAGCAGTGATCATCCAGTGAAGTTTATTGAGCGCTCACAGTCAGGTGTCCACATCTCCTTTTCTTCCTACTGTTGTGGTGGAAGAATATAACGGCTATTTTGAACACTTATGCCTGCTTTCTGCCATCTTTCTCTCCCTGTAGGAGATCAGACAAGTTTCTCTGAAGACTGCCCATTCAAGTAAAAACAGATCTACCCTCTCCCTCAATAGATTATATAACAAAATGTCCTGCTGAATGTAATGGTTCGTCTTTATTTGGAGTATCGACCAAACCAGCTGCTGGCATTGATTGATATTGACTTGTTGTGCATGTTTATGTGAAAGTCTTAACATTAATGTGAGTAATTATGACCAAAGCACAAGACAAATATTAAAACATACATACTGTAAATCAGTGGTGGACGATGTGCTCAGATCAGCTTTTTAATCAAAAGTAGCCACACCACAGTGTAGAAATACTCTATTTATTCTATTCTATTTTATTCTATATACTTACAGTCCAAAACAGTACAAGCACTCATTATGCAGAGTGGCCCCTGTCAAAATAATGTATATTATTAATGAATTCTAAGTATTGATGGATTAATATAATCACCTGGGGATCATCTTACCCATAATATGGCATCATCATTAATTTGTTGATTTCTATTAGGAATCTCAACCTGCAAAGTAAGTCTATAACTAAGGAAGTTACAAATAGTGTGTGTGAAAAGTATCTGTCTCTGAAATGCAGCTGTGTTGAAGTAGAAACAGAAAGTAAAGTTCAAGTACCTCAAAACTCAACAGCACTTGATTAGTTACTTCCCACCACTGTTGTAAATATATTCTGTTATAGCAGCAGTCTCCCTCCAAAATTAAACACAGAAAAACTGATTAATGCTGTGTCTCTGCTGTCTCCGAGACGAGTCATACTGACATCCAGCTCCATGTCCAGAAGCCATCCTCCATGTTTGGTTTGTATGCCTGTGTTTGTGGTGGTGTTTATCCCTGGATGCGCTGACATCTACAGGCTTCTGACTGCCAAACATCATTGTGTTCACAACGAAACAGAACCCAAACTACAAGCGAGCTTCTTCCATTAAAAAGATGGCTGTCAAGTTTTGGAAAGATGGCTACAACAACAACAACAACGATGCAGCAAGACTTTTGAAACCAAATGTAAAGATACAAGCTGTGGCTGCATGGCATTCTTTACTGCTGAGGCAACTGGCTGGAGGATTCAAGACCTCAGCCTTTTCTCCCACAGACCACAAACTGTATGATGACTGAATGCTGGTAATAACAAGGGCGCAATTTTAAGTACACTGAATTTGGCTGAGTCCATTCTAAATCCTGGGCAGTTTTCCAATAGTAACAGGTCTGCAACCTGTTGTAAAATAATCATAGTTCATTTACTCAGATGGAAATGCCTCAATTACTCAACACAAAAGACATCCGACAGAATTTCAAAAGTTTAAAAGTACTGGAAAAATATTAAATATTTGTTTTGGTGATGATACTGTTGAACACATGGTAATCGTGGTAACACAAACTGATGACTGTGAGGTTGTAACTGTTGGTTCACAAGGGGGCAGCAAAGCCTCTCACCTGGTAGCTGTTAACAACCAAAGGGTTACTGGAAAACTGTTGAAAGGTATTCTTAAAAAACATTCTTAATTACTTCTAACGAAACTATATAAACAACAGATCAAATGGCTCTATGTAATGTGTAAGGGGACCACAGAAAATTGCCACCTCACTCTGCAGCCTTACAGAGCCTTTTAGCTTCTTTTATGTTCATGTTTTGGTTCACCATCACGTAATTCAACTCTCGTCAACCATGTTTCCAGGCAGCTGTTTTCAGTGAGAGGCTCAGACAGACAGACACAGTTAGAGACTAGCTGGTGAATATAGTGGAGCATTAAGCAGCTTACAAAACATTATTTTACTCTGAGAATTGGTGGAGACCACAGCAGAGATAAAAGGAGGGTGAATATTGGACTTACTGTACATTGATCAGGCTGACACAAAGATGACACAAATGAATGCTTATGTTTCTCCTGTGTGTGAGGGATGGTTATTAAGCAACTGCAGTACTGCAAATACTCTGTTACAATTTAGTTCCAAATTTTACTTCAGTAAAACTATCAAAGTATTAGCAACAAAAAGCACCTAAAATGTCAAAAGCCGTCATCAGGCAGCAGAATGGCCCCTGTCACTGTAATGCCACCATACTCTGATTTATTACTACAACGTTCTTAACTACCATTGTTTACGTCTTAATAACATAACATTTTGGAAACTCACTTGAAGTTTTCTGTGTAAAATTTTCATCGGAAAAGTAACTAGTAACTAAAGCTGTATCATTTCATATTTCCCCGTGAAATGCAGTGGAGTAGAAGTATAAAATAGCTTAAATGGAAATACTTCAGTAAAGTGCAACTGTATATCAAAACTGTGCTCAAGTACACTATTTGAATAGATGTAGTTAGTTACTTTCCACCACTTTAACAATGAGTATATACAAGTATTCCCTGTGCAAAGGTAACTCACAGTCCGTCAAATACATATAGAAATCTGGTAGCTTTGAATGGCTTTAATAACCATCTTGTCCATTTAGCTCATCCTACCTTGAACCACTATTCATCCACCAAAACCACATCACCATGAAGAGTTCAGGCCAGCTTTGTGGGTCACTCAGTGACTCAGGAAATCAATGAACCTTTTGATGGGCTTGCTGCAGTGTCAGAAATCAGAATCAGTCAACTGGAAATGGTGACTCGTTTCAAGACAGCTCGTGGTCATTAGGATGTGTATGGATCTGATTTTTGTTTGTTTGTTTTTAGTGTCTCCAGTTGAAGCACATAGAATGACATCATTAGCATCATCTTAAAAACCTGCTGACCTTCAAATTCCCGCCCTTGGTACAGACCATGTAGTGGGTCGAGGGGGTGGGGCTGAACATGTAAAAGCTCTCAACCATGTCAATAAAATGACCTACATATATGGTATTTAGTTGAGTAGTTTGGACAATACAGAGTAAATGGTTATTAAGATCTTCTCTGTATTGCATCCAGGCTTTGACGTGAATGGCACATAAACATTTGATCTAAAGCTCTGAGCTCTTCATCAGCATTAGACTGAGGACATCTACAAGCAAGCTTTTAGTGGAGTGTAACGGTTCACAGAAACTGACAAAGCACACAACAGGGCATGTACATTGTGGGTCATGTAATCCCTGCCCCCTATGCTTGACCCCAACACAGACACACACACACACTGCACTCACTGGGTGACCCATTCCCAGCAATTACCAAGTCCCAACCAGCCTAATCCCCCGTGCAACCTGAGCTGCTTTAATCTTCACAAAAGGGAGATAATAGATGTTGAAATGTGTGTATGTATGTACCCGTGTGTGTGTGTGTGTGTGTGTGTGTGTGTGTGTGTGTGTGTGTGTGTGTGTGTGTAATGTGTTTGGTTTTGCTATCCATCCAAGACTCCATCCAGTTAAAGTTTTACATGTTTGCAGAGTTTAAAGTGTATTTATTTTGTCTCAGTCTGTATATTTGCTTTAGATATGAAAGCAGGAAGGTCCTCAGAAGGATACATTCTACTGTGTGTGTGTGTGTGTGTGTGTGTGTGTGTGTGTGTGTGTGTGTGTGTGTGTGTGTGTGTGTGTGTGTGTGTGTGTGTGTGTGTGTGTGTGTGTGTTTGCGAGAGCTCTGATGATTGATCAACAACAATTAGTGATGGATAGTGTTGTTGGTACCAGATGGTCCTTTAGGATTTACAATGTTATGTAAGCACAGAGAGGGCTTGGGGAGGGAGGTCAGCAGGACTAAGGAAGATGAGAGACCTGACACATCATGAGCAGCTTTTATCACACACCAGCAGGCCCAGAACACAGCAGGAGACAGTCTGGAAAATCATTGACCTGAAATCCTGTAAGGTGACATCACAGTGCCTTCCTTTGGTGGAGTGGGGACACTTTCTCTGGACAGAGGATGGAGCACATTTGGATTTCACCAGGGCTGCAACTGAACATTATTTTCATGAGCAATCCATCTGTCTTTAGCTTTAATGAATAATAAACTCCCTGATTTTAAGATGTTGAATTTTTGTGGGATCATAGAATGCACCTCTCTCCTCTTCTTCTTCAGTTGGGACATGACCTCAGTGTCCTACATGAGTGGCATCCTCAGGTTGCTTTTTTTTAACCTGGCCAGCAGCTCAGAGCCCATAGAAATATTTGGTATTTTTGCTGGATAGGTGACTTAACGATACGAATTTGAACAAATAATCAGCTAATAGCTTAGGTAACAGATTTTGCTCAAAGCGTTCCCAGATCAGTAGCCAGACCAACACCAGAATGAAACAGCAGCTGAAATCTACCTGGTCTCAAATAGTGGAGCATGTGGAAATTTACATGAAGATCGAGTAAGAAAATGCTTGTAGACACAAGAATCTTCAAGATTTGGTCTGAATGACCTCGATAACAACATTTCAGACTCAAATGAAATTGCTTCAGAGTTGCAGAAGATGTGAGTAATGCTGTTGCTTAGGGTTCAGTTGACACTGGGTTTGAGATGCCAAAATCTGAAAAACAAAATCAGTCTGATGATGCAATCTCAGACAATGTTGATCTTTTAAGTAAATAACACAAACATTTTTGATTAGAATCCCTGAATGTCGGTTCTCAGAGAGTTGTGACCATGATCCGTACGCAGCAGAACATTTCAGTCTCTCTACAGACTCTCACTTTCATTCTTTTGTTTTTTGTTCTGTGATTAACAGTTTGTTTGAAAAAGTTATTGTTTAAACACATTTCAACTTTAAACATATTATTTAAATTTGACCATATGAACTTAGTGAGGCACATTCCCCCTAAAATAATCATATATCACCTTTGATATCATGTATATTTTAAGAACTATATATTATATATATATATTATAAGAAAATGACATAAAGACATAAAACCAATGATCAGTTCATCTTTACGACTCAGGACTTGACAGCTGTCAGTGCTGAAAGGAAAATATTCCAAACAAAAATTGAATCAAATTGTGACCTTAAAATTAAAAATCAAATCGATTAGTGTGTTTGGAGAATCGTGACACCCTGGTGCACAAAATGTCTGTGCCGCTGATTCTTCAGTGGGGCATCTGTCCCTCATGAACGAAGCTGGCTTATGTAACAGCTCAAAACAAATACAGAAGAAGTGTTTTCAGAGGGATGCTCCTAATCACTGGGTGTCACATTTTCTACACGCCATTCAGACACTCTTTTCCAGTTATACTTTTCATGCTCTGCTATTGCAACTGTTGCTTGTGTTTACATAATGTTTATATAACCCCTATTCTTATTTTTATCTTACTTTTCCTTGCTCTGGACCCACAGCAGTGGTAATAGCTGCTGCAGCAATCTCTTGCAGGGATCATTAAAGACACACTTGCTGATTTTGTTACAGTTACCCTAAATAATTAAGATTTCCATACAGCTCAGTGCTAAAGCTCCAAAACTTAACTCTGAACTGGAGATGTATGGGCACCGATGGACATGGTAGGAAAAACTCGACATGCATCATACTAAAATTACAAAGATTATTACATTATTACAAAGAAACAAAGATTATTTTAAGAAAGCAAGCAATAAGTAACATGACAACAGTAAAACAACTGTGTGCTGAAAAGGCTTTATTGTGACTGTCTGCATGTGTAAAAGTGTGTTTTAAAGGAGCACTTTCTTGTATTGTTTAACAGTGTTTATGAACGTCTGTAGCGGTGCTCTGTTTGCAGTTCTTTCATTCACAAGGACATCTTATCATGATGAGAACTCCTGTTTTATGGCTGCCACAGAGCCGAGAAGCAGCAGGAACACACATACACAAAGACAATGCTTTTGTCACTCTCCTTTGGAATGTAGCAGGCCATTACTATGCAAATGAGCAAACATCTAGCCTTTTAACTACGGTGTGGGTTTACATGGGAGTGTAAGGAGCGAGGATAGTGTTAAAAAACATACAGACAGGACAAGGCTCACGTCACAGAAAGCCTGCAGTTAAGATGAACATCTAAGATGTGGTTCACTGATCCACTTTAATTTCCTTACTTTGGAAAGAACATGCAGCTGTGTCATCCCAAGCTTTTTCTATACATTACATTACAGCCTCCTTCTCAATGTGGGGATCAGTGTAGCTTCCTCTTATCTTAATCTCCTCTACACGAATCTGCCACGAATCCAATTTGGAAGCAGTTTAGGAGTCTAGTGAGAAAAATCGACTTGTTCCAGAAACCACAATCAAATATTTATGTTCAGCCAGCTCCAGCTTCCAGGCCACTCATTTCTATGTCACATCCAAAAGTGACCAATATGAAGCACTCTGGTGATCACTCAAGCTCAAAACTATAGAATAAATAGGAAGGAACTGTGAGTGTCTACTCACAAACTAACCAGCATGGGCAACCAACATCTTTGACAACCAACAACCCTTTTGATAATGGAGTCATTACCAATAAATACACACTCAGCTGACAATTTATTACATACACCTCGCTCAAACTAATGTAACCTCATACAACAGTGAAGAAATGAAGGTTCTTACATTCGAACAGATGAACTAATCAAGGTCCAGTAGACAGGATCTGCCAACCCAGGGAGTGATCGTGAAAGAACTGCTGTTCTCCTGGAGAGCTGACATTATGTCAGTCTTATGTCAGAGAAATATGACTGTGGTGTATCCTGGTGTGAAGACAACAGCAGTGGATTGCATGGAAAACAATAAGCACTTAACTGTTGTGATGTGTCAAACACCACCAGTGTGTATTGTGTATGGGCTTTTCCAAGACCACCAGCAGCACCTGTGAATCCAGGTGTTGAATGGCATCTTCTGCTGTAACCTTCATTAACCAACATTTTCAAAATACCAACGTTTGAACAAAAAAATGCCAAAAGTGACTGATCACATGTCAGTTTTTATCTCCCTGATGAAAGAATGTCAATTCTGGTGTTCAGATAAGACTTCATGGCTGCTCCTGTGACTCAACATTTCACAATGGATCTGATTTATCTTTAAGAAACATACTGCTTCCTGGCTACTGGTCCAAGGTGCACATCACCTCTCACCTGATGAATGCTGGGACAGCCTCCAGCCTCCTGTGACCCTGAACACTATCAGTGAGTACAGAAAATGGATGGCTTGAAGATCAGTGAGGGAGTAGCTCACAGCCTCGGTGGTGGGCGGTGGCTAAAAGAGGAGAATACTGTACAGTATATTATCTAACAGAATAGTATGTATTCCATCAAAGGCCATGGTGAGCGGACTGCACTTGGCTGTGGTCGTCTATTGTCCTTGGAGATTAGAGCCTTGGTATTAACTCAGACTGACTCACAGCCCTCATAAAACTACAAAAAAAGTTCTTACCAGTAAGGTTAAAGTCCCCAGAAAGAACAGGAAGAAAAATTAGCTGAAATGAGCTAAAATGTGATTCAAACATAACCAAAACTAGTTCCTCTTGTTTTTCTTCTTGTTCCTACAGTTAAATGATTGTGCAGAATGACGTATGTGCAGAGCTTGACACTAGAAGGCCGTTTTCACATTTATCAGCTTAAAGAAAGGAAAGTTTCTCTGGTTGAAGGTCCAGTTTTATCCTACAGGCATCATTTGTGACAGCACAAACACTCTGGAAGCCAGTCCTGGTCCAGTTTTCAGTGTGATGAGGAAACTTGAAGCCTCCAGTGCTCAAACACTGACAGTGGACTGGGAGTATTTAAAAATTTTTCAGTGAAGGAGAGGAAGAATAGAGCTTTTTTTTATTGAAAAACCATGATTACTCAAAGTAGAGTGGTTTCTTTTCAAACATGTCTGGAGGGGATCTTTAAGATGATCTGTCTTCACTGGAACAAGCAGTAATTGACACATTACTGACATGTAAATGGGATTTATGGTTCAATTTCTACTATTGCCAGCAAAATGCGTAGTACTTTCTATTTAAAGAATCACACAGAGGAATACTGTGAAGATTAAAACTGGGCCAGAAAACATGTACAAAAAAAAAAAAACAGGCCGCCCATGTAGAGTGCAGCAATCAAAGCTCTCTTTGAAATAGTCTTTATCACAGCAGCATGTCCAGTCCAATCCCATCCAATGAACGTCAACTCTAATCAAACCAAGAATGAAACTGAACAACTTAACCTTTGTCTTTGTGCTGTTAATCCATCCGACTGTTCTCCACAGCCCCAGAAGACAGACACTGCACTGTGGTTAGTTTGAGGGAGTCTATTAGCTCTACTGTTTCACACTACTTTTAGCTTTAGCTTGTACGCTTTGTCCTGCTTCTCCTCTCACCCCCAAAAAGCAGACAAAGCCTGATGAGGAGGAACCGTTGACACCAAACAAATAAGACAGTCACGTGTGGAATGGTACTTTCCTTGTCAGCGTGTTTGTCTTTGTGTTTTTAACAGCCCGTGAAACAAGATGTAGGGAAATATTTGGGCTAAGAGGCTAAACATTCTTCCTATTCTCGTCTCCTACATGTTGTGTGGTGTCACTGTGAATGCCAGTCCTGGCCTCTCAAGCTTCACACGGTCGGGACGTGACCACGGGTAAGCCGTCAACTTTTCACACGTCCAGGTTTACGTCCTTTTCCACATTCGCTATACAAACAAAATGCTATGAAGCCCCTTCAAAGAGAAATAATAGATTTTCTGAATTCTCACTCATTCTCCTAAGAGGAATTTTGTTTTCACTTCGGAGATTTTATGTGTGACACTGTGACTGTTGATGCAGCATTTCTCCATAAGGCTGTGACACTTGTTATTTCCACAACACCTGCACTGTGAATTTAAAATGTGAGGGTGTTGACAGTGGCTTATCACATAAACATAACAAGAATTGAAAGGAGTATGCCACAGAAAATCTCTCTTTCATCTTTTCAGTCACAAATTCTCACCACAGATAGACCTGTAAGGCGCTCGTAAGTGTCCCTCTTTTGTGAGGGATGGCAGCAGCAGTCAGTTTCAAGTCACGATGTCTAAAATGGATTCCAATCAGGAGACCCAGTCACAGGGGAAAAAGTTGAAAAAACACAATCCAGCCCTCTGCTACTGATCCATATATTCAGCACAATTTAAACAGAGCAAGCCTCTCCACAACATATCTAAACACACTATCGATGTGTTATGTTTTCATCTTGTCAGAGTCTGCTGGAAGCATTTTCTGCCTTACTGGCCGAGAGACTATTGTTTCAAACCTATTGCCTGTTGCTCAGAGGTGAACTGAAGGACAGGTGAAATATCTCTCATGGATGTTTTGATTCTGATTGTAGCTGCTATCCTGTGACATTTGTGCCCTAGCTTCAGAGTTCAAGCAGACCAAACCAAAGCCAAAAAAAGAGTGGATATTGGATTTAGGATTAAAACATGACTCCAAATTAACAGTAATGTTGCTTGACTGGATGTGTAGGCAACTGTTGGATTACACATTGCACTGAACAGATATGTCAGAAGTGTGAGTGAATTTTCATATCCTCCATCACTGTCTGCTACACTGCTGCCACTGTCAAAGGACAAGGACAAACTGCAGTGCATCATTCGCTTTGCTGAGATGGTGACTGGCTGCTATCTGCCACCCCTCCAGGCCCTGTATGCCTTCAGGACCCAGAGGTGAGCAGGAAAGATTGTGGCCCACCTCTCCCACCCTGGACATAAACTCTTTGAAACACTCCCCTCTCTCCATCGGGACCAAAACCACCATCCCAGCTTCTGCTTGACTGCAGCTGACCTCATCACCAAGGCCCGGGACCCCCACTGTCACGGACTCCTGCCCCATCCACCTTACATGTTACATTGAAAGCAAGTCTCTATTTCTTACTTGACTTGTTACATTAACACACGTTTGCAAATCTCAAGGTTTTGATTTTCACACATTGAATATTCTTCAGTCAATATTTAGCACATTCCATCCTCCTCATTTCAAACATTTTTCATTCCAGCTTTTCATTTTAGAATATGTGAATTGTATATTTGACATATTTGAATTGTAAATTCCTGTTTTCTATTTGTGACTCTTGACCATCGATATCTGTGCTGTAGCAGACAAAAAGCAGTTTCATTTCAGTTGGACTTGTCTTCTTCAGTAGCGTGGGGTATTGTGTCAGTGTGAAAACAGCCTTTGAACCAACGACTACATGGCAAAGCCCCTGAGCAAGATTACATATTGTGCTCTCGTCATCTACCACTACTCCTCCTTTCATTGCTTATTTTCCCTGGTCCATTTTTATTTTCAACAAGGTTCTCCACTCTGTTACCTCAGGTTAGCTATCAGATACTAATTAGATAGCTTGCATGTTGCTGTAGGATCAAAAAAAGCCTCTCATCTGATTTCAGTCAAAACAGTAAAGCAGTCCCGAGAATTTCGACATGCTGCCACGTCTTTTCATTCTTTCTGACCTGGCTTTGATGAACAGCGATCTACTGTATTTGCAAACACAACACACTTGGCCTGGAGAGCTGTAATTGGAGGAGCTGTCAAGCCAGAGGAAGGGAAGGCTGAAGTTGTCTTCAAACAGCAATTTAGCGGCTCCCTTCCAGAAAGATGCAGCTGAACACCTGTCAGAGGAAAACTGTTCATTTACTGTGAATGTTTTCTGCAGTGTGTTAAAAGCTGCTGCTATTCACATGCACACCAATTTGGTATGCGTTGTTGCCTTGAGTTACGAACAGGAAGGTGATAGGTAACTGTCTTGTATCACCACTATAACCTCTCTGCATTGAAACATTGCTTCGGCCTATGCTTTCCATGTGATTATACACAGTCACGGTGATAGAGGGGTACAGGTTAGAAAAACAGACCTGGGGAATGTTTGAATCAGCAAATTGTCCGGCAAAATACGGACAGGAAATGTGCTTTCCATGGAAAAATACTGGTAGAAAGGATAGAAACACACACATACACACAATTCTACTACAGCCACACTTCCACTAACTTAATCCACTGAATGTACCTGATGATGCACCTGGACCGAATCAGTGTTATCACTCTCCACACACACACACACACACACACACACACACACACACACACACACACACACACACACACACACACACGCACACACACACACACACACACACACACAACGTCACACACATGCATACAGAGCACAAAGACTATTGTCAAGGCAGTTGTCGGACGTCAATGTAAATTAGCACACAGAGCAGTTTCGGGGCTTCATTAGCATCCAGAGCTTCTATAATTAAATGTGTGTGAGTGGCTGCTCTGTCAGATGGCATCATGTACTGAGTGTTTTTAATAGTCATTGCTTTAATGAGACTATCCATTACAACTGATATGTTCTAACAGCTTTCTCACCAGCAGCGTTTCTCCCTTTCTGCTAGATACAGTAACTCTCTCTAGTGGACCCCATAATGACTTTGCATACAGTAAGTGATCATAGACTGGCAGCGTTCTAAGCAACTTTGCTTTTTGCTAACACATTTTACAACTTACAACTTACACTTGAAATCTTGTAGGAACAAGCTCTCACAGTCAAAGGCTGAACGGTTCTAAACAAGCCAGACAGCTTCACTAATTATTCATGGGTTTGAGGTGTCATAAGATCTTATTCAAGTTACAATTTTTTTTCAGCTCCTGCACAGAAATTTTTTTTTGGGACAGAGTACCTGGGTCTGAAAAGCAAAAATTAATGCAGCGGTGCATTAAACCTGCAACCTTTCTAACAGCCAGCAGGGGGCAATTGAAATGGCTAAGAAACCAAGTCCAATTGTATTAAGCTTGTGACTCTACTTCTCACTTGATTTGGCAGTTTCCTCATGAGTTTATGGTCTCAGTCACTAGTTTTGAATTTTCTTCAACACAGCATAATATTGTAAATGATGGTCCCATTTTCTCAGGTTCTCGGTCAGATCCAATCAGGATAGAGGTGTAGGTGTTTATCCTCCCCAGCTCCTCCCTCTCATGGCTCCACAAAGCCAAGATGATGACAGCCATAATGCCAGACCTGAGGCTTCAAAACAGTAGCCCACCAATCAATGTGTGATGTCACAGAGACTAGGACCACTGTTCATTACACAGTCTACCCTCACTCACTGTGCATTGTGTATGAGACACAGAGAAAATCAAGAGTCCTCCTGAGCTGAAATAGTTGTACCTGGCCCTGGGGTTATTCAGAAATATGCACAACATAAACTAAAATGCTGGGTCAATGCAGCTGTTTCTACAAAACAGGGCCATAATAATTCAGAGCACATCTGAGTTCATATTGTACTTTAGTGGTAAAAAAAATCTCTTATGTGCTATTAACCAAATTACCAAAACCACTTGACATTTGTGGGCCTTGAGGCCCTTTGCCCAGTTGGTAATCCAGCTTTGATGCTGAAGTGTATCTGCCTGTAATATCTCACATTAGCGTTTGACCACCAACTGTTTCGCCCACAGGACATAAGCACTATGTAGAACTTTCACAGGCTGCAGTACTATGAGAAGTTCAATATGGACATGGAATATATAGAAATAAGGCTGCAACAATTATTTTCATTGCCAAACAATAATAAAATAATATTTTTTTCATTAATCATTTATTTCAATGAAATATCATAAAACTGAAAAAAATAACCATGAAAACCTCCAACCTCCAAGAGTCCAAGGGGTCATCATCAAATGTCTTGTTTTGTTCAAACAAGCCCCAAACTCAAAGATATTCCGTTTACAATGACCTATAACACAGAAAAGTATCTCGACTGAGACACTGGAACCAACAAATGTTTTTGCACTTCTTCCCGATTTTTGCTTTAAAAATGACTTAATTGATTATCACAATAGTTGCATATTCTTCTTCTGTCAATAAATGACTGCACTAATTGTTTAAGCTCTAGTATCACTATATAATATTCCTGTGATTTTGGTCATTGTGGTCCATAAAAATAATTCACATACAAGACAAGACAGAGTATACAACTGACATTTGTTGTTGCTGTCAAAACCACAAAGGGATGGTGTTAAACACAAAGAAAGAAATGGAAAGAAATTGCATTTTGTGCCACACTGTCTCAATAACAGATCCGCATTCTTAAAAGCTGTTCCTCCATTAATTACAAGATGCCATTAGTATATCCCCTTTAGGATGAAAAAATGTGAGATTAAAAGAAAACAGTGTTTCCAAGCTGAAAGAAAGCTAGACAAAGCTTCTGGTAATCATCAGCTCATCAAAGAAATATTTACCTCACAATTAAGAGATTGACTTGAGCCCTAAAAATGTCTCTGAACAAGCCAAAACACCCAAATTCTGATGATTCATACTTATCAGTCGCTCTGGGGAACTTTTCCCCTGGGCCTTTGTCTTCTGGAAAGTAGAATGCTGATAAAATGAAGGTCATCAGAGTCTTACATTTTCTTATCCTATCATCATATTGATCATCTGTGTGAGTTTAGTTTGATCATAGTCTGCTCTTCCTGTTCTTTTAACATCATCCCAGTCTAATTTCTCCTCCTTTAGGGTCTGTCACTGTTTAGCTTCTCGTACACAAATTTGATCCATGTGATAATGTACCAAATGCTCCATCTGGACTTGGGTGCAGCACTTGACCCTGTAACTTATGGCCTCATTATTAGTGCACATCCTTTTTAAGGACTGGGTGAGACTGGTTATACTCCTTCTTGATAACCAGAACACACTGACATGTGGTTGGTCAGAGCAGTTGAAATCGGCACCAATAGATCGACTGTTAAATATCATTATTAAACTGTAGCAACTGAGTCATTTATTTCCTATTTAAGTGTGCACATACAGAAACCCAGCTGGAATGTGGTGGCATGTACAAAAGGCTAATAGACATGTTCTCCAGAAGAAATCTAGCTGGGAAAACCAAGTCTTTCCAGTCTTTTACACCATTTTTCTAAAACTGGGGCATTTACTTGACATTTTAGAGCTCAGCTGACAGCAGAGACTATCCAGGTTACTTAAGTGGCATCTCCTTGATTTTGTTTGCCAATGATCAAGCATTGCTGAAGCTGCCCTCGCTCATCTTAATAAACACATTAGGCCTGTTCCCAAGCCCTAATTTGGAATGACACACTAAAATACTTGTTCATTCAGGCTTTTCTGGTCATCTGGAGCACTTCTATACTTAGATCCATCCTGACTTTCTGGAGAATTACATGCTTTCATCCCTTTACTTTGACTGCTGCAGTGGCCTGTTTGTTTACCTTAGCCAAAAAAGAATGCCTCCAGTGTGGTGAGAGTGCTGAAGCAAGGCTTTTACCTACAACAAAGAGAAGGGCCCAATATCTCCCTCTCCTCACTGATGGCTTCACTAATTTTTGGAGTGATTTTGTGCCAATCTTTTCCTGGCCTGGCTCCAGGTTATCGCAGTGAACTTTTGACTGCTTAACAGACTACAGACTGCATGACTGACCCGACTGTGTCCAGGACAAAGACTAACGGTGGCTGAGTTTGCCATCATGGCTCCGCTGCTTTGGAGCTACCTGCGTGAATCTGAGGCTGGCTGTATCTCTATCTTCTTCCATAAATCTCTTCCTGACACTTACATTTCCTTGAGGCCCTGAAATAATCTCTTATCTTGTTTGTTATTCGAGTTACTGTGTATGCTACTTTTTTTAATTTGCCATATCTGGTATTGGCTTTATCACTATCTTCAGTCATTGTATTGATCTTTAAATTATCTTTGTGACGTGCTAAAAATGCTTTTTGACAAGAACATTAACCACTTCTGCATCTCACAATCCACAATAATGTGGTTGAAAGAACAGGAAAATACAAGCAAGTATTTTTTTCCCATTGTTTCAAATTTGAGTGCTTTTGAATGTACTTCTTTTAACTGAGTAATATTTACTTCATCATTTCATGTTCCATGTTTTCCAAAAGGCATTTGTATGTTTTGGGTTTTTACATCTATTCTCCTGTTTTTATTGCGCTCGAACGTTGTGTTTGGAATCCTGTTGAATATAAATCGATCACTTGTGAATCACAGATCACAACCAGTGAATGTCCTCCAAATTTAGAGTCTGGAGTTTGGCTGAGCTGATTATTCATTTTGTCACATTCAAGTATCCTGGGGTAAGTGCAGCACAGCTCAGCCAACTGATGATCGCGATGTATCTCCAACAAGGTCCACCACTGATACATCAGTTTTAGATTAAGGACAAGGTCAGGGGAAAGAGTGTCCTGGGTTTTGTATGCAGTCTACGAGCAGTGTTGCCTTAGAGGCTAAGCTTAGGGAAACAAAGTCCCCTATTGTAGTTTTCAGAGTTAAGTACAGTGGTCACAAACAATACATCCTGGTACATGCAGGCACTGTGGGACAGGCTTTCTGAGCCAATTTCTCTGTCAGTGTCAATGGTACCAACATGGTTGTGCTTTTAATAGACTGCACAGTCCACCAGCACAGACTGGATGTACAGTTAGCAGAAAAGATAATCTATTAATATTCCTCCTTTTTGGCAAGAACATCAAGCAAAAGTAGGCTTTTTGTACAAATTGGCAGTCTTTTCTGGTAAATGAAGCACATTTTCTATCCACCAACAGTTGCTAAAATTCAATTAGAACTTATACAGCAAATTCACACTGGTCACTGCCGCCTGGAGACGTGGACTGGTGGAGGAAGATTACAGGAGTAACACACAAACCAATTCTCACAGTAAAAAAAAAAAAAAAAAAAAAAGCTAATTGAATTGGATGCACACTTAATTTATGTGTCTTTAGTCAGGCTTAAAGTGGCAATAAACTCATTATATACCAACCAGCCAGCGGACTACCTCTGGCTTTCGTTCTTTCAAAAATGCAAGTGGCCAAGGTCACGTCTGAGTCAGAGAGGAATGTCTGTGAGGACTGACTCAGGCCACGTAATATAGGACGGATGCCAGTGCGAAGTACATTTCTAAGGCACTTCCATGCATGCTGGGAAACCCCAGAATCCTCCAAAGTATAAATCAATGGATCTCAACTGGGGGTCTGAATTACCTGCCATGGCTTTGAATTCCAGTGGTCCGTTAAGGGTTTCCAGTTAGTTTCAGGGGTTAAGAGTTCACGACAGTGTAATTCCTTATTATTCTACGCAGTGAATTAAAAGCAACTAATTTATCAACTAAAATCTAAAAAGTCTGTGGCTGCACTGGGTCAATTTTGATGTTTTGTTATAAACCAAGTAAAACAAGCCATAAAATACATTCTTGTTGTTATGACTGAGCACTTTCTGGGGTGTGAATCAAGAAATTAAAGATCAAACCTGATTCATCCTGCTTTAAATGTTGGTCTCATTACTATCCTTTCAGTAGACACTTTCGACACAAACAACAAAGATTATTTTCATAAAACATGCCACAAACTCTTCTTAATCTTAATGGAAGGCCAGCTTCTTTGTAAAAGAAGAGGATCTAGAAATTTTTTTGAGATTAACATTATATTCAACTCTGTTGCTACACAGCTGGCCAGATGTTACACACCCCAGTCCTCTGGCACATCAAGCAGGTCAAATCCAACAGTGAACAGCCGCATCTGCAGGCGCCATTTAACCCAAACCTGCGACCATGAATTCACCATGTCCAGTCTGAGACGACACACACACACATTCAAATGCTGGGCCCAACTGTTCCGACAGAGATTCTCATTACCGGCCACCACAGACACAAGTGAACACCAACTAACACAAGACAAAGCAGGGAAGCTGAGGCCGAACTGCCTTTTCATGTAAATATGACTAGATCAGAAAAATGGTTTTGATGATGAATCCTACCGATGCTACAACAGATGTGAGGAGATGGATATGGAATAAAAAAAAAATCTTTATATCCTCTGATGAGATGTTAACTTCACGATGTGGAATGACCAAGATGGAGTCGGGGAGAGAGAGAGAGAGAGAGAGAGAGAGAGAGAGAGAGAGAGAGAGAGAGAGAGAGAGAGAGAGAGAGAGATGAGTTGAAAGAGACATGAAAATGAGTCGGAGCGGATCAGCATCACTCCATTCAGCCTCGGTCCCTCTGCAGGTCTCTGCTCTCACTCTACTCAAAGCCCAGACTGGAGCAGTAAACTCACATCATTCATGTTTCAACTCTTTTTTCTGCTAAAATCATTTACACACTCAGTCACAACATTTCCCTCAGTCACACCGCATCAGGTTTAGCAGATAATATGTCATTTTACCACGCATAATTATATCTCCGTCGGAAGAAAAATCACCAAAGCTGACAAGACGGAAAACTTGGCCAACATTAAAGACAGAAATGTTCTGACGTAAAGTTGCTCTGAGCAGGTCCGGGTTTGCTCCCGAGGCCGTCGTTTGACGACATGTCAGCGGTTCGCGGTTACACTGAAGGCGGCAGGTCTGAAGCCTGTTCAAATAAGAGTTCACACATGGAGGTTCAACGGAAGACCTATCAACACATGTTTTTCACCATTCAAGAAAAATTTAACCTACAGTTAAGTCAGTGTAAAAACGTCAGTATTTTTTATTAAACATTTAATAAGCTAACTTCCACATAAGTTGCCGTTTTGCTCTCTGCTGTGGACGTTCAGACAACGACCATCTAGACTAACTTCCACTTAGTTGAGGTCAAAGAATAAAGGGAAAATTGATAAATTTGTTTGAATTTTAACGAAAAATTGCCTGTTTTTCATTAATTCATACAGGTTGGTGCTTCCAAAAACTGGCCCGGGAAGCGGCTGAAGAAAGCCTCATATAAATGAAAGTTGCCAACTCGCTCAGTGCCTCCATGTTTCCTCACTTTCAGCATAAAAAGCGTAAAGCGGTGCCCTGCCCTCCGCAGCACAGTGACACACTGCAAATCACTCAGTTCAATCAGGCGACATCTCACACGACAAGAGCTTCAAAATAATCCACACTCCGACCACTGAGCAACAACGTGGACAGAAAAACGTGGAAAATGGAGACGAGTATCTGAACAATAGTTTCGTGTGCTGTAAAGCCGCTGAAGGGCCAGTAAAAGCAGCGTAAAGCCAGTGCCACTTACCGCTGTGCCAAGGATGGAGCTTTAACAAGAGCAGCCCACGGAGGCGGACTGCTGCTCTCCGTGTCGGTCCCCTCTGAGCCGTCCTCGCTCTGCCTCTGCCTCCACCGCGCGCGCTCTCTCTCTCCCGTGCAGTCCTGACGTCTCTCTACCAGCCCCCCGTCCCACGGCCCCCACTCACCAAATCAACAAATTGAGGAGTTGAACTAGCTGCTGATTGGTCATTACAGTGCCGTCAGTGATTAAAGGCGCGCGCGCGCACTCACGCGCACAGGAACACATCATAGGCTCAGCCTTCACCCCAATTCCAACTAACAGACACATTTCAAGCTGGCTCGCTGCTTTCTTAAAGGAGCATTCTGGGTTATTTGAACACTGACATGTTTTTCCTGATGAGCTTTGTTTATTACAGCCAGAGCCTCCGGGAGGTGAAGTGTCACAGTATTCTGGATCATGTTGGCATTTTGAAATTTAAGGCTGCACCAATCAATATGTATATATCAACAATAAATCAAATTAGTATGTGTAATTTTAAAGGTGTTGCTCTATAAACCCACAGGTCTATCAGCCTACTCTGTAGTTCCTGTCCATTCTCTTCCCTGTATAGTGTCCTTAAGATCATTGTTTCGATTTCACGACCCATAACTTTACTGCTGTGGTTCAGCCTTATCACTTTCTCACACCTTGTTTTCAGGTGCAATAAGCAGGCAAGCTCTAAACTCACTGTATGCGACCTGCCCAGAGACAAACAGCACACGTCAGCAGCCAATTCATGCCCCCTTAGTTAATAACATTTTAAAGGGACACATGGAGTTTTTTGGGGTGGGGTTGTGTGTTGTAATTATCCACAGTCAGTGTATTACTTACAGCAGACAGTGATTGGCACATCCCAGTGTGGAGAAGCAACATTAGCAGAAGCAAAGCAATGCCCTGCTGTGTACGGGTGCAGCAGCAAAATGCATTTTAGCCACCCTAGAAAAGGCCCAGCTGAAAAAAAAACCCATATCAGTTTAAGTGCACACTATATTCAGAATATTTTCACTGCTGTGCTTTGCCATCAGACAACCCTCTCCAACAGGTACCTGAAGCTGTTACCTGCACATTCCACTGGGCAAAGGTGCGTCACGTTCAGGCTGTGACGAGCTGATTGCAGCCAGTCCAGACAATGCTCATGATTCCATTATGATGGACGCTGCACCAGGCTGCACAGAGCGAGTCGAGCCAGGCAGGATGACACAGGAACAGCCAAGAGAAACCAGTCAAATTTCAAAATAAATCACACTGTGTGGACTCCCGGTTGTATATCAACAATAAATACTTCTAAAATAGACAAAAACAAAACCATTTGAGTACATAGCCTACTTAGAAGCACAAACATCAAGAAAAAAAAGTGGCAAAATCGACAAAATCTGAGCAAGTCAACAAAATCAGGTAGTCAAACTGCTCCACTTCTGAAACGCTGTCGATGGGGCATTAAGCTGTGTGGAGGATGGAAATTGGAAAAACCAAATTGCATCGCAGCCAGTGATGCCAGTGATGCAACCATTCCTGGTGGAAGATCCCAGTTATATCGCTCTCTGTAAAGCCACCAGACTGCATTGCACACAAAAGCCGTAATTTTACCACGTGAAAACATCAGTGTCTTGTCTACCGCCGCCTCGATCGGTTAGTCTGTTTGTGTTATTGTGGAATTTTGGTGTTTTAAAGGGCAGTAGAGCAGCTAACCCCTCTTTCTGAGATACAAAATAACTGTTTTTGTCAAAGGAGTCTGGTGAATTTGGAAAAAGGAATGCTGCATATGACAGCTTCAGCTACCCTTTGGAAAGGCTCGTCTGATGGAAAAGTAAGACAGAAAATATTCTACATATAGTGAACACTGATGATTTTTTTAGGTGTTTTTAGGTACCTTTTGCTGCCGACCCCACCCACTGCAGTCCATATACACATACAATCCCTCTTTAAAAATCCAGACCATACCTCTACACTGGTTTTTACTCGAACATGACACAAAGCTCTCCTACTAACCTCTCAGTGAACTTGAGAGGAAGCCAGGCTTCTTGGAATTAACTGACTTTCTGAATAAATGTTGCCAACCTGAATCATGACAGTCTTTCAAGCATCAGAGACGATAGCTGGTTGGCATTTTACCAATTTTAGCCCTTCTCCTGTGTTCTTTAAGGCAGAAAATGCATATAAAAAAGGATTTCATATCATACAGTGGGCTATGTATCTGCTGTTTTCCTGTTCTGATGGCGCTGTGGTGTTCCCAGAGTGTTGTCTGTCTGGTGCCCCTTGAAGGGGCCCCTAACCTTTGCTTTGTTCTGCTGTTTTGGTGAACAGCAAATTTAGTCATTCAAATTCATTTGAATGAAAACTAAAAAAAGAAAAGAACGAAGACTTAATTTTTGAATGAGTTTAGTTGGTGTTCTTTAAATTCTTTCAGTGCCAGTGTGAAACAGGAAGACGTCACACCTGAAAGTGGACATTTGGTTGCTGTTTACTTTGTTATTCAGACTTAAGTGAGTAATTCATTATCTTGGAGTAGCACCAGTCATTCCAGAGAGACACAAAGAAGCAGGCAAGTAACGGATGCACAGTATTATTGTGTGTGTGTGTGTGTGTGTGTGTGTGTGTGTGTGTGTGTGTGTGTGTGTGTGTGTGTGTGTGAGAATGACAGACCCACAGACTAGACTTTTCATTTAGTGCCACCATCAGGTCAACATTTCAGTTTCTCCAATGCTTCTGTTAAGGACCAAATCCCCCTTCCATCTAATGAGGTTCCACTGTAAATATTGCTCTTCACGCGCCCAGCATGTCTTTCGTTCAGACAGCAGCTGCAGATGTGTGATGGTTGATAGTATTGTCATAATCAGTGAGGGGTGTACTCAGAAATATAGTGCTGACAGTGTAAAATATGCACCTGGTCTATTTTTTCTCTTTAATTATGCTTTTAATGTGGGTTTTCTATATTGCAGTAGGCAGGATGTGCCCCCTTCTCCAGGCCGAATGCTTACGGTATAAACACAAGAACCTGATATTTGGCCAGCAGGTTACTTTAGGGACTGAATGTTGAATTTCTTTTGGGATAACCTCAGACAGTCTTTGCCCTCAGAGTTTCCTTTCCATGAGCCATGTACTTTTGTAGACTACATGTGATTATATCTGCCTGGAGGCTGCTGGACTGTGGGGAATGGAATACTTTATTGATCTGAAACAATGCTATGTTTAGTTGTGATAAAGTTTTATTTCTGTTGCTACAGTAATTACTTTTCAGCCCCTTAGCCAGCTTTTACAGATCCAGCCTCTGTCTGTGTCAAACTTATGGAAATTAACCTTTTGTGCTGGAAATAAACATTATGGTAGACTGAATGTAATTACTGAAAGAGAAGGGTATAGAAAGTTTTCCTACATAAAACGACCAGCAAAAGTACAATATTGATAATAGAGGAAATCCGACTGCACCCAAAGGTCTCTTCCTCTAGAAGCGCAAACTAATCACCTCCATGCAATCATACCTACAGTCTCATGCTTTAAAACAGACACCATATTTCACTCAATAGTCTAACATACTTTACAGGAAATGAAAACGATTCTGATGGCTGCAACAATCATGGCCCTGATCCTCGACGTGTAGAGCTGGGGTCTTAGTTACCCTGCTCACTGTGTAGTGCCACTTGAGACTGCACAACCTCTCCACTTGTGGATCCACTGCTCTCATCCATTTGAGCTCCTCAGGGACCGTCTGTCCTCCTCTGGCCCTCATCGGCCCTCACAGGATTGCTGAAGTTTGATGGTGATACTGCATTTAGTGCACTGGTGACATGGTTTCTAGTGTTGTTCTCTGTTTTCTTAATTTCCTTGTTGGGGTGTTCAGTCGTCCACAGCTAACAGCCTAAAGTGTCTGCCCACTGCTGTGAGCTTGTTGCTTTTGGAAAGGATTATGCTAATAACAAGTGGAACTGGAATGGGATTTTGATTTCAGGACAATCATAAAAGGAATTTATTTATTAAGGTTTGAACAAATCAGCAGTGTGCACATGCTCCTGAACCAGAAAGAGGGTTTCCTTAATTCAAAGGTTTCCTAAGGTTTCTAAGTTATAAGGTTTACTTATTTCTCTTTCAATTTTTTAAAACAAACTTCTGAGAGACGAATCATTTGTGAATCAGGTCAATTGTTCAGCTAAACCCTAATTATATCCTGAAGGGCAACTTGGTTGTAAGCAATAGCACAGAAAGCTAGCAAACAAAACAACATCAAACAAAGGCACGAGGAAAAATGGAACCAGTTAACATGAGGTGAGTCATTCTGAGGAAGACTGTTCAAATTGCCTTCTCTTCTTCTTCACAATGCGATTATCCCTCTATCCCCCTCGCTCCCCTCATCTCCCCTCCCCTTCCCCATGTCCTGTGCACAAGCATGAACACCACTTGTTGATGACTGGCTGCAGTAGTGGTGTGTGGCCACTGTGTTTGTTTGTTTCCCATTTAAAGAGCCAGGGCTGTGTACAAAAATAGGATTTTTTTCTGGGGGGGGGGGGGGGGGGGGGATTGCAGCACACGCACAGAGCAGACCATCGGGAGATATTCCCTGACTTTCAAATTCAACAAATATCAACAATCTTTCTCCAGAATGACTCAGCCCACCTTTAAAATTCTGTGTGGAAATGATGAAGAAGAACATCCTTGAAAATATCAATTTAGTAATTTAACTGAGAAAAGATGAATATTTGATGAGAAAAATTTGAGCATGGAAATTCTTCCTGGACTGTTGGGAACAGTAGACCACACATGAAACATAATCTGCCATCAGAGGTCCACTTATTGGACCTTTGAGCTTAGATCATTTGGTTACATATAAAATTGCATTATCTCTAAATATCTAAAGGTACGCTAGTTTTTGTACCTCTAAACTATCTACCTTTGAAAGTATATTTATCCACTCCAGTAATGAAAAGGTACCTTAAAACAAAGGATTTCCTCGTTAACTCCCACTATCTGGAGGAGGTGTTGGCAGTCCTTTCACCAGGACTGTGTGAACAGTATGGCCTCCAGTGTTATACCTGAAATTACATGGCACCTTTATGCTGGATCACAAGGTACACATTATTGGCCCGTTATGCTACATCTGTGCAAAATATGCTTTATGGACAAAAATGTACTGCCGTAACTGTATTTGTGTGCACTGGGCACCTGAATGTAGATTGGCATAGTCATTATAGTTAGAAAGGATGTTCAGCTTCCCGTAAAACTGCCTGACACTTCGAATCTTCCTCTTCCTGCCGATGCTGTCGGCACCGATTAGCAAACAAATCCCAGAAAAAAACAATACTGTGTCTCATAGCGTTTCTATGTGCGATCTATATTTTGATCAGAGTTTCTGTCCTCTAAGCTCGCCACTTGGATCACTTACACATGCTGTAAGTGCTTCGACTTCACCAGTGGCATTACTTCTGTCTCACCAACAGCTCTGCCTCTGAGAAATACTGGAAACACTAAAACAACACTGATTCAAAGCAATGCCTTCAGCATTTTGTGGATTATTTTTGCCATTATGAGAGCCACGAATGCTTGATGTTTGTGGTGGATTCTGTCTTTTCAGCTGTTGAGTTAAAGGCTTTGGTTAAAAACACAAGTCAAGGAAAAAATGCTATCTAAACCTGATTGAAGTGATACAAAAATAATGATTTTTAAGCTGTTCCTCTACTCACAAAGACTCAGTAGGAAATTGTGGAATTGCAAGTGCTGTTATTCAAAGAAAATGTAAAACTTCTTTTTGAATGCACAACAATGAACAAGAAACTAAAAACACTGACTGTGTCTGTGGTGGTTTCTGATTGGCTGGCAGGTCGATATTGTGCATCAGGATATTTCAGACAGTTCAACTTATGAAATCAGGCTCTGACTTAAAACACTCATTACTGTGCGTGTTTTCCTGTACCTGTCAGTTCTCTGTGCTGTTCCTGGTGTACTGTCTGTCTGGTACCCCTTGAATGGGCCCCCTGGCCTTTGCTTTGCTTTGTGGATTTGGTGGACTTGGTAATTTGGTCTTTTAAATAAATTTAAAAAACACATAGTGAAGTTGTGTGGTTTTTTAAATTTTTTTTTTTAAGGAATTTAGATAGAAACGAATGGGCAATATGCATTGCTGTATACATTTGATGCAGATCCCTACATGTATTTCTCAAAGCTCATGCTTTCATGAATTCTCGAATGAATATCTGCTTATAGAAAGCCTGTCTAGACTGAAGATTTTATTGATGCAGAACAATATATAGGATATTTCTTGACTTGTCCTTCTATATTATAAGCTATTGTGTATTGCTTTCAGTTGTGATGAGCATGAGAAAAACAGGATAACGCTGGGCACATGTAAATTAGAAGCTATTTCACTTCCATGGAACCAAAGCTTTTTCCAGGAATGAGTTAACCTGAAGAACAAGAACTTGAGGCTTGAGGAAACAGTTGAGATCTTTTTTGTGTGTGAGTGTAAAGCCAGTGATATGTATTTTTAAATCATGTTCTTGTTCAAACATCATAAAGAAATGTCAGGCGTTGACTGGCTTTAAAATATAATCATGTCACATGTTCTTGAGACTTAAAGCCAGCCACCTACAATGGCTGCAAATATCACAGGACGCAAACATTTTACATAAGATGCATTGAAAATGACTATTGTTTCTTTCACTAATTCAGTCCGTCTGTGAATATTTGAGAGGATTCTCTCAGGCTTAGCACAGGAATCTCTAATCCGCCTTAAATCAGTTACACCATATTGGCTGACTGGCTCTGGCAATGCTGTTTACTGTTCCCTGCCAAGACAAAGTGAAAAACTGGAGCTCTGACTGAATAAGGGTGCTGGGATGGAAGCAGGAAAATTAGCTTTTCGTTCAGGCTCTTTCTGTCGCTATATAAACACGGGGGTGGACACTTTCCACAGCATGATGGCACAATTTCAGTTACTCTTTTCTTGAAAATGAAATTGAGAATTGTGTTAGTATCCTTTTAATACTCGTTTTCATTCATTCATTCACCTTATTTCATCAGGAAAGTTGCTGAACATATTCCCCTTTGTAGGAACAGCCGAGTAAAACAGTTTCAAAACAATAACTGTTGGATTTTGGAAAAGGAGGAAGCTAAAGAGATGTGTAAAACATGAACAACACAGAATGTGGTCATTTGCTAATCCTTTCTGACATGTACTCAATTGAAAATGGCACAAAGAGTATATTTAATGTTTAACTCATCAGCTTCATTGATTTTTGTAAATATAGTCTTATGCTGAATTTGCAGCGAGATGTTTCAAGATAGTTTGGACAGGAGCAGCTACAGACTGGGAAAGAGGTGGAACGCTCCAAAAACACCTGTTTGGAACGTTCCACAGGTAAACAGGCTGATTGGTCACAGGTGAGAGGATCATGATTGGGTATGAAAGGAACATCCTGGAAAGACTCAGTGGTTCACAAGCGAGAATGGAGCGAGGTTCACCACTTTGTGAACACATGACTGGATGAAGGAGATTACTACATGGGCTCTGGAACACTTAAAGCCATAAATGCAATTTGTTTGCAAATGACTGATCGATTTTTATTTACTTTTAGCGTCCCTACTTTTTTGGAATTGGAATTTTAACTTAGATACCTCATTTCTATCTGGTATTAACATAAACAAGAGCCAGTCATTTGGCAGCAGGGCTTCCTGCAAGCAAATGGCCAGCAGAGTTTTTTTTCCTTTTAGTCTATTTTTGTCTTTCTCAAAAAATATTAAATAAATGCAAATTTTATGCAGCTTTTCTGCTATATTCATATTATGGATATTTTATTGCAGACCTCTTAATCAATATGTAACTGTCCAAACTTTTCTTTTAATCCTCTGACTCTGAAACACTCTTGCCCACATGTACTGCAACCGTCTTTCATCATCCTCGATGCTCGCGCTGTTTATGGCCAGGAGTCACTTCACAGTCATGCATCTTTGTTTTCATACTGGACACACACACAGTCACGTTGTCATCTCCAGTTTGATGTTCAGGGACTGCTCCAAGGTCCTTAACAGTAACAAAAGAATATCAGAATATCTGCACAAACTTTCAAACTACTAGGAATAATTCGCACAGCCTCAGCCTCTGTGCTCATATCGCATTCAAACTTACATTTTGGGGAAAATATGACTAAATTAACTTCCTCTCCTGTTCACCTTTGGCTTCTTTGTTGGCTGGGAGACCTGCTTCTGGGAGCTGATCTCCAGCACTAGAATAGCTGGATTTAATGGAGTCATCCAGGCACAATAACTGTCAAAAAGAAATAAAAAGCAATTTCAAAGAGGAACAGAAAAACAATACTTGTCATACACATGTATAACCCAGTGGCCCTGCCATGCATGTGACAGACAATCAAGCAATTACACAGACAAAGTCAAACAATGTGAAGACAACAAGACAAATAAACAACCAGACAAGTAAGGATTTATGACCAGATACAAGGTTTAATCATTGTGCTTCCACTCCAAAGGCTTCATGTGACACCTGCTTCAGGTAGTTCAGATAACTTTGGGCTTGGGTTTATTGATTACTGATGATTATAACAGAGGTATATTGTATTGATCTAACATGTTTTTTCTTATTGATTTCAAACTATTAAACATTCTCCAAATGTTGGGTTTGAGGAAGTGCACCATGGGCTACTGTGGAGTGAGTGATTTTAGAAAAGCTCACCACCTTGCACAGTTATTGAAACATTTGTTTGACTTGATAAAAGATGGTAGTTTTTTGGATGATATTTGGATGCCCTCGCCATTAAAGCATCTCGCTTCTGTTTTAAGTAGAAATAATTACAAATAATATAGATTCTGCTCCTGAGAAAAAGTTCCAAATATCTCCAGTTTCATTTATTAATATAAATACTCAACAGTAGCTGTCATGATGTGAACTGGACTATGTCAATCCCTGTCTTTGGCCGTTCGTCAAGATGCTTCATTCTGTTATTGCAGTTCATCCCGTGGGGACCATGTTCGTGCCAAATTTCATCACAACCCATCAAATAGTTGTCAGAACCCCAAAGGACCATCATAGTCATTACAAAACATCCTCTGGGAACCATGAAAGTCTATACAAAAAATTGAAACAATTATTTAGTAGATTTTGAGATATTTCACTGCATAAGCAAAGACTGTAACGTGTAGTTGGAGCTAAATGAAAAATCAGGGGATTAACAGGGTCATTAGGCTTTATCCTCTGGAGACTATGAATGTTTTACATAGACATCCATGTAATAGTTACTGAAAGTTGTCTGGATCAAAGTGGTGGACTAACAGAATGCCAGAAATTTCTATCCCTACAGCCACGCTCCTTCAAAGAAACCAAGAAAGCCTGAGGATGTCCCTCCAGAGCTGAGGCCACCAAAATAAAATGGGCAAATGACAAGATAGTTAATCAATGATACAGTTTGACAAGTGAAGCATATCAGAAACAGAGCATGCAGTTTAAGCCAGCTTGTTTCATTGTGAATAATAAGCAGAAGCTGAGCCTGTACAGGTCTGACAGCCTGGCGCCAGTGTTTGAAATACCTAAAGCGTCCTGTGGATGAAGTGGTGCGTGTGTATAGCTGGTGATTTAGCCTAATTCATGGAATAGCTGAAAGTATCTTTCTAAGTTTAATATCCTCTCGCAGGGATTTGTGAGGGCATTGCAAAGAGAGTAAGACGTTGTCAACATAAAGTCAAATACAGGCAGTTTGAATTCCTTTGATGTTACTCATCTGAAGCTGAAAGCACAAAAATACAGCAGCAAGGTTTTTGATGACTATTGCAACAAGGGAAGGATTCACCAGGCTTTGAAAGCATGTTACTGATATGTAATGGGGAGTGGGGAGGGGGTGCTCAAATCAAATCCTGCTTAGGGCGCCAGAAAGCCTTGTGCCGGCCCTGTGACAGTACATTCATGTTACACAGAGACTTTCAGCATGTCCTCAGTCTGTCTGTCAGCATCAGTCACCACACTGAGATCCTGCTCACGCTTCGGCTTAGTCAACGCCGCTCTCCAAACAAGCACCGCCAGACCCCTGCTGTTCATGTCCACACTCACAAGTATGTATATGTGCCTTCATCCACGCAGTCAGATGCACTAACAGAAATGAAATATGTGCACATGCAGTATATAGACATAGAAACAATGCATCCACGCTTTCTCATACACACCACAGATACACACACACACACACACACACACACACACACACACACACACACACACACACACACACACACACACACACACACACGTCAGTTCATCAGCTCAGCCAGTGACAAGTAGGCCTGCCAGTCTGCCCGTCTCCGTCAGCCTGACAAGCTGTGTGTCTGAGCTTGCATGTGAGTGCATGTGAGTGTGTGTGTGTGTGTGTGTGTGTGTGTGTGTGTGTGTGTGTGTGTGTGTGTGTGTGTGTGTGTGTGTGTGTGTGTGTGTGGACAGAGTGTGTCTGAGTGTCTCTCTGTGGAGCTTGCTGAGCACAGCTAATCACTCAGTGGAGCATCTTGGAGACCTCTGACGTCCTGTGAGAGTCCCAACAAACAGACACAGGCACACACACACGCACGCACGCACACGCACGCACGCACGCACGCACGCACGCACGCAGTCCAGGGGAGCTGGGCTGCCTGAGGCCATGGAAGAGGAAGAAATAAGAAACTCTTTTGTGTTGTGCCTCAAGCTCCCATCTCTGTTTCTCTTGGGAGAAAGCAGTTTAAATACAGGAGTGTTTACACACAGATGTTTGAATCATACAACAGGATTAATTTAATGCTGTACCCTTTAAACTGCTTTTCTCAAAGGAAATAGTTTACAATTTGCAGCCTCCACTTCACATTCTCATTTCACTTCCCTACAGTATGTATGTTTAGTCTCAAAAAACCCCCCAAAACCAAAAAACCCCAGAGTTTAAGCGACACCTCTCGGACACAGAGGTCTCTGGTTAGAGGGTGGTAAACGTCACTGGTTATTCCATCCAGTTTCTACCCCTCTCAGTCTGCAGTGCAGTGACCCATGATAAACCCATGTTTGCTGCTGGTCTGAATGGCTCAACGTGACCTGGCTTTGTGACCCTGCACCTGATCAGGGTCGAATGTGGCTCTGACACTGCTGTGGTATCAAAGGGCGATCACATGCCTCTATATTAGCTTAACTTACAGTGTGTAAGTTCATCTAATGGTTGCTGAATTACTGTAAAGCTACAGAAGATATTGGTGCTGACTTGTAAATCTCTCCACTCTAGTTAAACTTTAAAAAGCCCCTTTTTAATTAAAATAATTAAATTATACTTTTTTTTTTAATTAAAAATGAACTCATAAGCAATAAAATGCATCCTTCCTCAATTCTCCATATCATGAACTGGCTCAAGGTTCAAATTAAGCATGTGACTCAAGAGAATCTTGGGTAATGAGGGGGAATTCAGTGTGACATTATCCGGTCATTTCATTCTGCCACAGTGTGACCACCGTCAGAAAAAGTCTTTTTTTTTTTTTTTTTGGGCAAAGATGCTTTAACATGATTGTAAAATTACAGCTGTTGCTTTATTATTTCCACAAGACATTCTACAGTGAAATCTAATCACCATTTTCATTAAATCTGCAGGAAAAAAAGACATTTTAATGAACTGAAAGTTGATGCTGAACAGTGTAAAGCAGGATGCATATGGAACTGACAGTCTCGTATATGTGTCCAGGTGTTAAACACAAATTCATTTTCTTGCATAATAAGTAGCATTTTATGCTTGAAATTGGTATTTAAATACCACTTCTTGATCACACTGTGCACAAGCAGAACTGCATGTAATTGATGTAAATTAGGCCCGCTGTCATAATCATACTGTTTGTTCATGTGGATTGCTCATGCATATAAGTGTTATTCCAAAATGTTTATGTTCAATAAAATGTAAATGATAATAAGTATGAGTACGTTTAGACAGATGTTTCTCCCTGCAGACGACACAGAGATTGTGAGAAGTGACAATGGGTCTGTACGCCCTCGTCATAAGAATATACATACACTGCAGCAACTGTCATGCATTTTGCACAATACAGGACAGTTGTTAGTTTGAGATGTGAGAATGAGCTTATGCTATTTAAATCTGAAGAGACTGTTTGATGTGTGTTGAACTGAAACAATCTTGAGAGCATTCAATTTAAATCAGATAAACGTACGTCAGCACTTTTCTGTTCTCTGCCCACCAATCAGACATTCAGAACACTCCCCTCCTGATCCTTAAGCCCTCGTAAAAACTCCGAGCCATCAAAACAGGCTCTCTGCTGGAGCATAATAGCCCCCTCTTTTCTTCCCATTTTACAGTATTTCCTCTGTCCATGTCTGGTGGTGTGGGGGGTTCAGAGACAGAGATTAGAGGCCCCCCTCTGACTCCACAGATGGACACTGCCATCCCCCTGCCATGAAATTCCTCTCAGATCACACACTACTCTTTTTGTCCATAAAGCAGAGCTGTAACCAGTAGAGCTGGCTGGTTAGTAGAAGGGCCAGGTGGTTTCCACTGAAAAATACCTCTCTATGAATAAATGTTCATTTAACTCAGAATTAAATGAATAAAGCAAATTTTTTGATAGATGACAGATTGGGCCAGTTACACTCAGTGCACTGCACAACCTCTGCTGCTTCAAGGGAGCGTTTTAGCACACTCAGAGAAGGTCACACTGAAGAATTCTTCCTCAAACACTGAAAGTGTTGGCATGGCGCTATTACTGCACACCACTCAACATACTGTATAATGTATGGTTACGTGTTCGCATGTTTACAGCAAACAGCACAGGGAGGATCAGATAAACCAGACAAGAAAAAATAAATATGTAGAAGAAAAACATTTAGAACTGAAAAGAGAGAATCTGATAACAGAATGACCAACATGTACACTCCGGCCACAGTGTTTCATAAGAGAAGCCACATCTTCAAACCTTTGTTTTGGCTTTTAGAGACTTTACCTGCAGAATTCTAGAGTCAACATAAACCTGTGTTCTATTTGGAAGAAATCAAAAAAATCTGGCTTTATGGATGTGATGTCAGCTCAAGATACACATTCATTTGATCAAATTCTAAGTTTGGGTTAGAAAAATTGAGTTCAGTTAGTGTCAGGATATACAGTATTTGATAGAAACCCTCATAATGGTTAATTTTCTTAAATAAGTTGAGACTTAGAGACATTTGATTCTCAATGATTTGATTTTGATCACACATTTTACACATATTAGTGCACTGTCACAGTATTAGATATCATTTTGTTGTTGTATTTTTTACTTACTGTTATATTTTTTACTTTTTTAATAGCTTCTTTTTAATAGATGTGTCATGCACCAACCTCACCAAAGCAAATTCCTCGTATGTGTAAAATCGTACTTGGCAATAAAGCTGTTTCTGATTCTGATTCTGATCATATTTTATTTCGGAGATATTTTCTTCCATTCTTCCAGTATTACTGGACTTCTGCACTATTTCATATCTGGTCTTCAATTCTCATTTTCACTTGTATAGTTTTCTGCCTGAGAATTAAGAACTAAGGATGACCGCTTCACTGTAATTTTTGTGTGAATGACAATGATAAACTTTATTCTTACAAAAGCTCATGTTCACCCTTTCATATCAAAGCTGACCAGTCTGTGTTCTGGACCCAGTTATGTGTCCTGAAGCCATGAAGGCAGGCTGCGTAATTTATTTGGCAGGTTCATTCCAACATGTTCTCATATCAATAGCTCACAAAATGACACACTATTCTCCAAGAGTACCAGTAACAGGTGTAACATGTGCTTAACATCGTGAAACAGTGGCAGTTTGATTAGGCTGAGGCACCAAAACTACTTGGTTAGATTTTCTGAGTTAACTTAGGTAACATTGGGAATGTCCATCATGTTAGTTAACTTAGTTTGCATAGTTAAAATAAGCAAACACTGACTTTTGGTGTCACACATGACTCAAACATTGGTCTCCTCAGTGAAAGTCCTCTGTTTGACTTATCCGTCCACCCTGACCTCGTCCCTACACCGCAGACATGGGGACAGATTCCATAGTGCACATTTTTGGCTAAAAACAAAGCTGCAGCTAATATGAGAGTTCAGCAGGCTCAGTGTTTGTCACATGTTGGTTTATTGATGGTGTTCAGTGCGTATCCCCCAGCGTGGCTCAGGGATGAAACACTGTCCACTGACCATGCTGAATTGGGCTGCTTAAGAATCATATTAGCTTCCTCTGAACTTCAGAAGGCATCTTGGCACAGGACGGGGACTGTGTGCCATGTACAGTGCAGCTACGCAATGAACCTGAATATGAATCTATCGAGGAATCAAAGCGGGCTGATGGAACCTTTGCAGGACATCAGCCATGGTGGTCACAAGTGGCAATTAGGTGAGAATGGGAGATGCAAACATGTAACAGTAGCACAATTAAACAAAAAACGGACTTGGTTCTGTCAGTTGCACAGTAATATCTATAACATTAGCTACAGAGACACTGGTCATGCCAGCCCCTGACAATCCCTGAAGGCAAAAGAACTGAGACAGAGACTCCAACTCTAGCTGTAATGGTTCAAAGTCATGACATTTTTCTTCTAGTGTGGCCTAAATACAAAAGCCCTTACATTGGCTGATATTTATCCTATCTTGCGCTTTCTGTCTGAGCAGCCATTAGCTAACCACTGAATATTTCTGGAATGTAGCTTTAATTAAGACCTGCAGTTTTGATAATGGAATTTTAGAATCTAGACTATACCATTTTTCATAAAAGTAAGTGAAGATATAGCTCTGGGATATTGGAGATGTCTGAGCTCTGCCCATACATTACACTTCTTACAAAATGACAGAAATACATTATCCAAAAAAGAAGCAATCTTGTCAAGTGTGGTTCCTCGTCCTTTATTGCATCAACAGGAAATTCTATTACATGCTATTGTTATTACAATTGCTTAAATCCTGCCCAATAATTTTGTTACCTGGTATTTAGCATTTTTGGCATTGGAATGACTGTCCAATATCTGGGCCTAAGCCATCAATCTCTGGGCACTTGGCCCTGAGATTACCTCAGACAAATTTTTCAAAGAGAAGCCAAAATGTGCTTTTGGCACTGGAAGCCACCCATGGGGCATTTCTCGAACAAAAAACATTGAAAAAAAAAGAAAGAAAGAATGAAAATCCAATCATGCTTGTCACCAAACACGGGGCTGGTTGCCACATTTCCATGACTGCCAAGTGATATTATTCACAAGTTGATGAGGAATTTTCACAGTGAGCTGAGGAGAATCCTCCCTCTTTGTCTTCCTTGTCCATCTACAGAAAATCCTCTCACTCAGACAAGCGTGACACTGCAGGGGATTGGATTTATGACATGTAATATAAAGTGAATAGATCCCTGAAATTCCTGAGAACTATAGAGGAAGCATGAGAATATGTAGTCCAGGACTGCGGCCCGTGTGTGTCGTTAAGAGTTCGTCTAATGTGGGCCCTTTCAGGTGTACAGCCTTAATCCAGTGTGGTGTGTTTGTGGGTCTGCAGGGGGGTTAATCCTCCATTCAGACCCACTATTAACCCCCTACCTTCCTTTCTCTTTTCCTCCAGCCCTCTTTCCTTCCTTCTTCCATCAACAGCGCTCTCCCCCTCTGTGATGCCCTCCAGTCGTCCCTCTCCCCGGTTCCTTTGTCCTCCTGCTGACTCGTTCCCTCCTGTTACCACAGTCTTCCATTCTTTGGTCACTGTTTCACTCGGCAGACAGGACAGAGACAACAGTACAGTGACAGGAAAGCTTACCGTGTCCCTTTCTCTCAACATCTCATGATGAAGCCCAGCAGACAAGAGAAACAATGAAGTGAGCACGAGTGTTACACGGCAGACTTGTAAAGGCAGACAGGTTACCTCTTGATTCAGGTGATGCTGCAAACTGCTAAAAGAATATTAAATGACGACATCTTTCACTTTTCACACAAACGACGAAAAGCCTTTCGTAAACCATGAGAGTCTGTCTTTGAACACTAGGACCAATAAGCGGGTGAAGAAATATTTGTGACATGAGTGTGACTCATTCCAAGTCACTGACTGATCACAGTGACAAAGCTACCAAGGCGCTCCTGTTGGTCATGCTAACATTCCCTACCATGTTAAGCCATGATAAGGTTCAGAAAGGTTAATGCCTCACGTAATCTGGGGAAGTCCAGTGATTCATCACCTCCTCATTCCAGCTAGTTCAACTGATTGTGAATTTCTTTAATCTAGCCTGGAACTTTTTATGGCATGCCCCCTTCAGATGCCAAAAAGAGTTCAAACTCTAACTCTATAACTCCTCCCCATGTTTTTTTTTTTTAATCAATCATCAACAACTAGCAAAAAGGATCCAAGATGAATTTTAGTGAAACTCTTTTTTGTTTATTTTCCCTACAAAACACATATTCATTCAGTTTATTTTCATCCACGCCCTCTCTGCAGTGGCTCTATGCCCTCAGGGGGGCCTGCCACCATTTTGGGAAGCACTTATCTAGCCTATTACAGACTTTGGGTTTCAAAGGCTAGAGGCTTTGTCGCCATTCCAGGCAGATGATGCTGCAGAAAAGGTTGAGCTCCATTCTGTTAAGGTTGTGAGGAAAGCGAGGACCCAGAATGCAGAGAGAGTTTAACAAAGTTTATTGATAAAAAAAAAAATAAAATCAACAACAACCAAAATCCACTGTCAGGGAAAATGCGGCACAGCCAGGCAAAAAAACAAAAATCACCGCTGGGGGAAAAAACTCAGCAGGCAAGAGCGAGCGACAAATCACTGTATGAGAAGAATACAAAACTCATGTGAGCGAACACAGCCATAACATATTCAACTTTTTTGCCAGGTGACCTTGCGTTGTTTTACACAGGGAGCTGTGTTGGCACCCCCGCTGTACTGCTGGATTGGCTGCATTCAAATGAATCAGAGGGATATTGTTTTTCACGCAATTTAGCATATTTACCATGTTTAGTTCAGGACAGCTGCTTCTGAAAACAGTATCATTTTGCTTTTGATGTGGATTCACAGTAAGACTAAATATAACAAGGCTGCAGCCATTCACTGAGGGTGTACTCAGAGACATCGGTGCTTTGAATGAAATGGAACTTGGTGATGTTTAGCCAATATTTCCAGAGAATTGGATATATTGTCAGATAGAAATTTTACTATGACACATGAGGCAAATAAGGCCTATAGTCAGCAGGATTCATCCTCTGGGATCATGAAAGTCGTTAAAAATTCCATGGCAGTCTATCCAATGATTGTGAAGTTATCTCATTCTCAATCAAAGTGGACAGACTGACTGACCTAACATCACTGCCATCACGACAACCATGTCACTGGACATGAATCCACAGGTTTGCAGATTTGTCAGATTCCATTCCATCAGGTTTTATTGTGTCCAATACCAACATGTTACGAATTCTCACTTTCTGCACATGGCAGCTATACTGTGGTTTAGATTGTAAGTTAGAACACATGAACTATGGGTCAGGTACGCGCATGGTTTAGGCAACTAACCCTAACCCAACTAAAACATTTGGTTAAGGTTCAGGGATAAGATTGCAAATATGGCCGATGAAAATGCTACCATTAATTGTGAGTATGTGGTGGCATGCATACTCTAGATAACTTGCATGAAGGTGTATGTCCATCCACCACCTCAAGTCCACACCGTGACTGTTCCCCTTGCGACATAAAGGACACACTACATCCTTAATTGACCCTGAACATTGCACTGACAATAGAGAGTTGTAATTCCTCAGGATTTTGGGCTGCTAAGCAGGCTTTACTTTCTCTTAGTGTCTCAGTTTAATCAGCAGATGCTTTGATAAAAATGGCAGAATAGGTAGCAAGGCTGTGCGATTTTTTTTGGAATAATTCCAAAGTGAGTATAACATGACAATTAGAATGTATTACATTCATACTGTATGCAAAATTGATTTGGGGCACATCCTCTGCCTTAAACCCAACAGAAACAGCTGCATGACAAACTGGTCTGAACCGTCCGTCTTGTACTGATTCTTCCCTTGAGTACAGTCCTGCAAACAGTATCACAGCAGGCCATGCGATAACACGAAGTCACAGGCTGGGCGACATTAGCATATGTGACCGTGCTTAGTTACCACACTGTTACTGCAGAGAAATACAGCCCTTGAGGTGGCCGAGTCCTTTTTATTAATTCTATTTATAAGCTTTTCAATATAAAAGTGAAGATTAAGACAAACAACTCAAGGTATCAACACAATAAAGAAGCCAGTCAACAATGTATGGCTGCAGTGAGATATATTGGATATTTACCCATTGCTTTTTGCCAAAGAAATCAAGTAATGACCCGAACATTTTTAAGAAAACAGTAAGTGTCCTACAGTGACTCATCCTGACTGGCCTTCTGTAAGACTCCACGTGACTGATTCTGACTCCAGACAGTTTAGTCTGTCATTATGATCTGTTTTTATTGTTATGCTCACAGTCTGAGGGACATCTGAGTGTTGGCGGCCAATTCATAATCAGCTTTGAAATTTCAAATGAATCAACTTGTTTTTTACATACTTACCTTCGTGCTCCCTTTAAACTTCATGTTATTTAAATGTATTTTGGAAATTTGATTCAAAGGCTTAATAATTTTGTTCATGCTTTTGTTTCCTTTTATCTTCTTTATTCTATTGAATTTCTGATTACAGTTTTTCGCAATTGCTAAAACACTAAACCCCATTCTCTGAACCAAATTCTCAGTGGCCTAAACTCATTTTTCCAATCAAACACTCTTTTGGCCAAACCTTAAACACTGTTCAGGCACTTGGACTCAATTTGCAAAACTCATCTGCTCTTTTTTGCAAAACCTTAAACACATTCTCAGTCACTAAACACATTTGATACTCATGTGTTACAAAATTGTAAACACTGAAGAAGAAGAAGAAGAAGAAGAAGAAGAAGAAGAAGAAGAAGAAGAAGAAGAAACGTACTGTATTAATCACTTCACACAGTGTTAGTTGCACACTACATGTCATGCTTTCAGTGAAATTCTTCTTTCTCCACATTTATCCCATCCTCGGTCTGTCGATCCTCCACGGCAGACCCGGAGCGGTGGGCTGCCAGCTGCCAGCCGACGCCAGTGCCCGGGGACCAGTATTTCTTCGTCACCATTGGTCAGGTGGTGATGTTCTTGCATGTTTTTAGTGGGGGTTATTAAGGAGGAAACCCCGGGTGAACACGGGGAGAACATGCAAACTCCACACTGAAAATTTTAGTTTACAAAATTGGAAACAACAACTCAAAAGTGATTTCAATGGATAGAAACATACAGAGAGGCAGAGGAGTTCGTATGAGAGGTGGTGGACGAGGAGGAAGGAGACAAGGAAGAGGCCGAGGAAGACTGAGAACAATCATCACGGATGGAATTCGGTCAACTATTGTACACCATGTCCTTGTTCATGGTTTGACAATGAGAGAAGCAGGACAAAGAGTCCAGCCTGATTTGAGCAGATTCTCTGTGGCCAGCATCATCAGGACATTCAGAGAAGAGAACAGGTAATTGTTTCATGCTGTACAACATATGACATGCAGAATACTGCACTGGAAGTACTGTGATGTTCGTTACAATACTATTACTGCCTGTATACGTTTCTAAGTGCATTTTCCCCTTTGTAGAATTGAAAGACGACCAAATGAGGGTGGAAGGACTGCTCTTTTCTCCCAACAACAAGAAGCACTTAGTGTTGACATGGTCTTTCAAAATAATCCCATCCACTCCATGAAATCCAGCAGAGAGTGATTGAAGACAATGTGAACTTTTATGGAATCAACAGTGTGTCTTATTGACTGTGTCCTCCAACGCAACAGAGTAAGCATGAAACAAGTGCACAGAGTACCCTTTGAGCGCAACTCTGCAAGAGTCAAAGATCTAAGATATCAGTACGTGCGAGTAAGTGCAACCCACACACACTTTTAGTACAATTCTGTGCTCATAGGGTGACTGTTCCTGTAGGCTAGTAGTTGCGTTGCTGCTTTTACAGTACAGTGAACTATATTGTAATGTATGTAAATCTGGAGTGCATACTGTAAATACACTATTGCAGAAGTCTGACTTTCTGTGTCACTTGCTGTACTAAACTACTTTTTTATCTATTTTTATAGAGAGTGTTTGAACTTGAGTCCATGGAAAGGCCCCATGAATACATTTTCATAGATGAAGCAGGGTGCAATCCGATGAAAAGGAGGCAGAGAGGCAGGAACATAATTAGTCAACGTGGCACTGTGGAAGTCCCTGGCCAGCATGGTGGCAATGTCACCCTTTGTGCAATAATAAGTAACTGGGGGATTCTCCACCATCATGCAAACCGGGGGCCGAACATCTCCTGACATTTCTGGGTGAACAGCTGGATAAGCAAACAGTGCATCCAATATATGTCATAGTTTGGGACCATGTGAGTTTTCACCATGCTGTCCTGATAAGTGAGTGGTTCACCAACAACCAGCGCTTCATCAAGGTTTTCCTTCCACTGTACAGCCCCTTCCTGAATCCAATAGAAGAGTTTTTCTCTGCATGGCGGTGGTAGGTCTATGGCCGACAGCCCTACACCAGGGAAAATTTATTGGAGCCAATGGAACAGGCCTGTGATGATATGACTGTGGAGTCTTGTCAAGGCTGGGTTCGGCACACCAGAGGGTTCTTCCCCCGTTGTCTGGCAGGGAAAATGTTGCCTGCGATGTGGATGAAGTCCTCTGGTCAGACCCCGCACAAAGACAAGATGTTGGGGAATGAATCTGAGTGACTTTGACTGCGCAGTAATGTGCTTTTCTTTCTTTTTTTCTTTTTGTTGGTCGAATTATTTTTCTGTTAATTACATGCCCCTAAATTATTTTATGTAGTGTCTAACGAATGCTCTGAGGTGAATATGTTTCTACTTGCTGTGTGTATGATCTGAACACATTGTTTGGTTTTGAAGACAGGATAACTGGTTTTGAGGTGATAGTTTGATTATGATAGAAAAGTCTGGGGTTTTGTAAATGTAGTATGAATTTTTGGATTTGTGTTTAAGGTTTTGAGAAAATGGGTGGTTTCAAGAAATGTGTTTTAACAATTGTGAAAAACTATTATTTTACTTTATAGTAGAAATTGTATTTGTTGTAGTGAGATTGCTTTGCAAAGAAGGAAATTCTATTAGCATATTTACTATCAATTAGAGCTGCAACTAACAGTTATCATCTTTCTTCATTAATCCTTTGGTCTATAAGATGTCAGAAAAAAAAGAAGTAAAAAAATGCTCACCACAATTTCCAAGGTGATGTCTTCATACTTGTTTTCTCTCCCAATATTTGGCACCACATAAATGAATAAATTAGCTTTGATCCTGTTTGAATTTTTTAAAGGGATAGCTTGACATTTTACAAACTACTTGTATTAGCTTTCTTGCCAAGAGTTCGATGTTGAGATTGATACCAGTCTAAGTTAACATGAAGCTGGAGCCAGCTACCAAAATCCACCTACCAGCACCTCTGAAGCTCCCTAATCAACATGTTGTACCTGAAAAACAAAATGAAAAAATGATTATTATTATTTGGTTTGATGTGGGTTTATGTGGTGGACGGGTGCAGTGAATTCCTGTGCAACAAGATGCCAATTGAGGTTGCCCAACTTCTAAAATATCACATCATCATCAGTGGATGTCATGAAAAACAGCTGACGGTGAGTGCACCACTGCAAGTTACCTCTCATTTGTTGTCAAATGTACATTTAATGATGAAGATGGTGATTACTGTCGTTCTGTTACTGTTGGGCTGTGGGTGTGTCTACTCGAAATCATGAAACTTTTATCACTCCAAACCACGTGGATGTGGCCCTGTCCCCCAGTCACCTTGACCATGACCATTTCCCTTTCCTGCCACCTACATCCTGTCTGCTTGTCTTTATTACCACACCCTGTCACTCATCCTTCCTGAACACACGCTGTTCTCACAAACAGCACACCACCGATTGTCTCAGCAATAAAGATTCATGTGAGGGCTTTTACATGCGGCTCCCCTGTGCTGTTGAAACCTCCAGTCATTGTTTGGCCATTATTATGTCAAAGTTAAGACTCCTCCAAATAATCATGAAAATACGATGCTGAAATTATTTATTAATTACTGGGCTTGCTGATAATTATTTGTATGCAATAGCTATCATAGGTTAGTTATGTTGGTGAGAGAGATGTTCTTACGCCTGATGTTTATTTTTTCTCTCTTTTATTAATGTGTCAGCTATCTCTCTTTGCTGTCCAGGTTTCAACATGCTCTTCGACACAGGTGTATCACCTCGATTGACCAGCTTACCTCTAAACTTGAAGTAAATTGAATATATATTTGTTGTCAAAAGTGAATTTATCTGCAACCATGTCATGGGGTTTGTCTCCATGTCTACAAGTTCATGTAGCAACAGCAGTGTGCTCTTTGTGGTGACAATGACCAGCATAAGCAGCACTTTGACAGACTGAAATTTGCTTTGCCTGTCAGTGTGGTATTTGCAGCTCAGAGTGCATGGCAGGAAGAGAGGCACAAACAGGTGGGAGGTTCATTCAAATGAGGCAGCACAAAGAGAGTTGTTATTTTGGTGGAAACTGGGTCTTAGATGATGTGCTGAGAATAGACGTCTCAGACCCACGTCAGTTTCTGCTGCAGCATCACTGCTGCTCGAGTCAGCATCAAAAATAACTTCTAATGCTGTTAAAGCAGGATCGTCAGTAAACCAGTCTGCATTGATCTCATGAATTAAAATGGCTGCTTATCACAGAATCTGTTGTCCACAGCTGTTTTATGCTGCCTGGAAACCTTCTCCTTCAGTTTTTTGAATCCCTGCAGTCACCTGAAGGCAGCAGGACACATGCTGATTAAGTCTGTTGTTTCACACAGCCGTCCATGTTGTTAACCTCGATTAAATCACACACAAACTACACCAGGCTGCAAGATACCTCACACACACCTCTATGCACATTGCACCGGTTGGTTGTGACTTATTAATCCTGTGCATCATGACCTCCTTCCCAACTTTTCTCGCAGTTTGTTCAGCATTTCATGTTTACTGTTGAAATGCATCACAGTGCAAACACTGCTGAGGGACATTTTGCAAAATGATGACAATTTACAGCTTAAGATAGTCTATAATAAAATGAAGGCAGAAAAAGTAATTGATTGATGCAATTGATGCATGCCTTAAACAGCTATTTTTCATTAGTCTATTAATTTCTATTACCACTGGACAAAGAAACTGTTCAAAAAAACAACAGCGTATTAGGTGCTTTTCCTTCGAGTTAAATAATTGGTAAATACAAGCAATGCTCAGTGAGCCTGCAGATGAGCTGAAACATATTTTTGTCTAGTAAATTTCTGATATTTCTGATGTCCACTGTCCTTTTAGCTCATCAGGAGCTGAAAGGACGTGAGCTTCTTTTGAGGATGGTATACTGTAATCTCGCTTTTGATGTGGATTCAAAGTAGGACTAAATTTAACAAGACTACAGCTATGCTAGCAGCTCTGTGACTGCTCATAGGCTGCTCATAGACACAGTGCTGCTTTGAGTTAAGAAGAAGAAGAAGAAGAAGAAATCCTTTACTAGTCACATTTTTGACACACAGCATGTGAAGTTAGGGAGGGGAAACTGCACACTCCATGCATATGTGAAATTAATTCTCCGCCTTTAACCCATCCTTCGTCCGTCCTTCCTCCACGGCGGACCAGGAGCGGTGGGCTGTGAGCCGACCGGGGACCAGTTCCTTGTTGTCACCATTGGTCAGGTGGTGATCTTCTTGCATGTTTTTAGTGGGGGTATCTTTATGAGGATATCCCAGGTGAGCACGGGGAGAACATGCAAACGCCACACAGAAAGGCCCTTTTTTCCTCGAGCAGCAGGCACTGAAGACATGGTGGAGGACACGCCACCAGCGCCCACAGCGGGATTCAAACTGGGACCTTCTAGCTGTGAGGCAACAGTGTTACCACCTGTGCCACCGTGCCACCAATGCAACATGATGTTCAGCATGTATTATGTTTACATTTACCACCTTAGTTTAAAGTATTAGGAGGCCAACATTTATTCATTGGCATTAAATACAAAGGGCAGCTGAGGTTGATGGAAATGTAAATTATTTTGCAGGTATTTACTACTATTTACGGTAGATGAGTCAGGATCACCAAAGTTATTTGAATTCATCCTGAGGGAGACAAGATTGTTTGTACCAAATTTCATGGCCATCTATGAAATCCAGTTGTTGAGATATCTCATTAACACAAATGCCAACATCATGGTGGCAACAGAGGAAATGTCAGAGGATCACCAAAGTCATTGAGAGCTATTTTCTGCCCACCATAAATGTGTGCACAAAATTTTATGACAGCCTATGCGATAATTGTTGTCTGGACCAAGGAGGTGGGTCTGCTTACTGATGTTGCCACTCCTGGAGCCATGCTGCTAACTTGAGTAAGAAATAGTTGATATTACTAACACTACATACATTGTAGGTTGGAAAAGTTTGTAAATCAGTTTCCATACTGCTACTCAAAGTGACGAATACAGTTTTAGTATTTTTCCACACAAGCCTCTATCAATCCTAGGTAGATGAAGACTCAGCGGTGTGTGTGTTTACTGAAGCCAACATCAGAGTCCTCTAAAAACACAGCCAATATAACAACAACCAATAAAATAAAACACGGACAAACTGGGTTCATCAGCGGACCAGTGGAACAGTCTGAAAAGCAACTCCACGATAAACAGCAGGACTTCCTACATCAGTCTCTGCATGTTGGCTTGTTTATGAAGCCCTTTTACCCCGTTTTCTGACAGAATGCATAAACAAAATTCCATTTGACTGATTGCATACAAATGCAATGGACGGAGGCAAACTGGGAAAGATGAAACTTCACCGTAGGCAGCACAAAGTGAGGTGAAGAGGAGTCAGGCAGTCAGCAGGATGTTATCCAGGCCCTTTTAAATCTGTCCCCCATAGCTTTCACAGCAGCTAAAATGTTCATTGTGTGTTTGTGAGCAATAACTCGGACCAGTGATATCTGAGCAAAACTCTTTGGAAAGCTCAAGTCACAATGGTGGTGCTGCCAAGCCTGGTTAATATAGTTTCCATCAAATCTCTTTTACACATTAACCTTAACTTTTAATGTTAAACTGAACTTCTCAGTCTTCAATAGGAAGTTTTAAGTTTAACCGGAGCTATTAAAAGAGAGCACATTAGCCCAACTGGATTATTCCTGCATTGCTTTCCGGTGACTTCTGGAATACAGTTTAAAGGCTGAGACATGGTCATATTCAATATTTGTCTTCTTGCCAACAAGCAAGTTTTGCCCTGAAAACATCCAAACGAGTGAACACCGCACAGCCTTTCACAGTCTTCAACAGCTGTCGCAGAGTTGCTCTCTGTGAACATGACAGTTCACTTCAAACCCTGCAAACCTTCTCCCCTCCACACACCTGGCCAGTCACCGTGCGGTGTGGGTGAGCTTGTAAATGGTATGAAACAGCACCCTCAACTTCAATGCCATCAACTTTGGTGATTCCCTAACGTTTCATCATCAAGCTAAAGATGCTCCCATCAGCCTCAGCTGTACTTCATGTTTAGTGCAACGTGTTGGCATTGTCACGTGAACATGTTAGCATGCTGACATTAGCATTTAGTTTACAGCTCCACTGTGAATGCACTACCATTCACAATCCACATAGCCATTTCTTTATTTGATTAAACACATCAATCATTTCCATTCATACATCATTTCCACTCATTTCATTTTGTTTGATTATTCTCTGCCTGATTGTTATTACTGTCTGTTTTGATTTTGGTTGGTTATACCTGAAAGGCTCTCAATGGGTTTGTCAGTGACTCTCAAAACAACATATATCACCACTGCACAGCACCTATGATGGTAGGTTTAGAAAGAAAGAATGAAAGAAAGCCCTCTATTTGTCACACACAACACAACATGCTACATGCACACCATGCATTGGTGAAATTCTTCCTCTGCTCTTGACCCATCCAGCAGGAGCGGTAGGCTGCCAGCCGACCGGCGCCTGGGAACCCAGTTTCTTTTTCGTCACCGTTTTTTAAAGGGGAGTTTAATTTTTTTTCATGGAGGATCCCTCAGGTGAACACGGGGGAGAACATGCAAACTCCACACAGAAAGGCCCTTTTCCTCGAGATAAGGGGCAGCAGGCACTGAAAGCATGGTGGAGGACACACCCTCAGCGCCCACAGCGACCCAGGTGGGAATCGAACCCGGGACCTTCTAGCTGTGAGGCGACAGTCTTGCCACTGTCTCACCGTGCCACCTTTAGGCAACAAAACTGGTTCAGGAAAAGATCATGGTTTGGGTTAAAAAAAGTATGCTACTGTTATGTACATGATGTAACTTAAACATGTTACGTAAGTTGAAATAGGTCAGCACTGACTTTTTGATTCACATGGACATGAACAGCGGTCTCCTGTGTGAAAGTCATGTCTGTTTGATCCATCCATCCAACCCATCTTCCTCCTCGCAGATGTTCTTGCTCTGTATACGACATCACATTACATCACCTGGTCCTCACATGTCCATTTCAAATCACAATAAATCCAGTTTCTCTCTGTTTTGACAGTATTGATTAGAAAAGTTCTACCTTGGCCACAACAATGGAGAGCTGAACAATCCACCTTTACACACACACACTTGTTGTGTTTGTGTGTGTGGGTGGATGGGGTGAATGAGGTCACAGATAAGAAGTAGAAAAGACAGTGTGAAAGATATGTTGCTAGACTGTAGTGGGTGGGCAGAAAGAGTGAAAAAAGGGAGAGAAAGATGGAGAGAGAGAGACAGAGAAGTGAGAAAACATGAAGAGGAAGAAAGAGAGGTGTGTTTTCATCTTTGTCTGTGACTTCTTTCCCTGTTTTTCTCCAGGAAAACTCTGCAAACTGATAGTGTTCTTTCTCCCTCAACACATGTCAGGAGCTGATCCTCCAGTCCAACTTTTGACAGGCTTAAACACCCAGAAATGTTGAGTGCTCTGATCCTAGCACAGATCAGTGCTTCACTGACTTATGAAATGTATTAAAATAAACCTGGCACAGGATGAAGCTTGTCACAACATACAGTCACATAAATCAAAGGTGTAATTAATAGCAGCAGTACTGTATCTATGTGGTAGGAAATGGCCATAATAAATCGTTGATACATAAAAGGTAACAAAAGGATACACGTTTTAGGAATTAAAATATACTGAAATATTTCTCATTCCCATTCTAAAATACCAAAAACTGACTTTTACAAACTGTCAAGGATATCATAAAGAAATTTGCTTCAGCCTTTAGTCATGATGTTTTGTTACAGCCTCAAATCAAATCAGCAGCAAAATGTGCTTTAATGTGGAGCAGAATGGCCCATGTTAGAGAGCTATGTTGATATTATTGCACTCATCACTGATGCATTCATGTACAGGCAACATTTTAATCGTGTGGGTGGTTGAGGCAAAGCAAATTTCATCTACTTCTTATACTGTTGGTGGTTAAATCAATCACAATGCATCATATTCTATAAGTTGATCAGGTTTTGCACGTCAAACCTAGAATGCCAAAGTAAGGCAAGGTAAAATGTTTTGAATTTCCCTGTGAAATGTAGTAGAATAAAAGTGCAAAGTAGCATAAAATGAAAATACTCAAGTGCAAGTACCCCAAAATTGTACTTAAATGTAGTGATCTGGATTTGCAATTCCAATAAAAATGGTGTTGGGCACAATCTTACTTTAAATTTCTGATAGAACACAGTCTAATCAGGTCACTTGACGAAAAAACAACATTTAGGTCACTTTGTAAGTGTTTACCTTTGAACCCATCAAGTGCCTGTGAGATGTCATGGACTGCACCATCATGAGCTGTGACCCCCTACCTGCCAAAGGCCAGTGACTCCATCAGGCCCTTCAGCAGGACTGAGGTAACACAACTGCCTGTTCACAGTGCCAAGACATGGTCGTGCAAGCAGACTGCAGTATTAGTGCTATTAATGGTTGCATTATTAGTTCCAGCTATACAATGGTTGTATTCTAAAAAATGAATTTCAGCGCACACAGAGGCTGTTTCTTTCTATGTTTCAGTACCTCACTGCAAGGTTTATTGGAGATCATAAGGCTTTAAACAAACTGGAAACTGTATCTGTAGTCCCCAGTTTAGTAATAATTCATGCATCCTAGAAGATGTTGTGTTTTTATCACTGTATCTAAAATCATTACTTGCTCAGGTTATGGCGTTTCTGCATTTCTGTTTAGAGTAAACTTTTTATCACAAAAATTGTGGTTGATTTACAAGACTGTGAGCTATTTTGCCAAAGCTGCACTCTATTTTGAAAGCTCCTTTCTGTTGGTGACGACAAGGACACCACAACACCTGAGCTTTCAGAGGTGGCTGAAAAACATCCTCCCTGCACAAAGCTGCTAAACTGACACAAACCTCTCATACTTGTCTTTTCACAACATATTTGCTAGATGTTTGTCTTCTAGATTTGATTTTCAGACATCATACATCATTGAATGTAATGCCCTTTGCTGTCTAACTTTCAAATGTGGGATGTGAGAGCTGGTGTTGGTTTTTCTATTAGTTACTGATCACAGCCTAAGTAAGACGCCTGGCTCCCACTGAGAGCATGGCTAATGAATCTGACTCTTTCATGGCAACTTCAGAGGTTCCTCAATAAAATGATTTCTTCCTACTAGACTTATAGTCAAAGTTGAGCAGAATGCCCACCCAACATAAGCCAGCATATTTCATAGTCAATGTTTCACTGGAGTTATGAGAGGTTTCACTTTGTTGGCTTTAACTTTTACTGGCAAGCGAGAGAGCAACTCAAGGAACACATCAATTTCACATGAAAACCTCAAATAAATTGTGGAAAATTGGAGTGGAGTGTTTTGAATGAGCACATTGGAACAAAGAGTTACCATTTCCATTGCATGACCATGTGCAGTTTGCTATGAATGTTTTTGCTGTTGACATTGAAATGATTTGATTCTTTCATCAAATATCTGCATGGAATTTGCCCTAATAATCAAGTGAAAACTTTTCAAAAGTTTGGGAGTAGTTTTTACCTTGGGCAATGTTTCCAACATTAAGGTTCATTATCAGTGTAGCTGAATGGGCTGTGTGAGGCAGCAACTGGAACCCCAATAGATTTGCAAACATCGAGCTGAGTATACAGAAGTGTATATGCAGTATAACATTATAGTATAACATTATACTTAACAAGATTGTTGAGAGCTCCTCAGGGACAATGCAAAATGAAGTCCGAAAAGGGCATGAAACACAAGCAATCAGACGCGTAGATGAGTTTTATACAAATCCCCAGATTAGTCAAATGTATGTGAAAGAGAAAACCGTCCGTTGTAAACGTCCATGCCAGTTTTCAGAGCCACTTCCTGCTTCAGCTTAGACCTGCAGTGCTTATGGTTGTTGTGTGTACACGCAGTTTCACTCACTTTCACTGCAAAGAAAGTGGAGTAAAGAATTTGGCTAAACTGTTTGCTCGTCTGCAACCTATTGGCCTAGTGATTAAGGTGCTGACTATCAGGGCGGAGACCTTGTTGCATATCATTTCCTGCCTGTCTCTCCACTCACTTCCTGTTATCTCTCTACTGTGGTGTGTGAGATGTTAGAAAATGTTTTTGTTTTTTTTTTTAAACTCACATGTTGTAATAAGAAGTATTCTTCTAATGCCGGTTTTAGCAATGATGTTAAAAGAGCCTGCTGGTGTGTTACAGTTTATGAACCTCCGTCATCTGACCTGCGAATCCCCACTGATTCATTAGCAGCTCTTCCCTCCGGACTCTTAAATGCCACACAGAGAACAGAATGGCAGGAAAAAATACTGGAAAGAGAGCAGGAGAACTTCATCTTGAATGAACTATTTCAATCATGACAAACAGATCATATGGAAGATGAATTCTGTTCCTTCCATCTCTGGCTTTAATTAATTCTGTGACACATACTGCACAGCTCGACTCTGGCCCAAACCCAAATCTTTTGCAGTGCAAATCTAACATGAAGGACAGTGTTTGCTCACATTCATATTGCGCATGTCAACTCCAAATTGTTTTTGCTTTGCATCAGTCCAATAGTGAAGGCGTTCTGCTGTGGTTTTCATGTTTGAATGTGGCACTCCAGGACAGACTGATTAGCAGTGAATTACAGTGGAGAAAAATGAAAGCAGGCACACTGTGATGGTTTCTTCTTTTTGACTTTCTATGGGTTCATTTTCAGAGTAGAATAAAATGAAGGGAAACTAATGGTTAACAAAAAGCAAACAAAAAAACCCAAAAAGCAAACAAAAAAACCTTTGATGATCTCAAACACTACAACATGCTTTCAAGAATGGCCCACAGTAATATACATTCAATCTAAACCCACAATAAATGAAAGTCTTGAAATGTTTTTCTTTCTTGGTAAATACTCCTTACTCAATATGTAATCGTCAGCAACTTCCTTCATCGTAAAAACCTTCCTGCACATATTTCTGATTAATACATTCAAAACAGGCAACATGTTTTATTGTTAAGGAACTGCAAATTACCAAGTAAGTCACGATCATTTATATAAATTGTTTTTCAAGCAGCATCACTACATTAAGTGGTATTATTATTATTATTATTATTATTGTTAGTGAATTGTAATGTGATGTGTGAATGTATGTATACTATATTTTTAGTTTTAGATTTACTTCCCATCAGTTAAAGGTTTAATACAGCAAGAAGGTTCTGAACTGCCCTTTGCTTTTCTTATTGGACAAACAGCTACAAGTGTTTCTCATATATGTTGCGAGGCATTAATATGCAGATCAGTGGTTTCCAGACTTTTCTTTTTTCTTTCATTTTTTTCATGTATTTTCAGGGATGAGAAAACCAGCTCACACAGGTAAAATGTTGGAGATGGCAAGAGAGTACTAACAGTGGCACGGTGAGACAGTGGTAACACTGTCGGCTCACAGCTAGAAGGTCCTGGGTTCGATTCCCATCTGGGGCACTGAGGGTGGTCCTCCACCATGCCTTCAGTGCCTGCTGCCCCGTATCTTGAGGAAAGGGGCCTTTCTGTGTGGAGTTTGCATGTCCTCCCCATGTTCACCTGGGGTATCCTCCTTAAAATATACCCCCACTAAAAACATGCCAGAAGTGATCTGACCAATGGTGACAAAAAGAACTGGGTCCCCGGGCGCCGCTGTCAGCTGGCAGCCCACCACTCCAGGTCTGCTGCGGAGGAAGGACGGACCAAGGATGGGTCAAATGTGGAGAAATAATTTCACGAAGCATGGCGTGTGCATGTACTGTGCATGCAGTGTGATGTGATAAGTAAAAGTATGTTTCTTCTTCTTCAGAATGTGAAGCCTAAACATGTCTGTAAAGCCATCAGCCAATCAGCTTCCAGTGTACAATCAGCTTGTAGTGTCTTTGGCTGGTTGAGGCTCAGTCTGACCTCTGTGTTGAGGTCAGAGATGTATGGACATTTCTTTTCTGAGCTCTTGTTCTCAACGAAGCTATTTGTTATACACCTGGAATGTGTTGTGTTACTCCAGTCTCCGGCTCAGCCTTCAACATTCAAGTTGCATTGTGGCTTTTGACAAATAAAGATGACAAGGTGAAATAATCTCTGGTTCTGCTGCATCATTTTTTAAAACTCCAAATGATAACTCTAATAATGTTATATGAGTGCAATGCTGAATCTGTGTAGTACTCTTTTAAAAGGACATTATGTGCTTTCTCAGAAGCTCTGTAACAGAATTGGGAGGTTAAATAGAGACTCCCCACTAGTCAGTTCAGAGCTGAAAAAGCCCCTTGAATGAGGGTTTCCAAGTTTCTAGAACTAAGTCCAACTGCTCTAGATTCAACCCTCCATGGATGGTCAGTAATAGACTGAGGTCGAGTTGAGGGCAGTCCTTAAGACTCAGGTACAGGCCATGTTTGGGTGTCAGATGACCTCACACTACATCCTCCCAGCTCCATCTTGGACAAGTTCTCAGCACAAGAATTTATCAACAACCACATCAACCCCAAACAGATGTAATAGTTTCATATTGTGCTTTCAGAAAAGAGAGACACGCTCGTTTTGGAACAAACCAGTGCTTCTTGTGAGTGATGCAGTGGGGGAGCTCCACAAGTTCTTATTACGTTCACGGATGAGGCAGAAATGTGATATGCTGCATCACAATTCATGTGATACAGCATGACTGTGTCAGACAGCAGGGCTGGTGCAGTACATGTGGCACTGCTGGCTTCCCATCTGCTGACGGCTGCAACGTCCTGGCAGGACAGAAAATATCAGCGAAGATGACAACAGCAAATGATCCTTCACACACAGGAAGAACAGAGCAGAGGTGAAACTGTGATCTATCTATTTCCCTTGCATTCGGTCTCCCCTCCTCTCCACTTGACTCTTTTCCTCATTCTTTCCCACTGACAATCTAGGTCAGCCTGTCAGTGTGACTGGCTTCCATCCATCCATCCATCCATCCATCCATCCATCCATCCATCCATCCATCCATCCATCCATCCATCCATCCATCCATTCGGCAGAAGAGTACAACACCCACTGCACCTCTACACCTGTCAATCCCACACTGATTAGTTTGGCTTTGTCATAGCACCTGTCAATCACTTTGCCTGCATCTCCCTACTTACCTGTCTGTCTGCCACTCAATCAGTACATGTATGAATGAGTTAGGCTGAGAAATGTACCGTGGCTACCATCATTTGAGAATCAGATCACTTCCTGGCCTCTTTTTTTTTTTTTTTTTTTTTGTCATTTGGAGAATTTCTGACAAACACTGATATGTGTTATATACATACATGCATTATACATACGTTGGCCCACTGGCAAAGAAATTAATGCATTCACCCAATTAACACAGTTTGTGTAAATGGCAACAAAAATACAGCTGATCCTCTTCAGAATAGAAATCACATCGCAGTCTCTGCAGCAGTATCAGGAGCTGCCATCTGTCAATCACAGCCAATGCAAGCCATCAGAACACATTCATGGGTGGAGCTAGTGCAGTGTGTGGAAAGATCGGTTACAACAGCCAGAGGCTAAAAGCAAAAGGAAGCTCTTTCAATTGATGACGGTAAAAACAAAGCTGAGACCACTTTCAATATTGCCGGATTTGACTGACAGCAAATTGCCCAATCACTGCCTTGAACACTTTTTAACACTCTAAGTGTTAGGCAGGATTTGGTGATATGATGTTAAAATAACACATATAAAGCTTTTTTGCAACAACTTTTTATTAACCTTTTGGATGAGATTGCGTTTAATAGAAATAATCCTCACTTGCATTAAAAGATTGAAGCTTTTACAGGGTTTTGTTTTCTCAGAGTTCTGAAATTGAAACAGAATGGAATGTTGGAACGAAATGAAATTGTATCAGATTTGTTCAGTCATTGCAAGCTGAGTCTATCAAACTCAGCACCAGTGTGTCAGTGTGTCCTTCGTCTTCTTAAAGTTGTGGCAGACTGGACACCGCAAAGTCTTTAACATTCTTAATATGCTGTAATTGGAGGAAAGGTGGGGTTGTAGCATGCAACATTATTTTTTATCAGGGGAAACCAAAATATGGAGTCAGATGAGTCTTAGTTTTAATGAATGCACACAGGAGGATTCACAAATGTATTTTAGGACTCATATATAAATGGCTCTCCCCACATAAATAGTTTACAGTGCACAACAAAAGTTATTGTTTTATAGGAATGTAAAAGGAATCTGCATCTAAAAAATAAGATTCACTAATTTTGATGCACACACAAAAACTGTTTTAAATGAATGCAGTAGAAATACACAAATATAATATTAAAGGTTTTTCCAATTTTCCTCAAAAACATATTTGTTGTTGCATTCATATACAGACTGTTGAACCTACATTTACAAACTGCTGGTCGTGTGTAGACTTCACTGCACTCCTCAGCTTGATTCACAAAAGCATTTTCTTTCAACAGGGAATTAATTATCTGTAGCCAATCAGATGGTCTCTTCCGCATCAGCCAGTTCCATAAGTGTAGAAAGTGGAAGTGAGAAACCAATTAGGCTTTAATAAAGGTTAAACATTTAGAAGTGCAGTATACATCAGTCAAATGGATCGTTTTACATTACGTCCAACTGATCTTGCATGTTTTCATTCAATGTGACTTACAATAACTGCATTCAGTCTGTCTGTCTGTCTGTCTGTCTGTCTGTCTGTCTGTCTGTCTGTCTGTCTGTATGTATGTCTGTATGTCTGTATGTATGTCTTTAAGGAGACAAGATGTTCCAGTTCCAGCATGAGGTGTCTTGGTGTACATGGAATTTTCTCAGCCTTTCTCCGCTATTACTTTTCAGTAAATCTGCTGTCATGGCTTCAGTGGAGAGTTCATTCCACCACTGTGGCACAAGAACGGAGAGGAGCCTAGACTGAGATGAGCAACACCAATACAGCAATGGCTGCAAGGGACGAAAGGGTTTGACCGTGCAACCTCCAAGGTAACTGCTACCGTACAGAAGTCCAGGTGGGGGTGACAAGCACCTGGATGAGCACCTGGACTGACTCCATCGATGATGCACACTGGGCTTCAGGAGCAGGCTACCAATAACATCAGTTTGTCAAGCTGTGCGTCCCTGTCGGGGCACCACAGTGCTGTCAGTGGTGATGGACAGGTCTTGGTGCAGGCATGCTTTCACTTACAGGAAAGAAAGCTTGAGCTTTTTCACAATCTAGCAACCCAAAAGTTGTGAATGGCTTACAACTGGTCTATGAAGCAATAGTGAATGATTGATTTAGCATTAATGAACCCATCGTGGAAAATCCTACACAGCAGCAACAAACAGCAGGTAACCTGCAGGCCAAATATCTCCATTTTAACTTCATTTATTTTAATAAAAAGCAGTATGCTGTCAATTACACTAATAAAAGCAAGTGTGTGTGTGTGTGTGTGTGTGTGTGTGTGTGTGTGTGTGTGTGTGTGTCAGCAAGCTCTGCCTTGTGTGTATGAATGCCCTTGACTTATTTTGGCTGGTGTTGGAAAATCTGTGTTGCCTATTGCTCATCAGGAACCATCTGTGGTGATAACAGATTTACTGTAGAACAGGGCTTCACACACACACACACACACACACACACACACACACACACACACACACACACACACACGCTCCAAAGCAAAAATTCTAAAAGATAAACCCGTCCAACCACTGCAGGCTCAGACATTGTGGTGTGATCCCTCTAATGGCTTTGCCCCTCCAAGGTCTTTTATTTTATTTCAAGTTTTTGTGAAGCATTTCTCCACTCTGACATTTTAATGGTTTTGTGGTAGCAGGTAACCTTTGCCAGATTAGCAGGGGCAGATTTGCTGTAGCGGTTTAGGGGTCTAAGGCCAAGTGCCCACCAGATGCTGATTATTTGCAAACACTGCCCATTTTCCTTTACTTTTCTGGATCGGGGTCACGGTGGCAGGAGAATAAGCCGTGTAGCCAGGATGTCTCCCCTGCCATATTCTCCTCCGGCTCCTCTCAAGATATCCCTAGGCCAGATGGGATATGTACTTCCAGCCCTGTCATCTGGAAACTATGTTTACTGCATATAGAACTAATTATCAACAGCAAATACATTCTGAAGGAAACATAATGCCAATAACATTACAGTTCCTATTAACATAATGAGGAAATGTTGCTATACCTGGCAAATAGTAAAAATGTTGACACTGAATGCATCAGTAAAATGTTTGCTAATGATGAATTCCATTTGTTGTTGTTGTTGTTGTTTTGGTATAATAGGCAGCCTTTCAATACATTATCTGCATGATCCACTCACAGTACCTATAGCATTATTCTAGCTAGCATTATTATAGCTAGCCGGCAAAACCCTGAAGGGGCGGGATTTTTACTAAACTTGTAAAAGAGATACTGAGCACTGAGCACCACTAGCAGAACAAGCTAGGTTGTGGATGATAGGAGTTGCCAATTGATCAGTAAGTGTTTTCTGTTGTTATTTCTGGCTCACTTTAGGATCTAGGCTGTTAGAAGGCTTTGCTGTTATTGTTGTTGTTGTTATCATGGAGCACTCGCTCTCACTCTCTGAGTTTCGATATTAAGGTCGGCTGACACGGGTCACACCCTCTATCTGGGATTCTGCACCATTTTCATGGCAATCCATCCAATAGCTGACATTTCACTGTGTAAAAAAAAAAAAGTTAAAGAAATCACCAAAGTCATTGATATATATCTGCTTGGGATGAATGTTTACCAAATTTTCACATGTACAAGTTCTCCAAATTAAATGTCAAAGTACAGTTTTTGTCCATACCCTCTAGAAGGACACTGAAATGTTTTCTGATCTACCCCAGTGGCAGGACAACATCATTTGTCCGTGGTTAGCGATCATGGTCATACTTTAATAAAAGTCAGCATTGACCATTGGTAGGAAATAGGAAGAAAACAGCAGTCTCCCCATTTAAAGGATGATCCTGATCATCCTTTAAAAAAGGCTAATGCTGAGTGATGCTAGGAAATGGGGTGATTAATAGTGGTCTCCTGTGGTAACGTCCATTGTTTTGCTGACACATCCGTCCACCCTGACCTTCTCCCCTTGCAGACTTTGTTGCTTTATAACAATGTCACCTGACTTCCTCCTTTTCTTCTGTCATATTTAGAATGGTCACTGGAGGGCTTCACCGTTTGACTGTGTGCACTGGCTGGAATAGTTGATGTTATCATTGTCTTGGGAGGACTCGACCATCTGACAGTGACATGTTGGCCATGCCACTGAACCACACTACTACCATGGCTTGAAATATGCAGAGGTATGTGCTGTTTAAAGTTCTAAGTGTGATGTTGACATTGACGAAAAATGCATTCTTACCTTTGTAGTAGAGCAGTTGTACTATGTTTTACAAAAATGATTCTCTCTCCCTTCGCTTCCAGCTTTTGGAGTAAACCCTCACCATTTTGACACCCAGCACTGTGCAGATCCACTGTCAATGCCAGCTCCTGATATTTGCCTAAAGGCAAAGATCATGTTCGCTGATGTTCATGTTCATCTGCCTAAGGCAGTAGAATAATATATTAGTTACAGAGATTCAAATCTCCCTTTACAGCTTCTTCAGTGGCTAAGTTCAGTGAGTGGAGCTCAGCTAAATTTCTATCTTTCTGTGGTTTGGAAGAAAGCTTACAAGCAGGTTCCAGGTCAATCTGTTGGCCATGAAAAAGAGGGCATGACTGATGGTGAGAAGGGCTAACCCCTTGTCGGATCACCAGGTGTTGGCAGTAGTGCCTTTGCACCCTCTGACTGATTCCTTTAGAGATGTTTAACAAAATAAATAAATGAATAAAAAAAAAAAATCCCACTTTACCCTATTAGATGATTAACTAAATACGTAGTAGATGTAGTAAATGGGCTAAAACATACAGAAAAGCACTTATATGTGGTACCTTAATCTATTTAAATACTTCAGATAGAGAAATTGTTGTGCTGTGCCTTAGTCAAAGCACATCTTCTGACATGTGCTACAGGCTAATGTCTCTAGGTAACTGCTACCGCACTGGCTTAACAGCAATGGCCTCCCCAGGCTGACATAATGGGGAGGCCATTGCTGTTAAGCCTTATTTATACTCAGAGAAGGGTCCCTGGCACAAGGGTGCCACATCAAGTGATGCAGTGTAAGTGATGTCATCATGCCTCTTGGATCGCAGTCTGTGGTCATGCTAGGTGCACGCAGGGCTTTTCATTTCAAGATGGATGAGTTTGAAGGCAGACCAACTGAACAGGTTTGGATTTACAAACATCTGTATGGCCCTTTATTAAGAAACCACAGGAACACTCAAATAACCTTGAATTCACTGAAAGAGATAGCCATCCCACTGAGAAAGGGGGAGGTATTTTGTCAGAAGGTGTGGTTTGGTTGGTGGTAGAAGGTTGCCTTGTCAAAACCAAAAAAAGGACTTCTGGAAAGAGTGATGACCCAAGAGGAAACAAAGCAGTTCCAACCATTTTGGTGGAGCTGGGATGGCTGTTCCAGTTCACCAGACATCGAGAGGTAGACAATGATTTCAACTGGGACATCACATTGAGTAATTTACACCACACAAATGCAATCTCTGGTGGTACATCTGTGTGTGCCATTGATACCATCAATGAAGCCTACTTTCATTGATGTTCTCGTTCACCACCCAGCCAATCCAGGCCTTCTTTCTCCTGTGCCACACTATGTTACCTGTCCTGCACCACTTCAAAAAAAGAGATGCACGAAAGAATGTCCTTGTCGTAAGATTGGTACACCTTGACCAAGACAGAGGGAAATTGACGCAGGGGGGCAGTGACGACTCTCAGTTTGGTGCAGTCTAAATAAAAAGGATTTGTATTTTATTTTATTGTGTTTATGTATGTGGCATCAGGAAATATGTCTTTTGGTTGTTTCAGACTGCAACTGCAACCCGCAATGCCCTCGTGGTTGAGAGTTGTCCTGCCTCCAACAGATAGTTGTCTCTGGCAACCAGCCTCCTCCATTCACCTGGCATGAAGTCCCCTGACACTGCTGTCCAATCCAAATGTAGGTGAACTGCTTCTAGCTGTAGGACAGGCTGCAGCATCAGTGTAGGCAACATGCTATAAATCAAAATTCTCCAGTGGGCAGCTAGAATACCAAAAGTGTTTTCAAATACCTTTTCTGGGTATTCTCTGTGAATGTAATTGCATCATCAAGGTTGATTCCTCAAAAGAAAGACAAAAATGAACATTAAACCACATTTCAATTAGCTAGAAACAATGAAACCCCAATGAAAAGAACAAAGTTGAGTGTACATGACACTATAAGTTAAGTGTAATGTACAAATAATAGATTACCTGCATAGGGCCACATGAAGTGTAAATCATTAATCAGCAGGCTCTTCCTGCTTCTTAGTAGCACTGTTTCACTCCCATAAACTGGAATTATTTGCAATGTATTAGCAAAGGTTTACATCATGTGCTCAGATGACCACAAAATGTATGACCAGAAACACAACCTGATAATACAGCTGAGGGAGTCCAGATGTGATTCAGGCTATTGTGTGGATGGAGAGAGAAAGGGGTGGGGGTGGGGTTAGAAATGAGCATTCATGCCTCACAAATCATCTTTTCCAGGCCTCACACAGTCAAACAGTCACAGGTAATAATGCAAATATGCTTTTCCCCAGCTTCTCCACAGCCTCCTCACTGCATTAATATTTTCTTTTGCAAACAACTTTCACCTCCTGTGAAAAGCCGAGCCTTTTGAAATGTGTTAATGCAAGTTAGTTCAGATTCAGCACAGGACAAGAATGGGAAAACTGCTGATGCAGTCAAGGGCTTCCACTCGGGAGACTAAAATTAAAATGAATTTTTAAAGGAAGATTATGAAATTGAAGAAATCGCTGGTGTCTGTGTAAAAGCTCCTGTGTCAAAATCCAGCTGTTTGTTCATCTTCAAAACAAAAAGGAACAGTGACAGAGAAGATCCTGCTTAGTATCCTTTGATAACATTCATAGTGGATGTCATGATTTAGTGCCAATATACAGTCGCTAATGCAAAGAAGAAAGTAGTGTTCCCATAGATTAAGAAAGGCCAGAATTTCAATGTGCAACAGCATTAGACTGAAACTGCAGAATAAACTAATTTCAATGTAGTCATCAAAAAGAATTTGTGCCATTAACCAACAGCAAACAATGATGATAGTGCTGACCTTTGAGGGAATGGAGAGCCTGTCTAAGAAAGGAAGCTATCATAGCTAATTAGCGTGTTCCTGGCTTGCTGTGTTAACTGTTAGCTCACCAGCTACAGAAGTTCATCAAGAAGCCTTGTGAGGACACAGAGATAAACACTCTGCTGCGCTGCTTTCTGTTGTACCAGGCTGGTATGGTTGATGTTAAAGATGTGGTGCACGTTCCACTTGTGTGTATATACAGTAGTTAACCACTGTTACGTGGTTAAGTGTTTACAAAATGTTTTATTTGCTTGACCCTAACCATATGATAGCCAGAGTTTACTTCCATGACAACAATATTTATGTAACTGTAGTCAAAAAAAAAAAAAAAAAAAAAGTCAGTGAATATGATTCAGGTTTATTGCAGAATCATTCAGTATCAGTGTTTTGTCTGGCCATAGGGTTCTAAGACTGCACTGGTTACATTGTATATCATTTTCTTTCACTTTCACTTCAGTTTCTCTGAGAGGGATCCTCTTCTGTTGCACTTCCTGAGGTTTTTGTGGAGGCAAGTTTTTTTTTTTTATCTGAAATTTGTGTTATTGGGCAATCGTAATAAAACTGTCTTGACATATAAAATCAAGTGTGTTTTTTCTGGGACTGGCACACATATTAGTTTCCCCTCAGAAGAGGACACGTGCTTCCATTCACTGTATTACTGCATGAACAGAACAAGATAAACTGTCAGAATAAAGGCAAAGCCTTGACTCTGTTTTCGTGGAATATCCTGACATTTCCCTTCATATATCAGTGAAGATGTGTGTGTGTGAAGAAAGTGAGCTGCTAATGGTGGAACTGTACAACAGAATCTCTTCAGCTGATTTCTGACATGAAATGTCAATGTCACTTACTATACCTGTACAAGCTAATGCAGTACTGTACAACAGAACTGCTACAATAACATTCATTTTAGTTGGGTCAGAGAGGTCGGTGAACTCCATAGTAACTAAGCCGCACTCACTGCACCCAAACTATCCTTATAAGGAAAATGACAGCAGTCATTTGTTGAAAGGCCTGATACTTACCAGAAAGACCTCTAGCAGCCATTTGAATTATGAGTTGTTTGTCACAAACAAAGGCGGAAGAAGCATGAAATTACTCACGCAGCAAAACCTCTGTGGGAGGAGGTCAGGTCAGTATTGTTTCCTACAAAAAATAACAATGTTGTTTTCTTTTAAACATGGCAATGATCTTTCTCTAACCTTTGCTAAGTATTGCTTCTCTTAACCAAAACCAAGCTCTTCCCTTTTTGTGGCCACTTTGGGATATCAGAACAAGCTGTAAACACAACACTGACATTTTAACACTTCAAAGATCAGGCAAAAATGCTAGGAAACAGTTGCACATTCACTCCAAAAATAGAATGTTCACCATTAATTTGGAGTTGTGTTAAAGGCCACCTGAGAAAGCCCAATCCACCAACTCCCAGAGAAAATTATCTGCCTGTTCACTTGCAAGCTGCTACCTTGGTATTGAAAACAGCGGCCTGTTGCATCAGGAAATGGCACAGAATGGATCAAAACAGTAAAGGAGGCTGTGAAACCAGTGGGCAGTTTGAGAGGGGATGAGGGGACGCCATCACCCTTGTTAGCACAATGACCAAAATGCATCCCCCTTGTTAACCTGCCATCCCACCTGTCCATCCCCAAGTAGCAGAGAGTGCAGGAGCAGAGGGGTTGTTTGGCTGAATATGTTTGTCTAGTCTGTCTGACTCACTGATCCTTTATCTGACTGAAGTTCGTGTAAGTAAGAATTTACGGCCCCAACTATGGCTCTGAAATATCAGTGGCCTTACTGTGCTGTTTATTGACAAGTCCATGGTGTCAGATTTGTCATTGTGAGCAACCCCTTTAACATAGACATTGTCATTTGAACCACTGTTCATATAAAACTATTGATTAGTGCAGCGTGGAGGACCGAATTTCCAAAAATCGTCACGTCTGATACATGAAACACAAACACAGGTGCTGCCATGCTCTCTGTGTGGTGAGCTGGTTTTGGGTGTGGAGTCAAAGCACATCATAAGCATTCTCTCCCTCTATCATACATAATACATTATTCCCTCTGCTCTGCTCTACAGCTTTTATAACCTTTAATAAACAACTTAATTAGTGTGGTGGATGGTGGTCTGAGAAAAAAAAAAATCAAGACAATGTCTGTTTATTAAAGTCTTGAAGGGTCACTTCACCTAAATTACAAAGATGTCCTCTGGTATTTAGAGTGAATGGTTACACTCTGGTAAAAGTACAGTCTGGGCATTCTGCATGTGCTTGCTGTAGCACTGTAGCTTGCCTCCCATAACACAGGTGAACTATTAAAATCCAACAGAGTTTTCATAGTGTGACTCATATATCAAAGGGAGGACTCTAAATGTCATGTGCAGAGGCCTGATGTATGTGCTATCTTTAGAAACTTTGTCTCTTGACAGAGACATTGGCGCTACCTTCTGTCCAACACAGCAGTGCTGATTAGACTCAGCTATTATTGAACCTGACCTAAGGTTTTAATTTCAAGTAATTTGAGAATTATACAGATATTAAGACAACTAGAAAGTACGGTTTCGCTGTTTACAAAGCATTTTTATCATGACGATATTAAAGAATGGCTCATTTAAACACATGCTCTCAATCTTCGAGTAATAACTACAGTGTTTAGGCAGATCACAGGTGCTTGAAGGTACAAATATGAAATAATAAAACCTTGTTCCAGGGAAAGCCTCTGATGAAAACAACATTTGGCTCACTGGCTGTGTGAAGCTATCACACAGGTATATGCAGCACCTGCACCTTGTATTCATGCCCACAGAGCCTCCTCCTCCTCCACAGCTCTCCTCAGAGGGACGGATGTGGACGACATGCAGCAGCATCATAGGCTTCACCGTTCCCAAAATTCACTTCTATCTGTATGATATGTCTGAGTTTTCTGTAACTCATTCAGTCTTGAACATGCTTGACAACCAGTGACACTGTCATCTATGAGAGTATGTGTGTCAGTGCGCTTGCTGTGCATACCCACGCGTCATGCGATTCCTCCTCTACTCACGCCTTTGTTTCTCAATGAGTCATTTTGTTCTCCTGTTTCTGCTGGTGCTTTGGGTCTTCTGCAGTTGGTAATCATCACCCCTGCTATCTCACAGCAGCAGGTATGTTACAGTGAGGTCAGTTAGACCTTCTTCAATATGCAAAAAAGCATGACTATGAATTTGCTCTCCAAAAGCCAGATTATTAGCACTGTTGATTTTGTGATTTCACTTTGCTTTGAAAAAGCTCTTTTAAAGGTATGTTTTAGATCAATCCTGAGGCATCCTGTTTGTTGGATAGGGAGTACAATACGAGTACGAGGTCAATTAGTAATGACTTCATCCACAGTGCTCTTCTTTTTACTGCGTCTTGTTCTGAACAAAGGAAAGCAATAATCAGAGCTTTTCATACAGATGGATGTTTTCTCCTCACACAGTGCTGTTGTCTTCAATAGACCTCTGCTGTGTTAAGTTGCGCTCATCGTTGAGGTATTAAGACTCTGAATCAGATCAGTAGAAACTGTCTGGAAAACCTATAGAGAGGCAGTATTTCAGTGATAGTTGCAGACTATATGCAAACGCTGGGTGGGCATAAGTCATCAGGTTTGTTCAGTTAAGAGCATCAGACATACTTGACAAAAAGCAAGATGCTATGTCATTATTATTAGATAATACACTGTAAATTTGAAACAGGCTCTTTTATATCACCATGCCCTTCAATGCTTGTTCAGTAAAACTCTGCTACTTCAGTGAATGAACAAAGAGAGGAAGAGAGAGAAAGAAAAAAATAGACACACAGGAAGTATAAAAAAAATATGAAATGAAACTTAACTAAATTACTGACAACTGTAAACCCAGAGCTTCAATGGTACACGTTCATTCTTTATATATGAATATGAGTATCAACATACAAGGATGGCTGACAAATGAAAGGAAAATCATACATTATTATAGAGTGTATTATTATGGTGGCTTTTTCACCACAAACCCTGAAACAGCATTCCCATCATAGCTGTTCCCTCAACTGGTGTTGGTTTTGTACAAAGCTAAATCCTTTCCTGTACCTGCTGACTGTATCTTTCAGTGAAGGTTGTTAGAACATTTGCCGCTCCAGGGTTCTGTTTAGGTGTTGGTGCATGGTGCAGAACACAGCGTCACACTAGCAAAGTGGCATTTTCTTGAGGTACACGGAGGTTATTTCCTGGCCAGTGGCGGTTTGGAATCTGGGTGACTCACTGTGCACCCTGGTAGCAGAAGAGGAGCGGTAGAGGGTGTGGCCATGCCAATCCAGTGGTGCACTGCAATTTAAGGGCCAAGACTGAGTGCATCCCACACAGTCTGCTCTCCACCTGTCAACTGGTTGACGGCTCAGCGCATTTGTGTTCCATAATATTAACAATCAATGAGTAAAAAACAAGTAACACAGAACATGCAAAAAACATAGCCACAGTACAATTCTACTGTCATTGCACGTATCCCACTATAGTGGTATTTAAGGGCAGATGGTTGCTTTATGAATAAAAGAATCATGCATCATTACAGATGGAATGACCCGAAAAATGAATTAAAATTAAAAAGGGACATTATCAGCTCTTGGCAATATCTTTTAGCACACTATTCATATGTGGAACAAAAGTAGTGAACGTGATTGGCTATGATTGTCACAACCTCGAACAAATCCCACTATAATTCATGATAATGTTTTCCTTCGGATCCCACTCCATATCCAAAGGGGCAACAGGTGAGCCAGATGACCCTGGCCATGATCTAAAAAGTTCATGGTGGCGTGCCCTCAACGCTCCAGGCAGGGCACACCTCACTGTGATCTGTACAACGCCACAGGGTTCATGAAAATAGAGCCCCTCGTGAGTATTTTGGGAAACAGGGCGTCGTTCATATGACTGAGTCAAAAGAAATGACAGTGTGTTTTGATGCTAATGAAGGAACGTGTGGCTCACTGATGTGTTTTTAATAGTTCTGGATCGACAGTGGCGCTCTAGTTGTATTAGTGTTTGTCTACCTGCCCAAGGACTGCAGATGGAAATTAACCGGTGGCCAAATCTGGTATAATACATTTCTTCTCCTCGTGTGAGATTAATGGTTCTTGCATATGGTTCCTGACAAATGAATGTAATAAACTAAACTTCAATATGGCACAGAGGACTAAGACATGTCCAGCTGCAGATACACACATTATACTTGTGAGGAGGACACATTCATTGTTGGTTTTGGTCTCTTCAGTATGAAGAATATAGAACATCAACAGCCCTATTCTTTAATTTGTCACTCCTCTGTATAGAATACATTACAGTGAAAAGGTTATAAGAACATAAAACACACACATAGATGAGCAAGTAATCACAGGGGATGTAAACACGCCATACAGTCACAACATCTTCACATTAATTACTATAGCTGCAGGAAGCCTTACATCGGGATGTCCCGTGGATATGTGCCATGAATAAACTACGTACTGTTTCATATATAATTGTGGGTAACACAGTGTGCAGCATATATGTATTACTAACCTTGCAACATAAATGAAGTAAATGACATGCAGGAGAGAGGACGAGACACAGATTTCAGTGAGGTGAGGCTGCTGTAATGAGGGAGGGGGCTGTGCTATCAGGTTAGACAGGGACAGAGAGCTGTGCTGTAATTACTGAGTCCCTTCACACCAACTTATCTGCTCTCATTAACAGGACACACTGGGTGTCACTCACTGCGTGTCCATGTTGTTTCCCTCTCATTTTCTCTGTCTTTCTTATTCTTCTCTCATCCTTTGCCTTCTCTGCTCACCCTCAGGTCTCAGATCTCAATGAGCTAAACTGGTCCTCATGCTGAATCAGATTTATTAGCCACAGGGGGCGCTCTGCTTGCTGCCAGCCCTCTAGCAGTCATTGTCAGTGACCAGGGCACGCAGCCAGTGCTGGCCGGCATGTGCCCAGTGCTAAGGTCGCAGTAGAGCAGTTCAGAAGTCTTGTCACCCACAAGCATCATTTTCATTTCTTCTCTTCACACTGGCACTTGACCCGTCCTCGTGTAATTGGGTGTTCAGTGCCCCAGCACAAAACTTGGCTCAGCGGAGAGCTCAGTTTATGCCTCCAGCTCTTGACACTAGGGCCTACCAATAACAGCTTTGGAACGGTTCAGTAAAAAAAACAGAAGAAAACTGTGATGCAGTTTGAGATCCACTCTGGCCTTCAGTTTGCTTGGTTGTCAGCCGGCTGACAGTGACAGATGACAAAAATGTGAGCATGCAGATCAGCACATACAGTCCCAGACCTAGGTGTAATATTACTGTGATACTATCATTTACACCAAGAAAATGTTTAGGGAAACAGGTTAAAACAGGTGATGATCATACTCTCTCTCTCTCTCTCTCTCTCTCTCTCACACACACACACACACACACACACACACACACACACACACACATATATATATATATATATATATATATATATATATATATATATATATATATATATATCTTTAGTTTCCTGGTTTCCTGGTGAGGAAAGTCACGTGATGTGACAACCTCATATTACTGATTTACATTACATTGTTTAGTCTCAGTCCTTTCTTGATGATATAGGCCGTGGTATACCAGCTAACTTTTTCTATTCCGCTAAAGCAAAGAACTCTTAATTATTTGATTTTGCTTTTCAGAGCTTGACTCTTGGTTTGCTTTTCAAACCCTGAAAATGTGCTGACTTGAAAATGTGCTCTTGTTATTAAGTATTCAGCTTAATTAGCATCAGCTAAAGTCGGTCAGCATTGTTGGCTCACTTGGCTTTGTACATTGCTTGTTAGCCAAGTCACTGAAAGCCAGTAAACACTGATCCTGTCTCATCCTCCTGTCTCCCTCTCTGCCCCCTTTTGCTTTTCTTTCTCTGTCGTCCTTCCACTCGTAAGTTTAATCCCCCTCCTCTTCCATGGCTCCCGCTGCTCATTCAGCTCACAGCCTGTGTGTTAGTCTGTCAGGGAGGGTGAAAATTGGAATGAGGTAAATGGGGGGAGTTGAGAGGAGAGAGGTCAGTGGTGCTGGATGAGCAGCTGAGGAGAAACTAAGACTCCCACTGCTTCTCTCTATTCAGCTAACAGCCAGAGACCGATGCAAATGGCTGTTACTGACTGGCTGCTACAAATCCCTCTCCTTTCTGGACAGAGACACAGATGAACTCTAGGCTTTAGATAGAAAGATTGAGAGACAGGGAGTAAAGGATGTATGTGTGTCTGATGTGTGATCTCATACCTCTTTTGAAAACTGCTTTAATCCTCACACCCTCAGCATGAGGACATCTTAGACAGCCCTAATTTTTGATCAAGGGAATAGTTTAGGATTAAGACTTGGGTCCAGGGCTAAAGTGAGGTTTATAACAGGTTTATGTTCGGTCAAGCATAGTAGTAAAGGAATACCACAGCTAAATAGTGATCATTGTGTTCTCAATTACTCACCCAACTTGAAACGGTGCATGAAAACTAGTTCGCTTGTGAAAAAACGGTTTTAGCAATTAAAATTTTTCACATGCACCATTCTTGAAATCAGGTGGTAGTTTGGATTATGTGATCCAACAATGTTTAAAACAACAGGTACATTTTTTTGTTTCCTTTGATCTACATGGAGCCATGTTATGTCTGTATTAGGAAACTATACACTATACCATATCCTGTTTCTGAAAGGTAACATGATCCAAGAAGGTGCTGCAACTCTAACTATGATGGAGGTACGAAGTGGGTAAAACCATGTTATCACTTGAAGGAACATCAAGATATAGATGTGGTCTGCTGGGTGTCCCAGTGACAGCACCTTCTCAATATGCAGAGGTTAATATTGTAGATGATGCATGCATGCTGACTAGGTTGTTTTCAAGCAGTGCTAAGTACAATATGAGCTGAGACATCTGCCAAATGGTTTCACAGACCTGAATCCAATCCAAAGCAATCCACTTGGTGTCACTTATTGCAATGCAGCCTGAAGGATGTTCAAAGTCACACTGACTAAAGCCAATATGCTTACTCAATTCTGTCATTGTTAACATTCATAATAAATGACAACCATGATGCTTCACATTTAGTAGAAAGTATATCCTCAATGACTGAGCCTGACAACTGCAGAATGAGCCAGAGGCAGATCTTCAGTTCAGTGCAAAGGCAGGACCAGGCATGCGATCAACGATCTGATTTTCTTTAAGCAAAAACAGCACATTTGAGATGTACTCAGGATTCAGGATAACACTTCAATTTTCTTTAGTGATCACCTTTAAGATAAAATGGCATCTTTCATTTTATGAAGGACGACCACTATTGGAATCTCCATTTACTCATAAAAAAGTTCCATAATTTGGTAAGTAATTAGTGGGAAAATGATTTCACCAATCAAATAAATTATTAATCAGTCAAAATTAGATTAAGATCACATTCAGATGAACTTGGAGGTTAATTCAAGTACAGCATATCATTGTACTCAAGCGGTGACTTGGTGAGATCAGGAAACATAAGTGAAAGCAAATCCAACAGGGCAAAAAACACAAGCAGTCAGAGGATCAGACAGTCTGGAAACAAACCTCAGTGTTAGCTCAATTTATTTGAAAAAGAAAACCAAGGCTAAGGGTACCCAAAAGTGATGGCTAAAGTTAACTGTTTCCAGGTATTTTGCACCGCACGTTCCATGACAGAAACAACAAAAATAAGATCCTTGTTGTTGAAACAATTGTTGTTTTTCTGTATTTTCTGAGTCCTCTGGCACATTATCTTGCAAGTGCTGTGTTCAGGTGACAGTTTAATAGCAGTTGGTTCAGGCCAAATGAACTGGCTCCACTGTATTTTTGCTTTTGGAGAAACTCTAAAAATGAACCCCTGGTATCAATAAGTGGAACTATCCTTGAGGGACAGAAACAGATTAAGGCTACAATTTGGGGTTAGTTCTTAGTGCTTCCAAAAGCAACTGGACTTCCTTGTGGTTCTAGAAGATGTTTCGCCTCTCATCCAAAAGACTTCAATTCTAAGGCCTGGGGCTCGCACCAGTCCCAGTCCACCACCAGTCCCAGTCCACTTGGATTTGGAAGCACTTAGAAGTACCATGGCCTGGATGAATGAGAATCTTCACAGACAATTTGGGGTTAGGATTATGGTTAGGTTTAAATTTAGAGTCAAGGTTAATATGAGATTCCAGTTAGGGAAATTAATGTTTTCAATGGAACAGTCGACAAAATGCATTACTTTGTAGTAATCATGTCTAATCAACATCAGTCTTTTTGCCTGTGAAAAGAAGCGGAAGCAGTCCAGGAGTGCCGTGTCAAGACTTCACAGTCAAGTGTCCAGCATATTCAGAACACAAGTATCCACCATCACTTTCAATTACCATGCTCTGATGGCTCTGATGCAGTTGAAAGGTGAGAAAGTAAAAATACCCAAGAAGTTTCTAAAAGTGACGATTTTCTGAGGCTATTAAAAGTTGCTTTTGTCAGAGGAAGCAGATTTTTTATATACCATGGTACCCTGCTACTGCTGTCTGTGATAGAGGGGAGGGCTGCTCTAGTTTTTTGTGATTGAAAAAAGGACACATATACACAGCAAGAAGTACACACACACACACACACACACACACACACACACACACACACACACACACACACACACACATGCATACAGGTGCACAAACAGTCTTATATAACTATTTACTAAGCCATTCTGGTTAAGTCAGTCTTTTGGAGGGTTAGGTCTATTGATGGGGTCTATTGATGTCTGAGAGTTCCTGCAAGTCCACAAAAGCAGTGACACAAAAATAATCTTCGACACAAATGCACACACACACGCACGCACGCACGCGCGCACGCGCGCGCACACACACACAGAGTGGATTATGAGTTAATGAACTTCTTTTGTGGTAACATTGGACAACACACACACAGACACACACGTGCACAAACACACACAAACAGAAACGCACACACTCAGAGAATTAAAGTGACCCGTCTCTCTCCACCTCCTCTATTTTCTTGGAGACACTGGTAGTTTATCGGTTTCAGCCCTCATTAATCAGTTGTCTTCAGCTCAGTGTATTACTGGCGGAGGACCTGTCTGACAGGACAAAAACACAACAAATTATTGCAGCACAACAACAAACACAGGTCAGAGCTGAATCCTCCACAAGCCTGTAGGCCCTGTTCCATTGTGTCATTAAGCCAGCCATAAATCAATACCATTATCCTGCCTGTGTTTATTAGCTGTTATAAATCCATACTCATTTCTCTCTGCTGCTAGCAGCTCCATCATTATTCCGACAGTGATACAGTGGACTGTGACTCCAAGCTCATAGTGTAACTTCAGTACAATGTTAATAAGGTTAAAGCAACATCCAGAAATTTTAAAAGAAACTGCGACCTCTTCATCGAATTCTCATCTCAAGATGTCAAAAGTATTTTGATTGATAAATATATGTCAGCTGCACCTTACAACATAAGTGAGCAAATTAACAACAAACTTTATCTTAAAGTTGCAATCCTAAGATTTCAGTCCTGGTTGGTTTGGCAACACCTGGAGGTTCTGGTGGTAGCAGCAAATGTGGTTTAATACTGCAGATCACATCATTCTGGGGGCAGCAAAACAAACTTGTTGTATTAATACAGAATTTGGACAATAGTTGGTCTTTTTCCATCATTCTGTGAGCGACCATAAAATAATTAAATGCTGCACACGGCATGAGTCTGCAGGCAGCAGACCACAATGAAAGGAGCTGGTTCCACTGCTGAGAAGTTGGAGGTGTGCAGCCTGATGCCTGCAGCTCTTTATCTAACAGCTGTGGCTGCTCCTTCTTGTTCCATTACTCCTTGCAGTATTTCAAACTGATCCGCTGTCAAGAAAAATTACAGACTGTTGTTTTGGTCTGTACATCTATTTGCTATCATTTGAGAAACAATAGTCGTCAATGCTAATCTCACTACCGAACACGTTGCATTCCCTGTGACTACTGTGGCTTGTGTTTCGCTGGTTAATTGGAAATGTTCAGTTTGCATTAGCAGTAACTTCATAAAGCATTTTTGCTGAGAATGTTGATGCAGACACCCAGTTAAAATTGCAAATATATTAATATTGTAGTACTTCCATCAATGGACAATAGGCTCAATCACCATTTTGTCCCATCATTCTGCAACAGACAGTGATTTATCAAACATATATTTCAATGAAAATCTTCCAAATTCTAACTTTAAGTGGATGATAACTATTTGTACCCTTAAAATAAATGTAATAGCATCAGAGTTATTACTTATAATTTGTATATTGTATACATTTTATCATTATGAAGACACATTATAAATACATCTGGAGATTTTGTGCCTATGTTTATTGACAAACCTCAAAGACATAATGGAGGTCAGGGACAGTGTGCATGTTGACTTGCAGACTGGGCTCCACAAATCTACAGCCATGCTAACAGCTCTATAGGGCGGTACTTAGGCATGACAATGCATTGAGATGAGTGCTAACATGTACACAATAACAGTGCTAACTTGCTGAAGTTTAGAAGGTAATGTTTACCTCGCTAGCAACATCTTAGCATTTGACCAAATAATTAGAATAATGAACAATCTGCTTTAAGGAAGGAACTGGAAGAAGCATCAAGGGATCACCAACGCTGATGGAGCCTTGCCAAAGTTCAGGCAGGTGTTGAAGTCATTTTAGAGTAACATGCTCCATATACCATTCAATCATCCATGCTGATGACCTATCTCTTGCAACAGGCAATCAATATCTGCCCCCACTTCCTCAGCCTTGTCCCATATTAGCATTATATGTCATATGTTTCAGGCTCTGCCAGGGGCTTCTGTCAGTTCAGGGACAGTCTATGTCAAGCTTGCTCAGATTTTTCCCAAAGCATTACATGAGTACAACCATAACAGGAAATTAAAATGCATGTTATTGCAAATATTGCTTATACACTGATGTGAGTGTCCTGACTAAGAATGTCTGTACCAACTTTTCTGCAGTCCCATCTAGCAAATGTCATAAGTAAAAAAAAACTTGAACCATTTGTGGTGCTAGAGGAAAATTCAGGGAATCCCCAAAGTTATATGACTTTACCCTCCAGACCAGAAATGTCTGTGCAAAAAACAAACAAACAAACAAACAAACAAACAAACAAACAAACAAACAAACAAACAAAACATGGCAATTGATTTAATAGTTGCTGAGATACTTTAGTCTAGACCAAAATGGTGGACAGACCAACAGATGGATGCACAGATGGACAGTGTGATCCCTATAGCCACTCCATTAGTGTGATAAACAAGATGGATCAAAGGATGCTCCAATTATCTGGGTATCATACTATGACATGAAAAGATACAAGAGGGGTAATGGGAGTGTGCCCACCCAGTCTCCATGTGCTTTGTAGAGCTGGACAATGCTTCAGACCATGTCGCTCAGGGTGTTTTGTGGGGGTTGCTTCAGAAGTATGGGCTGCTGCTACATATAATCTAGTCCTTGAATAACACTGAGAGTTGTGCCTGTATTCTCAGCAAAACGCCTGTCGTGTTGTTTGTTGGTGTTGGGTTCTGTCATGGCTGTGCCTTGCTACCTATTGTGTTTGCGATCTTCATGGGCAGAATCACAAGGTGTAGCTGTGTAATAGTGTGCAACAAGATGACTTCAGGACTGGATCTCAGTTTCTTGTAGATGATGTTGCTCTGCTCGCTTCATCCTGAACAATTGGGAAGAAGCTCAGGGTATGATCGCGGCTCCTTTGTTTCGAAAAGAGTCAGTTGAAGTGTTTTTGGCATATAATACATATATGGTGTTTGCATATTATGGTTCCTCGACACCTCCTTCTGGAAGTTCTCTGGAGACATCCAACTGGGAGAACACAGGGTAGACCAGACCGGAGGGATTATAGATCAAATCTGCTATGGGAACACCTTCCCACAGGAGTGTAAAAGAGTGTAAAAATGCATTGACAACATGTAAGAGGAGTAACTTCCTCAAAATGTACTTCTTCTTCATTGTGAGAGCAAAGCTGACCTTTTCAAAGTTGGTTCTGTGTGTTTGATTCACACCAAGGGCAGGCTTTCTCTGTGATATTCTGTCCATTTTATAATGTTTTTATTTGGTTGGATATTTTAATAGTACTGTAGTAGCAGCAGTAAAGAGAAATGCAGTTTCCACCTTTTAAAGTAGAAAAATGTTGTGAACAGCCCCAACATACTGTCTTGTTACTGAAATGCGAAAGTACAGAACACCCACTCAGAGATGAAATTGGTAAACAGCATTCGCCCCAAATCTCTGAATGGACTTCTGGTTCACCGCCTCAAGGACTCAATTATGTTTTCAAGGTTGATGAAAAAAGAAATTGTTTTCTAAAAAGGCAATCCATTATCTTGAATATGATTCGCTCATGTGAAGGAAACTCTGCCATCACAACAGACTTTATCAGGTTTTATCATTCATATGCATACCTCTCAGTGTTCTGATTGCTGCTCTGCATACTGCCTCCTCTTTAATGACTAATTTAATTTGCTTCATTTAAACTTATTAATTCAATCATCCATCCATTTTCAATACTCCTTATCCTGTTCGGAGTCCCTGGGGTCTGGAGCACATCCCAGCATGCACTGGGCAAAAGGCAGTTCATTTAATCAGTGTTATCTAATTACTCAGTTTGCCTGATGATCATGAGCGTTTCCCTTGGCCTGTCTTTAGTACTGGGGTCATTCACTATTTTGATGCCTTGATGGGTTATGAAATCTACATGGAAAAGCTGCAAAACACAAGGAGCATAATTTCATATGAACTCAGTGCAAGGTGAAAAGAGAACACATAATATACTGAGATAAAGCTGGGCCCTTTTTAACATACTGAAAACAACTTGCGTCCGCACAAGCCTTTCAGCACATTTTCGTGAGGATATCCATCTAAAAATATATCTCCTTTTGTGACAAACAACAAAACTGTACAGCTGAACTCAGGATTTAGCTGTTCTCATTTACATATTTTTCTATTTACGAGGGAAGATGATTGGATAAGTATTAAATCACATTTGATTACCGCTGATAAAAGCTTCCTGTTAGCCAGGAGAGCAGTGACCCCTGTGCCACTGTGCTGAGATTTTTGTCAAATCCGTATTATAAGAAGACATCTGACAAGATCCACACAAATACAGGTTAATGATCATCACCTTTTAAACATGAAATAAATAGCAAAATAAATTCCCCTGAAACATTTAGACCATAATGTAGCCTGCAATAGATACAGACAATATGATGAAATTGTAAAATGAACAACTAAAAGGTGACATTGTGAGATTATAACAGAATTTGGACACATGATTGGGTTTTTCCAAGTTGCTAGGTACTAAACACATGTAGGGTAAACTACAGTGAGCGGTGGGCTGCCAGGCGACAGCAGCGCCCGAGGACCCAGTTCTTTTTGTCACCATTGGTCAGGTGGTGATCTTCTTGCATGTTTTTAGTGGGGGTATTTTTATGGAGGACACCCCAGGTGAGCATGGGGAGAACATGCAAACTCCAGAAAGGCCTCTTTCCTCGAGATACGGCAGCAGGCACCGAAGGCATGGTGGAGGACACGCCCTCAGCGCCCCAGATGGGAATCGAACCCGGGACCTTCTAGCCGTGAGGCGCCTTTCAGCCTGGTTGCTGAAAACAAGAAGCTAGCTGTCAGTCAAAGTGGCCATGCCCATAATCACACAAAACTTTAAACCTTCATGATAATGATAATAATAACAATATTCTCATGAACATGATTTCCACATCAAACTTTTTTCAGGTGAATATTGGACATGGATTGGCTTCCAGGCTATTTGTACTGTCACAAATGATGCTTGTAGGATAAAGCTGGATTTTCAATGAGAAGAAACAAGGAGAAACTTTCCACTTTCAGCAGATGAATGTGAAAACAGCCTTCTACTGTCAAACTCTGAACATACATTCTGCACAGTGAAGTTCAAACATTTAACTGTAGGAACAAGGAGAAATACAAGAAGAAAAAAGAGATTTTTGATTGGAGGGGAACTTAGATTGAAATATAAACCTAAATTTAAAGGAGCCGAGCTTATGCTAAACATGTATTCCTTCTAAAAGATCATTTATAATGTATGTTTTCTTACTACTTATAAACAGTTACTGAAGGAGCTGCTTAAGCCTCCTACTGTCTCATGCAGGGGTGGAATGGGTTGCCCATGATTGATGCTGGCTTGGCTAACATCGTCACGCACCTCCTTGATGGTGTCCAGAGGGCAGTCCAGGACAGAGCCAGGTCTCTTGACCAGTTTATTCAGCCTTTTTCTGTCCCTCTCAGAGCTTCCACAGCCCCAGCAGACCACTGCGTAGAAAACTGCAGATGCCACCACAGAGTCATAAAATGTTTTTAACAGTGCACACTACATACAACTTTGCCCCCCCCACACACAACTTTGCCCCCCCGTACAGGACATATGCATTCTTTGTCCAGTCCAGTTTGTAGTTAAGGTGAACACCCAAGTTCAATTCATGACATATTCCTGCGGAAATCTATTATCATCTCCTTTGTCTTGCTGGCATTTATGTGCAGGTGGTTCAATCCACACCAGATGACAAAGTTGGCAATGACCTCCCTCTATTCCAGTTTGTTCCCCTGTGATACACGTCCAACCATGCCTGTATCATTGGAGAATATGTGGATAAGACAGCTGTCAGTGTTGTGTCTTAGGTCTGATATGTAGAGGATGAAGATGAAAGGAGAGAGCACCATACCCTGCTGAGCCCCTGTGCGGCAAACCACCACATTAGGCATGCAGTCACGAAGCCTCACAAACTGTGGTTTATTGGTGAAGTAGTTGATGGTTCATTCAGCCAGGTAACAGTCTACTCCAGCTTTTTCCAGCTTCCCCCTCAGTAGTGATGGTTGGATTGTGATGAACGCACTGGAGAAGTAAAAAGAAGTTCACATATACACACATACACACATTTTTATAACCTATTACTGGAGATGTACTGAGTGAAACATAATGCTGAATTCAGCAGAAGACCTCAGTAATATACCTCAGTCTGTTTTGTCAGGCAATAAATAATAAAGCAGGATGTGACCTTTCCGATAATTAATCAAAAGGCATGGTGACAGAGGGGCTCTTCATGTGGCAATAATATGATTACTATGACTTCTGGACCATCAGTAATGTCAGATGAGAGGTTTTGTGTAACCAAGCATGCAGAGAGCATAAAGGACTGTTGTGTTGCAGATATATGCGTTTTACAGCTGGAAAAATATCCTTCAGCGAAATGCACTATAGTATCATGAAACTGTCTGAGAAAATCAGTGGTGGAAGAAGTAAGCGAAAGTAGCAATACTACTGTGTAAAAATATTCTGTTACAAGTAAATTCAATAAAAGTGCAAAGGCATTAGTAAAATAAAGTACTAAAAGTAGAAGTGCAGAATGGCCCATACCAGAAGAGTATATATTATATTACTGCACAATAATTATTAATGCATTATCATTGTTGGTCTCATCTTTATTACTTTAAATACTTCTGAGCAGCTTAATCAACAATAATAATACAGCAATTTATTGGTTTTTATTTTATATCAATATTTGAATCTGAAAAATAGTAGTAGTAGTAGTAACTAAAGTTATCAAATAAATGTATTGGAGTAACATTTTATGTTTTCAGTGGAGTTCACAGGACCCAAAACACTGGGCTCAGACAGATGAGGCAGGAGGCAGATGAAAGTTTAACCATTTAATGAATAAAATGCAGGGTATAAGTTTGGACGAGGCAGAATCCAAGGTGACTGAAAGTAAGTGAAGACAGGTCCAGATTGTCCATGAGAGCAGACAGACTAGTCATCAATGCGAATCTTGGAGAACTCATGCACAATAAACTAATACCCTCTTGCAGGTATAAAGTCCCCACAGGATGTACATGACTATATTAGCGCCTCAAAACTATTTAAATGTTTGCCTACAGGAACAGGAACAGAAGCAAATGGTCAGATGAAAATCATGTATCTCTAAAATCTCAGTTTCCCAGTAACAAATTGAAACCAGTAACTAACTTTGGTAATCATTTTTTTGGGACCCCTTTTTTTAAGATAAATCTGTTGATAAACCCAAATGTGTTGTGGGCTGACAGTTGCCTAAACTCACAAAGAAGGGTGTAATCCTTTAACCTGTTGACCTTCAAGCTTGCAAATACATGGTTTTCAGTGGACAGTGGCAAAATAAATCTTAACCTTTCCATGCAACTGTGCTTGTAATACATCAAATATGCTGTATTGTATAGGTGTGCGCCTGGCTTCTTTTCATTCATCTTGACCAATGATTCACCTTTCACACTCGCTTCTCTTGGTGGACACAAGAAAGGAGCAACACATTAACCTCATCTCATTAACCAAAGCCATTCTCTGACCGACTGCCACGAGCATACTTATGTCTAACATCCTAGTGGACAAAATGCCTATGAACAGAGGACACAAACCCTGTCTTCTACAAATTGCATTGATATTGAAGTAACTTACATCAGCTAATATGTTTGGTAGGAAATGTAGTGATGCAAAATGACCACTGTTAAGGTTTTTCATCTTGATTTTACTACAAGACCTACTCTTGGTGGCCCAACCATGATTCAGGCTTGCATGATTAAGATGAAGCTTAGTTAGGGTTAGGGAAAGATCTTGGCCTTGGTCATTAATGATGCAAAACTTGTGTTGACTTAAAACATGACATAGAAAACAAACTACGGGCTTGGACATTAAAGTCATGTGCTTTGTATGCCAGACCACCAACCTCATTTTACTGAATGAATGGAATGCAGTTATGTTTCTTCCAGAAAGGACAATAAAATTTACTTTTATGTGTCCAGAAAAGGAACAAGAAAACCACATTAAGGTGTTCACTTTAGTGCTTTCAATCAATTAAAATATTTAATCGCAATTAATCTCATGAAGGGGCTGCACGGTGCCGCAGCAGGTAGTGCGTGTGCCTCACAACAAGAAGGTCGCAGGTTTGATTCCCGGGTCGGGCCTTTCTGTGTGAAGTTTGCATGTTCTTCCTGTGCATGCGTGGGTTCTCTCCAGGCACTCCGGCTTCCTCCCACAGACCAAAAACATGCTCATTAGGTTGATTGGTGACTCTAAATTGCCCCTAGGTGTGAGTGTGAGTGTGAATGGTTGTGTGTATGTGCCCTGTGATCGGCTGGCGACCGGTCCAGGGTGTACCCTGCCTCTCGCCCGTTGACAGCCGAGATAGTCTCCGGCCCCCCGCGACCCCGAAAGGGATAAGCAGCATAGAAAATGGATGGATGGATGGATAATCTCATGAATGTCAACTCGCGATTAATCGCAAATTAATCGCACATTTTTATCTATTCTAAATGTCCCTTGAATTATCATTTTAATACTGTTATCAACATGGAAAAGTGGATAGGCTTGCTTTGTGCAAATGTTTTTTTTATTGAAAACAACAACGTGTAGTGTTATTTCACACTAACATTCTCACTTTGAACAGTCATTCACATTTGAAGCAAAATCTCACACAATTTAACACTGTCAATAAACAGATGACAAAAAAATAAATGCTTGGTTACCAAAAAGCCGCTTCAACAACCCTTTCTAAGGGATCAAAACAGGGTGATACAAAACAAAGAAACAAAGTGCACATCATCGTAGGACTCAGGATATAGTGCAGTTAAACCATGGCTTAAACTTCCCTTTCTCGAGTTTCCTTTGAACATAACAGCATCCATATGCCTCTGACGAAAGCCATCCATTGTCACCTGGTTTTAACAAGGAGGCAGCAGAGAATTTGCATTCGCCGTGTGTTTGGCCATCAAGTGGTATTTCAGACTGGATGTGCTGCGGTGATAATTCAGCTCACACCAACAATACACACAGATAACTTTGGTCTTGTCAGTCGACCCATCTGGCAACTTTTTGAAACTAAACTTTCCATTCAGAATCTTGTTCACATCCAATTCGGCGTTTTGCACTTGACATCCACACAAACACTTTTTTACAGCTAGCGAGCAGGCAAGACCAAACACATGCGTGGGGCGTACCTATTGTTTTGTTTCTGGTTTACTTATAAAAACTACAAGTTCACTAGATCACAAAGAGCGTTAATTTTGTGATTAAAAAAATGATGCTGTTAACGCGTTAATAACGCAATATTTTTGACAGCACTAGTTCACTCTGAAGGCTTTATCACGGAAGACACTAATAGATGTGAGTAACAACAAAACTGACATGGACTTGATTATTGTATGGCCAAAGTTTATGCTTTCATAGGCTTTCAAGTCATCTTTTTGAATGTAAACAGTAGAAATAAGTCTGCTAAACTTTGCCTATTCGACTTTGCACATAAAGGTCACATTGTCCAGGGGCTGTACTAAAACAGTTGTACTATGTGTCCTGTGGCTCCGGAGGAGCTTTGCAAATCTTAGAACACAGTAACCTACTAACCTACCTTCTAAAATCTTTTAACAGAAAGTCTGCATTACAAACTAACAAGCAGTTTGATGTGGCCCTTTTACCAGGCAGGAATGGTCAAATTAATCAGTTGGATCAATAGAAATACTTAATTGCTGAAGTATGCCTTTAGTAATGTAATAACACCATACCGTTATCTGAAGCCGTGTGGTCATTGTTTATACAGGTTTATGCAGGCATTGATTGACATCATGCATGACCAAATATGTTTTCAATACTGCATGCATGGTAACCTGAGATTCTTAGTATGCATATTTTAATGCAGTCACCAAAGTGGTGTTTGTCTGATACTGTACTATCAACTGACAACAATTCACAATGTGGGGATCTGCAGTTTTCCTCTCCTTTTCCTATTGTGTCACAGTACTTAAGCACCCAGCATTTGTCGAATTGTCAGTTCATCTACGTGGTAACAACTGTTTCCTCCCTAACAACCCCCACTAAAAACATGCAAGAAGATCACCACCTGACCAATGGTGACGAAAAAAGGATGGGTCCCCGGGTGCCGCTGTCGGCCGGCAGCCCACCGCTCCTGGTCTGCCGCGGAGGATCGACAGACCGAGGATGGGTCAAACGCAGAGAATTCATTTCACAAAAAGCATGCCGTGTGCATGTAATGTGTGTGGTGCATGTATATGTAATGTTGTGATAATAAAAAGTACGTTCTTCTTCTTACTGGATTTGGGCACTCTTCTTGCCTGTCCACTCTCAGTCATCTCTTCAGTTTTTTGTGTGGATCGTCTAGATTTGTATGTTGCACATTCTCTGAAGTACTGTACACATTAAACCATTGGCCTTTTACTCTACTCCTGTTTTTTTTTTTTTTTTTTTTTTGTCTACCTGGAAGCCATTTTATGTTTTTTTCTAAGAGTCAAAGGGAGCAGACTAGTCATGTGCAACAGGTTTTCAGGTTTTGCAGAGGCTGTTGGAGAACAAACTATTTGTCAAAGGTGAAAAATGGAGTTTCACTTTGTCTCAGTCAGATTCCTGGGCTTTGTAATCAAGAGTGGACAGGTGAAGGCAGTTCCAGAGAAAATGCAGTGGAGAAAAATCCACCCCCTGAGAGCTGGAAACACCTGCAGTGCTTCCTGGGGTTTGCCAACTTCTAATGACGTTCCATCTGCGACTATACTACGGTTGTGGCCCCCTTAACCAGGTTGACTTCTCCTTCCTCCACATTTTCCTGGTCCTCTGAGGAGGCTGCTTAAGACTCAAGGGTTTATTCACGTCAGCCCTGGTCCTCATTCTACCTGATGCAGCACTGTTTATGCCTAATGCAGTCCATTCCCAGGTCCTGCAATGGAGTCACATCTCCCGATGCCACATTTCTAGTGGTCTGGGATGGGGGCAGATACCCGGGGGTATGTTGCCACCTGCTCTGTGCACAGAGGAGAACTTTACATCAAGCACTTGCTGTTCTCTTTAGATCATTGCCAGCTCCTGTACAGTTCACTGGAGTACCCCCATCCCAAGGTAACACAGTTATACTAACCATTGCTGACCTGTTCTCCATAGCAGCTCATTTGGATGCCCTGCCAAATCTTTCCCCTGCTAAGAAGACCACAGATGAACTAGAGCATCACATTTTCTGTCTGCATGGTATTCCATTATTGTTTCTGACAGAGGTCCCCAACTCATTTCCCAAGTATGCAATGAGGACCTGGAATCTGCTTTAAGGTGTGACACTGCCTCCAATCCTACTCCGTGGTCCACCCATCTCCCATGGGGAGAATATGCTCATAACTCTCTCACTAGCTCTGCCACAGGTCTGTTACCAGTTGAGGCATCTTTTGGGTACCTTCCTCCTGTATTTCCTGGCCAGGAAGGGGAAATAACCCTGCCATTCATTCATCTCCACCTTCATCTAATGATTTGGATTTGGAGAAGACCCTAAAGAATTCCTACACAGGTGATGTATTGTTGCACTGTAAGCACTACCATTTAGTTGTATGGAAGCTTTCACTTGGATGACAGCTCTTGATGTAAAAGCTACACAGGCAATTTAATCTGACTCCAACTACTAGAAAGCAAGTTAAGTGACCCAATTAGCGGGATATGAGGACCCACTCACGCACATTGACTCATGCATATATTCCTCTCTTCAGCAGCAGGTTTTCAGAGTGGGGCACCAGGGAAATACAGCAAATCTGGGGATCAGGCTGCCACTCATCCAGAAAAGGCAGCGACACGCAGATCTTTATGTTGCCACTTCAAGTCGCAGTGCCATGCAGTTTGGCCTTCATCCACTTTTTGCCTTCCTTTTCAGCCCTGTCTCCTAGAATTTACGTTTATATGCAACACATTTGCAACAGCAAATACATTTTGAGGGAAACATAACGGCCACCAAATTACATTTTGTATTAATGTACTGAAGAAATGATTATTAATGTACCTGGGAAGTCACAAAAGTGTTGATGCTGAATGTATCATTAAAATATTCACTGACAACGTGTTTCATTTGTTTTCTGCTGAAATAGGCAATCTTGCGATACACTACAAATTCGCAAGATTATCCAGCTTTCTTACTGTTTATGTTTAGACACTCATTATATGGGGCCAGGACAAATAGGGAGCAAGCCCAAAATGCAGACCAAACAAAAAGGCAGGGCGGAAGAAGTTCCAATTATTTATTTACAAAAATAAGGCAACCAAGGACCTACAGGTAGGTGAAGCTGGTGAGATACAAACCAAGGCAAGATGTCCATATAACAAGCAAAAAATGCAATGACAGAAAGGTCCAATAGCCCAAAACAAAAGCCACATCTAAGGGAACAACAAGGCATTGATCCAATAAAAAGTTAATCCAGGATGTACTCTTACAAACTGACATGAAACAGAAACACCACATACAAGGGATGAACCAACACAGAACACGCTGACTTACAGAACTAATTGGACACAGGTGAAATGAATCAGACAATCACAAGGGAGGGAAAACACAGGAAATAAAGTACAATGTGACGCATAAGGTGAAACTTCAAAATAAAACAGGAAATAAACAACTAAACAGCCCAAATCATGAGACTTGCAGGGAAAGATCACAGTCTGTTTTAATACAGAAAAAGTCAGCAGTGACTCGAGAGATGAGTTTGTTTATTAACATTTATTCACAGTCTTTCCCCAACCCTAACCAAAATGCTTTGGTAGCCTAAACTTAACCACAAACGGGAATCTAGAAGTGAAACCTGGAATCTGGTGTGACAGTCCTGCAGGTTGTATCACCGGGACTCTAGTGCGATACATAAATATAGTATTTCATTCACTCAAAGACATGTTGTCTCTGAACAGAAGAAAATCCTTAACCTGACATTACATTAGCTTTGTATTCAGGCAGAAGCTTCTCTGCCTCCAGCTGCTGCTGCAGTCTCACATGCTCCAAACACTGACTGCATTTTGACTAATGTTTCATAATGAACAGCCATGATGATAATTGTAATCTGTATGATGTGTATAATGTGTTCATGTTGTTAATCCCACAATGGGATTCACACATTTGTCGAAAGAAATAAATGTGTGCAAAATGTGAAACAAGTTCTTGTAAGGTAATTCACCAGGAAGTTAATTTTTTAAAAAAAATCAGAAAGTCTCTCTCTCTCTCTGTCATTTTCTCTCTTTCTTTCACACACACACACACACACACACACACACACACACACACACACACACACACACACACACACACACACACACACACACACACACCAATGGCACTGCATCAGGGGCAATTTGGGATTCAGTATCTTGCCCAAGGATACGTCGACATGTAGAAGCCAGGGGTCGAACCACTGACCTTCTGATAAGTGGACGACCGCTCCACCTCCTGAGCCACGGCCGCCAATCAGTACAATATTTAACAACATTGCATCCTGTAGGCTCTTTACTGGAAACCTCGTGACCGTCTTGTTCTCTTTTGTCGCACTCTCTATTAATTTCCCTCCATTTCTCTTATTGTTTCTTCTTAATTTTTAATGAGTGAACTCCCTGCTCTAGCCCAGCTGCTTTACACTCTGCTCAACACACTTCCACTGTCCAGTCCGACCACACACTGAGCAGCTCCACTGCAGCAGCGGGGGGACTCCGTGCATTGCTTAAGGGCACCTTGACACTAGTTGATGAGCTGAGAGTCATTTACTTTCTCCATTAAACGAGGTTACTGCAACAAAGGCTGAATTCAGAATGAAACCTTGTAGTGTGGTAGTTGGAGAATGTATGAAAAAATCACACGTTCCTTGCCCTGGGAGATGTCTAGACATTCTGTGGAATTTGTTCCCCACCAGCACAAGAGGCCATGCTGAGGACAGAGAAACAGCAATAAAGGATGAAAGCAAAGAAAGCGCCCATTCGCCATGCATCAGAACAGGTGAACTGGTTTCCAGGAGGTAGAGTGAGGTCTCTATAACTGTCTGAAGATTAGGTCTGGCTTGGTTAGGACTTAGTACCGACTGACATTCAGAGAGCTTCTCATTTTGTATCTTAGAAAGACACAAACTTAATGATGTTTGGCTTTTGGGAAGACACAATAACACACAACAACTAGTTGATTATGGTGAACACATCTAATGCTAATCATAACCATAGTGGCTGTATGAGGCTGTACTTAGGCACAGCAGCGACATGGGCATTTTATAAAAAACTCCTTAACAGGGAGGGTCCCTGTTCACTAGGGCCTATGGTCATAGATATATCTGTTATCCCTGGCATTGTGACTATTATTTTCTATTTGTGTGTTATCCATATGTGTAAAGCATCCCTGGGTCCCTTGAAAGAGTACTGCAAAAAATGCTAAATATCATCATTATTATTCTCATTAGTATGTAACATTATTATTATTATTAGCATACGACTTTTCGAAAAAGGAGGACGTTGTCCTGTTAGACTGCATCAGTTTTTGCTAGGTGGACCTAATAAAGCGACAATTTAACTAAATTGCATCTTTGCCCACAGAGCTGTGCACTACTTAAAAAGGCTCATTACAGCAGCAATTAATTTGAATTCGTTAGAAGTGTATCAATTGAAAAAAGTCTCTTTTTTTCCATTTAATTAGTAGCAAATGGCAAATCTGTCCTTGGAAATTGTGGACCTGTCAAATAAAATGTTACCTTTCTTCCTGCCCACCACAGGACTTGATGTATTGGAGGACTAAGTTTCATAATCCAAGTTGATCTGTCAGTAATTATTGCTGTGGAAGACATTTTCAAAACTGAAAAGTTACACACTGTACAAAATACTATAGATCACACTCATTGCATTTACATTCACAATAATGTTCCACTATTATTCCGAATATAACAATATTCGGAATTTCAATAGTTTTGGTTGAATTGTCCGAAATAGGCCCCATTCCATGTATCATTTTCCAACTAAGACATGAGATATTCTGATTCATCCTTTAGGAGCATTATACAGTGGATTGAGATCATTCAATGCATCTAAAATATTTAATCTGTAGGTAAAACTTGAGTTTAACATATTTTACCAGGAACAAGACCAAAGTTGCAATAAATCAGAATTATCTTTTAAATTCTGATTCCGTCAAACTCACAACAAACTAAATATGGAAACTGAATAATTTCCTGTGACATGCGTCATTCTCTGGTGCTAACATCATTGGCTGCCATCAGTTTCTATCCAGATTAAATCTGTTTGTTTGCTTCCACCACAGGAAGAGGTCCAAATGTCAGGTCTTTGACATCAAGACATTCAAGTCATAAAAATCTAACATTTTTGAAAGAATTGTGATAATCAGTTGTTGTCAGCTGATAGTCTATTTGGATCAGGAGGCAGGAGATATAAGTATTGTTCACTGACTCATCACAGGACCATCTGGATGACTGACACTCTCTAATCTGAATAATGAAAGATGATGCAAAACAGTGGCTTTAATGAGGCACAGCCCAACTATACATAGAGACAAAGGAACAAAATAAAGTAATGGTTGCATACTCTCTGAATCGCTGACTGTCCCCAGTTTACATCATATTATAAATGCCAGTATTCAGTCACATTCGTGAGAGTTTCGTGAAAGAAGCATGCCTCAGTGCTGCCAGATGACTGTCAGTCATTACAGTCTAGACACAGAATGGAAAATTGCTCCGTTTGTACTTTTTGTTCTAGCTTCAGGGTAAACAAACTAAAAGTGGTCTAAAATGGCTCTAGCAGTCTGGTGAAGTTGGACAAAATTGTTGGATGGATGACACAACTTTGGAATTACAGGGTGCTTTCACACCAGTAGTTCAGTTAATTTAATCTGGGCAAATGGAATAATGATACCTTGATGCATTTTAGGTCTATGGCAGTTTGTGATCACACTGGCTTTTTCAAACGAACCAAGAAGAGCAATACTGATGCTACTTAGACTTACAGTTTAACTCAGTGATTGAACGGTTCTGGCAATTGTCATCCTGCCTCATCAGTGGCATTCCCAGTTCTTTTAAAATGAAACTTCATCCTGTTTGAAATGGTTATTATCAGTTTTCCTCTGTGGATAATGCACATTTCTTGAAGATGAGTTGGGGTATATTGCAGCATAGCTGTGGGTCGTGTTAGCTTTACACTTGCCACCTCCATTGAAGAGATTCAGGGAAATAAGCATTTATGCAAAACAGTTTATGTTAAAGCAAGCCTCAACAGCTTTCAAAATAAACTTGATTTTTACATTGTTTCAAACACTTATTTCTGAGTCCGATCCAAAGTACAACAGAGTGTACCTCCCTGGAAAAACTATTATTGCTAACTGCATAGGAATCTTCTTGGATGCGTCCTGCTGTAACTCCAAAAACTGCAGTTCCTTGAATGGTCACTTGAGGCTGGCTCCAAAGGTCAGTCTCCATAGACCCCCATATTAAAATGCCCAACAGCAGAAACAAACACGTTCACAGCCTGGTACAAAAAACTGTTTTGTTCTCTCTAACTAATTTCTCCATTCCTGTATGGAGGACATTTTTTTTATATATGACTCACTCATTTAAATTATATTACATCTTAAAGTTATACAAACTCATGGACATGGCCACTTTGAGTGACAACTAGTTGCTAGGTTTCGGCAAGCAGGCTTCATTCAGCATGCCTCAGCTCCACCAATGCTCCACCTCTATGTTCATTTTCAGAGACTGGGTTGTCATTTTTGGCTTAGCCTTGAGTTTGGCAGAGTCAGGCACTGCCAAGATGGCAATGGCCACAGCCACTGTCACTGATCTTAAAAATGGCTCTTCAGAAAACTATGGATGAAGTCCATGGTTTTATACAGTCTATGCGTGAGACACAGATGTAGTATACACCCATTTATAGAAGAGACATGGGGACAGCATTGCAACACTGTGAACTGAGTTACTGATTTTTCATTATAGTGTCTTACCAAGAAGATCTGTAAATAATTGATGACAGCCATGCTAAGAAAAGTGGTGCATTGTGTTTGATCTGGGAAATAGTGATTTGGAGTTTTGCAGGGAGAGTGCAGTAGATAAAATGTATTTACTCTTGTCCAGAATTGGTTTAGAAATCAGTATTTGAAATGCATATCTCATTTCTCTGTCCTTACCTGCCCACAGCTGATCGTGGGTGTGGTCAGGTGATCAGAGGTTCCTTTCAGCTCATTGAAAGGTATATGCAGCAATGTTTTTCCTCCTTCCAAAAACAAGAGTGAAGTTGCTCTCTAAATCTGGCATGCTGTGTCACGGCTTTCAGCATTTGCCAAATATGTAGTATTCTTGAAGCCGTTTCTCTTGCTACACTAAAACAGTATGTGTATGCTAAAATGCTTTCTGGCCTGCAGGGGTTTTCTTTTGTTGCAGTAACACATGTGACCACTGGGACAAATTGGCAGCAAGTCCTTATGGCAGCACCATACCCAGCTCTCTTAAAACATCCACGGTGAAAACAACCACTGGAACTGCAGCTCTCAAGAATTACAAGAACAAATTGCAGTATTTCTAAATATTTCTCCCTTGTTGGCCACAGGGGGCACTAATCAGTTCATTCAAGCTTGCATTACCAAAATGAGGCAAAGACACTGTGATCAAAAGCAACAGTCTTCAACACAGGGGGTGAGACAGTCCCATCCATTAAAAGTCAGGATTAAGTGACAGCTAATGCAAATTCTAATGTGATGGTCCCCACTCCTGGGCCTGGAGAGTCCCAGCACTGCATGTTTTCCCTTTCCCTGCGTTACCCATATCTGATAACTTTGATCAGGTGCATTCAGCCAATTAAAAGCTGGAAGACACAACTGTTGATCTATTTACAGCATCTACTTTAGCTTATCAGTTCAGGACAGAGCAAGGGGATAAAATACACATCAGACATAGGCGCAAATGTCTGAACACTGGATGTTAATATGCAGGTATGTTAATATGCAGGTACCACACTTGCAGGAGTATATTGAGTTAGACAGACACAACGATCGCTTGTTAATGTGTATACTAAGCATTGTAAGAAGAAAACATGGACACATGTAACATGGTAACATGGTTGCATGAAAATACATTTTTTTAGTGCTATTATGTCACCAACTGAAGTCTTGGACAACTGCAAATTATTGTGAGACTTGTCGAAGGCGCTAACAGAAAGTCAAAGCATCACCAGAGTTTTTACAATTTATGTTCTGAGGACAATGAACATCTTTATGATATTTCATTGTAGTCCACTCGATAGTTGTCAGAATTTCTGTCTGTCCATAAAGTTAAAGTGACAGACATCCTCAGGCCACTGTGCTTGTGTAGTCACTGCCTTTGTGGGTAGGTTTTGTTGTGTTTACCATACGGAGTGGGTTAAAGTGAAGACAATGTTTACAATTGCTTTTTGTGAAAATATAACAATACAAGGTGAGAACAAAAGTGGTTTCTGGGAATCCAGAAATAACCTAAACTCTCAGTGTGGAATAATTCAAAGTCCTAACAGCAGTGTTTACACTCTGGATGAGGCAAGCCAGGTGTGTCATCAGTAACCAAGTTTGCATGTTCTTCAACAGCCAGGTAAAACATCTGGTATAGCAGATGGTAGTCACGATGATGCAAACAGTGTAGCTGTACTTCTCATCACACACAAACTCACACACACACACACACACACACACACACACACACACACACACACACACACACACACACACACACACACACACACACACACACACACACACACACACTGTATATACTGCTTACAACAACTTGAACCATGCAGAGATCTTCTCTCTGCATGGTGAGAATACTCAAACACTGTGACATGGAAACACTGCAGCATTTGCACGTGCACACACACACACACACACACACACACACACACACACACACACACACACACACACACACACATAGATATATGTTGGGTTTTTATCACTTGTGGGGACATTACAAAGACTTACATTCATTTCCTGGAGACTTACCCTAACCCTGACCACTATCTGCCTATTCCTAACCCTAAACCTAACCTAACCTTACCTAACCCGTAACCCTATCCTCAGTCTGCACCCTAAAATTTAATGATTTACATTAAGGGGACCTGCATTTTGTCCCCATAAGGGAGGTCAGTCCCCACAATGTGACTGTGTAAACAAATGTTTGTCCCCACAATGTGATAAATACCTGGTCACATGAACACATACACACACACACACACACACACACACACACACACACACACACACACACACACACACACACACACTCACACACACACACACACACACACACACACACACACACACACACACACACACACACACACACACACACAGAGACCTGATGAAGAATGTCACTGTCTCTCCATTAATTCTTTTTCCCACCTTGTGTCTTTTCAGGTTCCATGCTTTGTCAAGCCCAGTGAAACACACAGCAGAAGAGTTGTAATGAGCATAAGGCTGTGCTGTCCTGACACAAAGCATCATCCAGTGCCTCATCCCTCTCTGCATCTTTCACTCCCATCTCCCTTTCTGTTCTGTGCATCTGTCTAATTCTTTTTACAGTAGTAGTACCTGCTCATTTAGCTCCTTTCCTCAGTGGCAAACAGCTGATATTATATACACAGTCACCATGATGTTGACAGCATACTGTTACTCTGCTATCTCCAATGAGTATTCCACATCAGTTTTGAAAGGATGCTGCTGCGTGTGTGTCTTGCTACTGATTATGGTGAGTGTATTCATTCTCTTGGTTTATTTTCATCAATGATGGAAAGTAACAAAGTACACTTATTCAATTTTGAACTTAAGTACAAATTTTAAGTCCTCTAATTGAGATCTTCATTCTTTTCCCTCTGCATTGTAGTGGACATTGCAGAGGGAAATTATACTTTTTACTCCATTACATGTATTTGATATCACAAGTTAATTTTCAAGATTTTATATAAAATACAAACAAACAAACAAAAACGGTATATGATCAATTTTAAAAGTAGTACAGTAGTATAGTGGTACAATTCAGTACAGATGATTAAACACAACCTTTTTGGATTATGACCTCTTACTACTTGAGGCCTCTTTTCATGTTTCAGATGCCTAGCACTGTTTGCAATTACACTTAATTTACCAGCAGACATTTTCATTCAAATAACTATTTGGGGCAAAAAGAGGTAAAATATTATTGAAAAGAATAAAAATTAATACAAACTGGTGTAGTTTGTACTTTTACACTAATACTTTAAATATATTTTTTAGCTGATAATGCTCATGTGCTTTTACACATCGAAGTCTGTTCACAGGTGTTGGGGAGTACTGCTGCATATATGAAAAACATTGTATCAAGTTCTTGACTCCAGAGGGAGCTGTGTGAAGTTTAATAAATTGCCTCAAGTGATGTCACTTGAGTCAGCATCAGTTGGTGCTCAAGAATTACAAGACTGAAAATGAAAAAATCTGGAAAATTGAAATAAGACATCCAAAAGTCAGACCAAACTCTCAGTGGCTGAGTTGCAGTGTAAGTGATGTAGGCACCAGGTTTTGATATGGAAGAACAATCTGTGGAATAAAAGGATGATATCGCTGGTTCTGCTTCATTGATTTTGTCAAATGTGAACAATAGCCTGGCAACATGCTCACAATGACAGTGTTGACATACTGATGTTTAGCAGATTTTTACCATGTTCACCATCTCAGTTTGTTATTTAGCAGTAAACACAAACTAGGCCTATAACCTCAGCTGACTGTCATAAAAAACTACTAAACAATTCTTGAATTTAAATTTTGCTAAAGGAAAAGTTCAGTGCTCACCAGAGTTTGTTGGATTCATCCTCTGGTAACTATGAATGTCTGTACAGGATTTTCTGTCAATCTATTGCAGAGATGTTAAGATATTATTCAGGTGAAAACTTTGACCTGCTAAAAGTAACAGGATTACCATTAGGCATTATCCTCCGAGGACCATGAATCCATGTACTAAGTTTCAAGGTATCAAATTGTTGAGATATTTCAGTCTGGGCTGAACAAACTGATTGACCGACGTGGAACTATTTTTTAGCCATGCTCGAGTCATGGTTAAAGGGATGTTAAGTCAATCAGTTGGTTGGTGTATGAAGACATTTCTTTAATCTAATAGCAGCTGAAACATTTTACACTGGACTGGAGTGGTGGCTTGACTGACATATGTTACCAACATCTGTAGAGCCTTGCTGCTAGCTTGGCTAAAAATGTGTTGTTGATGCAGTTTAATCTTTGTATCAGTTTTGAATTGAAATTACCTGATTGATTTATCTTAAAATAATTGTATTGTGTCAAAGACCCAACTCATTTATAGCAAATGAGTAAAACATATGCATAACACTATGTAATATAATGTGATATATGCAATAATGATGAATGTGTCCTGTATGAGGACATCATGGGATATATTATTTAATGAAACTTAAAATTATGCTTTAAAATTTGAAATAATGTCCTTATTAATAAAATACTAGCTAGATATTTTGCAGCATGAAGTAAACAAAGACACAGAAAGCTTTTGTGCAGAGGTAAAACAGCATTATAACCAGGTAACAGCCACTGATGCATCTCATCTTGAACAGAGGTGGGAAACAGGTTCAGGGTTAAAAGCAACACAAACAGGGAGCCGCCCTCTGTGGATTGATGTGAATAAAAATCCTCTCAGCTCTGCTGCAGCTCCAGTGTGAAATGAAAAGATGCTTTTGTTGTGCCAACCCATCAGCTTTCATCACTCGTTTATGCTCTTCAGCAACATTATCGGCTTCACACCATCATCAATGTTCTGCAACAGCAATTTTACCAAGTAGTTTCAAGAATACACATGCATGACTGGATTCATATTGAACAGTTCTGTGAATCATACCTCAAAATTATGATTGTTCTTGTTAAATAAACCTGAGTAAATTGCCCAACCATCAGCTGAGGAGTTCAATGGGAGAATTCAATTATTGTGACAGAGTCCTCATCCCTTTCTACAAAGAACAGATTGAAGCATGCCATTTGTTGTTTGATGTTAATGTAAGGTTGCCTGGGAATTTTTCACAAAGGTTTAAATACTAGTTAATACTGTACTCACAGCAGGGACTCCTTTATGCCTCTAACACTGTGCACCACATTTGACTGAGTTAAAAGATGTGTGTCAGAAAACACAGTTAAAGATGCAATCTGGAAATAATGGAACATCTTTATTCTTATAACTGTGCATAAGCTGTTTAAGAGGAACCTCGATTCAATATCAGCTCTGTCATGGTCTTAGCTTTAATATTTACACATTACATGAGTAAGTAATTAGAATGTGATCATTTCATGCTTTAATTTCCTAATAATAATCTAGAAAGGGGTTGAAAGGTATCTGCTGACTAACAGAAGAAGCTGGTAACATAGCAATGCAGGAGAACAAGAGATGTCATGTTTTTTTAATCTACACATTTGTCTTGTCAAAACCTGGTGCCTACATTACCCACAATGCAATTTAAACTTTGGCAGCTTTGTCACAGATTTGGGTGTGTTATCCTGTTGGCGGGCAGTGTAGCCCTGAGCTGGTAGCCTCAAGCTGGGACGAGGAGTCATTATGTTGTCATTACGACACCACGTGTAAATTCCCTTTACAGGGAATAATATAAATATTTTTTAAATGTAGCACCATAATGACAAGTGCGGACAATGAAAGTGTATCGAAGGATTACAAATAAAATTAGGGTCCATTTTATGCATATTGTCTGCACTGCTGAGGAATGCAAAAAATATTGTGAATCAAGCATTTACGTTATACATACATTGCTTCAGAATGTATGTACTGCAATGGATATACGAGCAAGAGGATTGAAGATCAAAGCTCAATATTATGAAGAAGTAGTGTTTGTATGCGTCTAAGAAATGTAGTAAAGTAATTGTTAAGTTTGCAAGTGGGAGTAAAAGTAAAGAATATTTTATCTTTATCTTTCACTTAAGTAAAAAAACTCTTTTTTAGCAGTTTGATCATTATGGGCCCAGGTCATCAGGATTCACAGAGGATGTTGACTATTTGCCAAATCAGTAATCAGAAATTTTGTCAGGTTGAGCAGATTGACTGTAGAAGAAGATATCAGATTTGTTTGTTTACTGTCCCTCTGTGGTGTTTGGTCTATTCTGTGATCAAAGACGTGGGTGTCTTCAAAACAGAGTTCAGACTTCATCACTATGAATGAAATTCACGTCAGGCATGTGGCCATGATATCAAGTAGGGTTGAGCAAGGTTATGAGACTCTGATGTTTAAACATTAAACATCTCAGAAACATTTCTCTTCTTTTTCTTAATATTTTTCTCTTAAAAAGACTTAGTTTAAACATCTTGTGGTTGAGCAGCATCTGCTTTAGATGCAGACTGTCAGTCCCTGAAGTGTCCATCTGTCTCCCCTTCTCTGGTTACGCTGCTGTTATAGAACAGAGACTGGACTCTCACTGCAGCCATATGGCTACTATTGATTCCTTCAGTCACTCAGCCAAAGGTACTCTGGTTGGGCAAAAGGAGCTTCCAGTGTCAGCCACTAATCAGTGCCAAATTACCCTGATTTGACCTTAAGTGGCATCAATTACTCTTTATTACATGTAATTAGATTTCAGTGCTGTCAGCAAACTGAGTAGTGATTGATGGGAAGGTACTGAATACAGAGGCATGTGGCAGCATACCTGATCAGAAACATCCATCCATCCATCCATTATCTATACCGCCTATCCCTTTCAGGGTTGCGGGGGGCTGGAGCCTATCCCAGCCACAATGGGCGAGAGGCGGGGTACACCCTGAACCGGTCGCCAGTCGATTGCAGGGCAGAACAGAAACATGCTTTCACATTTTAAGGTCTGATTTATAACCATGGACATCATCTGAATGCATAATTCTAACAAATTCAAGAAATGTATATCTTATTTGACATTGTACTTCATGTACAGATAGTTCCAGAGTTCCATAATTTGTATTATAACAATCTCCCATGAGTCCAAATGTGACACCACATTCAGAAAATTCAATACTGCTTTCAGACTGGTTTAAGTAGACTCACAAGTAGGCCTCTCAACACTTGAGTGGAGTCCTTTCAGAGCAGCAGGTGTCTGAGTACAGAACCATGAGAGGAGGCAGTGAAAGAGAAGATGCTCTGTCCAGCCTCGAGGGCTGAATTTCTGTTCACAAGATTACAGGCAATGACTGTAACTTCACATTTAGGGATTTGAACAGTATAATCAAATTTAAGGAGGCAAACATCTGACACTTTTTAAAACACAGGCGTTTAGATTTTGAGGGTTCTACTGCAGGTCTGAATGCTGTTGGGGGGAATCAAGAACCAAGAACCAAGATTCCACCTTGAGATGTTCCTTATTAATACACGCACGCACGCACGCACGCACGCACGCGCGCGCGCGCGCGCGTGCGTGCGCACAATTTTGATACACTATGTCACCAGTTTTTGTTTTAATGGAGAAATGAACAACATCAAGATTCCAGGTTTCCCTGACAGTTTCTGTAAATAGTGCTGATTCACATGTCTCTGTCACATGTTACTAACATGAAATGTAATGTCATGCATAAACTCTGTTGTTCTCTTGCTTTTCTTTCTATGTTGTACTGTCATGTATTTCTTTATTGTGCTGCAGAATAGGAAGCTGCTGGAATCCACTTTTAACCGAGTCAGGCCAGTTCAAATGTAATCTTAATATCTGCAGGGGTACCTTGTGTCTTTCACTGTATGGTGATAAAAATGAAATGAAATGAAGCTGAGGGCTGGACTGGGTCTTTTCATAAGTTTTTACTTGTCAGACAGGTCTTACCATATTTCTGCTTTAAAATGTTTGCCAAAGCTGCAGTATTCTGTAGAGAATATTATATAATTTATATTGTGATCCGTCAACAGCATTATAAAGATTGACTGTGAAACAGAAATATCTTGTGTTTGCCAGATTACTAGTGAGCTCTTTCACATCTTCATAGTCAGGATGTGATGGACCAGGTTTTTCAATCCTTCTTCATGCATAAAATCAAACGAGTTTTTTCATGAAACCTTTGTGACAGAACATCATAAATTTCTATAATATCACATGACTCTCACTAAATTGCAAATTGACCAAAACCATGCTTGAAAATAAAGCATTTCATTTATAGCCAAAGGAATATAAATATAAATTGAATATAAATAATAAACTGTCCTGGTCATGTCCTGTATTCTGGTAATGGAGCTGTCAGGTCACAGTGGACGTCCTCACATGTCCCGTGGATACTCAGACTTTCCTGATGCTGCTGGTCCCTCTATATAGCCTCCTCCTCTGAGGGTTTCTCATGCTGTGAGCAGAGTCTGGTGGGTCCAGGAACACCTCCTCCTCATCCAGCCCCAGCTTCATCAGGCCCTCAGATAATCTGTAAAACATGGCAGATTCATTGTTACTTACATCATACTGTCAGGTTTTATCAGGGCTGAAGATACATTTGGTCTTGAACGAAGGAGAAGCATGTTGGTGATCACAAAATGGCCAGAGAAAACCAAAATGACAGAGCAAAATGTGTGAATAGACCAGCCCATTTCATAATTGTGTAATTCTAGTCTAGCTTGTTTGAGCATGCTATATGTTTCATTTCTAGGTGATCTGACCATAGTTACTGACATTTAAATGGTTTTCTTCTTTAATTGGCTTTCTATAAAGACCATTTCCAGAGTTAATGAAGCCTGATAAAAGTGTTGTGACATTTGGGAAGTTCTTTAAACTATGTTTATGTTAGTATTTATAGTAATTCCAGTAGGCATGGTCTATTTTCATGTCTGTTATTTTTAGCACTTGAAATGCTCTACCCTGCTCTTTATGTAAAGCACTGTGGAAGGCCTGGAAAACATTATAAAACAGGTTCAACCGCTAAATGAATCTGTATTACTTTCTGCAAATGAAGTGGCAACTACACACATACAGTAAGTAAGTTTGAGTAAGTCTGAACTCTGTCAAAGCTGTGACAGAGTCTACATGATCATGGGCAGCATCCAGTCCTCTTCCTCCTTCTCCTCCTCTTCGAGGTCAAGGTCTCTTTATTGAGCAGCATAGGGAACAATGTGATGTGCCAACACCAGTCTTTGTTGGACATGGAAGCCAGGACAGTAAGCCAGTATTCCTTGATGAACACCAAGCAATTTGACATAACACAAATACGTAGTAATTTTACATTATAGTACAACTGCTAAAGGCTACAACAGGCAACTGTTAACCTGTACTTCTGAGAGGAGTCCTCTGCTGTCCTTAAGGTTTATCTCTCTGGTCGGTCGGTCTGGTAGTGATGTGTAGTAATAACAACAGGTACAGCTCTAATGCTAATAAATCATCCATCACCTATCCCTTTCGGGGTTGTGGGGGGCTGGAGCCTATCCCAGCTACAATGGGTGGGAGGCGGGGTACACCCTGAGCCGGTCGCCACATGCAAGGACAAACAAACATTCACACTCACACCTACGGACAATTTAGAGTCACCAATCAACCTAATGAGCATGTTTTTGGTCTGTGGGAGGAAGCCAGAGTACCCGGAGAGAACCCACGCATGCACGGGAAGAACATGCAAACTTCACACAGAGAGGCCCTGCCTGACCCGGGGATCGAACCAGCAACCTTCTTGCTGTGAGGCACGCGCACTACCTGCTGCGCCACCGTGCAGCCCCCTAATAAATCAATATCAAAAAAATAAATAAACAATAAAATAATAAATCTTTTATCAAGTATGGAGGGAGAAATTGATTACACTGACTTACATTTCTTGCTAGCACAGTGTTTTCCTCACAGAGGTTATCAAACTGTCTTTCCACTGGGAGTACCTTGGTGTTGCAGTACTAATAGCTGTAGAGCCATGGCTCCGTTGTATGCACATGGATTTTGCACACAGGTTTTAAATGGTCCAGAAAAGAGTAAAAGCATATCACAAGTCTCACCAGTTATACACTTGTAGGTGAACACGTTCACCCAAGACTAGTGACGGAAGAAAAAAAGCACAAAACACAGTGAAACAAAGAAAAGCAGTCAGAGGTAGTGCCACTCTTGCATTCCCATCAATAAGTAGCGTGAGCAACAAAATATGATGCGCACAGTGCTTGGAATTGAAAAAAAAAACAAAACAAATGTCAATACTACATGTTGGTATCTGTGTATCAGTATCAGGAGACCATCATTTTCATACAGTTACACAATATACAGAATCTGATTCAGAGCCCTCAGCTATCAAGCTCCTCTCCTGAGAAAACATCTTCCAGTCTCAGTCCACGGGGCAGACACCCTCTCTATGTTCAAGAGTAGGTTTAAAACCTGCCTCTTTCATAAAGCTAACTGTTAGGGCTGGCTCAGGCTTGCCTTGGACCAGCCGCTAGGTATCCTACTATTGGCTTAGACTGCCGGGGGACTTCCCATGATACACTGAGCTCCTCTCTCCTCCTCTCCCTCTCCATCTGTATGCATTCATATTCCTAATGCATTACTAATTTGGATGCTCTCTGCTACTGTTATTATTATGAGTCATATTATCATTGTATACATATCATTGTTATCATGTACATATATGTTGATATATACACACACTATCATACACATATCGTTTTCCTCCATCCTATCCTATTATATGTCTCGCTATTGTCAGTGTTGAGAATGTGTGTCTGTGTGTGCATGTGCGTGTGCGTGTGTGTGTGTGTGTGTGTGTGTGTATAGTGGTGTGTGTGTATATATGTATATATGGAGGGTGGGAGGGACTGGATTTCTCTGTTTTTCTGTTTTTCCTTTACAATGTTCTAAACTGTTGTAAAGCACTTTGTGTTGCATTTTATTTGCATGGAAAGTGCTATATAAAGTTTGATCTGATTTGATTTGATACCATATATTTACATTATTATATGCAATTGTATTATTATTTGTCTGTTATTATTATAGCTGTTACTATAATTATTATTATTGTCATGCATGAGTGCATATTGCTGTCTGTCTGTCTGTCTGTCTGTCTGTCTGTCTGTCTGTCTGTCTGTCTGTCTGTCTGTCTGTCTGTCTGTCTGTCTGTCAACCCAACTTTCCTCACTGCCATCACCAAGTACTTGCTCATGATGGGATTTCAACTATCTGCACTTTAAAGAGTATGGTTTTGACTTGCTCTATATAGAAAGTATCCTAAGACAACTTTTCTTGTGTTTTATATAAACCATATAAATAAAACTGAATTGAATTTCTACAGTGAATAAAAGATTCTGTGATAAACTGCTGATGTTCACAAAATAAATTTAAGCATCCAAGGGGACAACGATTTCAATTATTAGAATAAAAAAATATAATGATCTATGTACAGTAACTCTCTGCTGCATGTAGTACTGGTTGGGTAGATCACACTTTGGAAGCTCTGTTGTGTCTTTGTATGACTCTGTTCATGCTCTTGTTCAGGCCAGGTCCAGGCCAACAATGTCATGCGGTTAGGAGGAGGAGCTCTCAGCCATACAAATGGTTGCCTACGTAGCCCTCACCAGTTATTATGAATTATACCTGATAACAGGATTCAAGCATGCTGCAGAATGTCCAGTCAAAGACAGAGAGAAGGAGCTGAAGTTCAGTAGTTTTTGGTCAAGTGGACTGCATTGATACTATCTCTGCCATCCATTTTGATAATCACCGTCACATACTGTTTGTCTCAATTCTCCTGCTTCCGTGTGGTTGGGATGAGAAGTTACATAGTGGGCTGAATAACCTTGGTAGTTGACTGACAGTTTTGAGAATCAATAACAAAAAACTGACAATGGAACAGAATGAGAAAAGGTTTTCTTTTCTTTTTAATGCTTAAACGATCCACACACAAAGAAAAGCAGGCAGGCAAGAACAGGAACAAATGAGTCTCACCTAGAGCCCCTGGGTAATTCAGTTTATTTAGGGCCATTATTTTACCTGATATGAAGAAGGAAGAAAAACTGAGCAGCTTTTGAGAAGGGTCGTTGTGCAAAGGGCACAGTCCACGAAAGAATAAAATTTTGTGAAACGAAAGTGCTGGTTGTGTGCACCGTTGAGTACTGGTTCACTTCAAGCACACCAAACGATGCGACCAACCATCGTAGCTCATTTTGCTTTTTAAGGAACATGACTAGTGGTATGTTGAGTAACAGCAACATACCCAAACTGTTTTAAGGATAAAGATGCTGTCAGACAGTGAGCGGTTGTGACGGCGCTGCTGCAGCTTTCTGCTGCTGCTCATCTCACGCACCTGTACGCCACAGGCTGCTGCTGTCCACCTTGTATAATCTCATCGCACAGCTAAATAAAGCAGGTTGTATCTTAAAATAACAGTAATGGTTAGAAATATGACATGAGTAATAGAGCAAGTTTTGTTGACTAGCTTCATAAAGGATAATCAGACTTGAGGCTGATGTTTCTTCAGTACCTGTTTCACCTCATTGACTTGTCTGTTCTCTTTTGACAAAGATGTGTATAATTGAGGGAACTCACAGACCAGTGAAATCAGCCCCTGTAGCCTTTAATTTCCCCCTCTGCAGTTTCTGTGGTTGCCACGGTCACACATGAGCCACAGTGGCAAGTTGAAAAAGAGGAACAATCACAAAAAGAATGCAGCAGCAAAACCTTTGCACGTTCATGAGAGTGGCAGCAGGCCTGCCTTTCCTTCTTGCTCCTGCTTGCTGCTGCCTTTACACTGAAAACAATGGAGGCAACTGCTCACTGCCTGAGAGCACCATAACAAGTTCTTATATGATAAAACAAGTTAAACGCTTCCTAGATTCACATTTGTAATCACTTGTTTCTTGGCAGATGACCTCACTTTCTGCCAAATTTTAAGTAAGTAAATCTGGTTATTTGTTTTTTTTTTAATATCCTTCTGCATAGAAGACAGTCATATTGAGACCTCTCATAAAACTTTGGAACAATTGTAAAAGCTGTAGGCTGAAGCATTATTATATGATATCTGTCTGCAAAAGAGAGTAACAAACATGTTTTAAATATGTGCCAGTAATCAAGTCAGACCTTCACCCGGCAGAGCTTTGAAAATGGGAGACATGTAAGAGTCATTATTTCACTTTCCACTCAGTGTCCATCCCCCTCACCCACGCAAACACACAACCCACCGCTCCTGGCTGTCAGTCAAAAGGCCACTGAGCATGCTCTGTAGCTGTTATTGTCTGTGCTTTGACACCCGTGGCAGAAAGCTTCATTGCAATGTGCTCAGGACTGGTGACCTGAGACCAAGTACAAACACACATACGGAGCAACACATTAGCCACATTCGCTTATACACTCATTCCACACACACACACACACACACAAACACACACACACACACACACACACACACACACACACACACACACACACACACACACACACACACACACACACACACACACACACACACACACACACACACACACACACACAGGCTGAGTGTGTGACACAATGAGAGGGAAATTGAATCATTCAGTAGAAACTGGTGGGGATTCAGGGATTAGCAGGGATTTCTTTTCACTCTTTTGGGAGCACTGCTTGTGGAGAAGTCAACCAATCGGAATGTGCAGACCCCCATACCCACCTCACACCAGAGCGACCACACCACTGAGATTCAGTATGATTGGTGGGAGCGCCCAGACCAACCATACAACAGTCATTGTTGAAGGAAGTGTGTGTGTAAGAGTGAGTGATTGTGATATTAACTGACATTGTGCTATGTGTTGTCATTATGAAACTCCGCTGTGACCTTAATCCAACGCCGCTAAAGGCACTTTGAAGCTTTCAGACCAACCTCTGACTCTCTCTCTTCCCTCTCTTAAGGTCTCTCTCTCTTCCTCTCTTACTTTCCATCTGTTGCCCACTTTTCAACGGACAGTTTCAAGGCCTGCTCAGCATTTCAGAGGCTTTAAACAGCTCTATTGTAACTTCGAAAGCTGGATTTAGACACTGAGAATGAGTGAGAAAGAAAGAGAGGGCGAGCGAGAAAGCTTGAAAGTGTGTGTGTGAATACGAAAGAGAGAGGGAGAGAAAGAAATCATCCGCATAATGCCTCAATGTTATTAGGAAAAAAAACCCACTACAGCTACCCTGGGTATTAAAATGACACAAAAAGACAAAAAATGAAACAAGTGGATAAACAGATTAAGATAAAGGGAAAAAGCTTTAAACCCTTAAATGACGTACCCAAACGGAGAAAACAAGTGGAGCAGCAGGAAGATCAGCCATTCTACAGATTAAAGTCTCTCCAGGTGGGATTAAATTTTGAAGTGCCTTGTTCTATGAATGTTTTTGTGGCTGTACTGCCATGTTGGAGGACTTTACCAACTCCACATGCCTACTTTGTCTTTCTCACTGTAATCTGCAGAGCTCTGCAGCTTAATGCCAAACCTGTGCTTTTTTAATTTGTCTTCTAGAGGTTCTCAGAAGTATGCTGACACCCCTGTCTGTGTGGCTGGTTTGGGTTGGGCCCCTTAAATTCAAACTGAGATAAATCCTTATGCTACAGAGCACCGATATATTTTATACATTAGTGTATCGTGCTGACAGGCACCTGTGGCACAGTCATATGGCCAAATGAGGGGAAAGAGGATGCACTGGTACACAGCTTTCATACAATGCCTACTGTATATGCAGTCCTTTGAGATCAATTAGTGTGATGGTGCAAGTTGGCAGGAAAGGACAAGAAAGGAGGAAATGAAAGTGTTAATTTGGTTTAATTTAGAGCTAATTTTCTTTACTGTGTGGTGTTAGGATGTAAGATATAGTTTAAAAAGACACTGACTATGATTACATAGTGGTGAGTGAGTGGTTAACAACCTTTTCTCTGGCAAGCCTTAATTTGGTTCTATCTTCATATATTATCATATATATCATTATCCATCCATCCATCCATCCATCCATCCATCCATCCATCCATCCATCCATCCATCCATCCATCCATTTTCTATGCCGCCTATCCCTGTCGGGGTTGTGGGGGGGCTGGAGCCTATCCCAGCTTCAACAGGCGAGAGGCGGGGTACACCCTGGACCAGTCGCCAGCCGATTGCAGGGCACATATATTATTATATTATATATATTTTATATGTTTGTCACTATGCATTAGAATAATTATATGATTATGATCTTTGTAAAAGTAAACAAACAAATACATGATCTTTATATAAATATGTTAAGATAATCATCCTATTGGGGATTAAGAATAAATTTTACCTTCTGCTGTGAACAATTAACATGTTGTCAAAAAGCCACTGTATGACTCACACAGTATCGCTGCTTCTTGGCCTCATGTTTGAAATCACAATGATGGCAATGCTAGAGCTTAGCTAGGCTTCCAGATACTGTGCTTTTTCTTCTGTCAGTTTTATCAACCATTATTTCAAGTTTGCAGTTGGTAAAATTGAACCTCCTCAACTGCTTCTTGTACGCTTCTGCCATTTCTCCTCAAAGCTTAACTAATTTCTGGCCCTTCAAATGAAAACCAGGCAATTGGAGGCATGTCTGAAGCCATTTATAGTAAATTGTGGGGATGGTCAGAGGGCTTGTGTATATGTGCATGATTTCAGGATGACTGAGATATATGAGAAAAAAACACATTGCAAGATGTGGGATTTTATAAATCTGATGAAAAGACTGCATACGAATGTTTCCTGTTTTGTGTGTGCACAGATATCTAAATCTAAATATACACAGCGTTTTATACATTTAGCACCAGATCTGTATACTGGTCATAGGAAAGTAACAACACACAAACACAAGAGGTTTGGAAGTAAAAGTAAAACAAGAACTATGGAAACTGAAGACTTAGGCCACGGTGATGTCCTGGTTCTTTCAGGCGACAGTAAGACCAGGCAATGAGCACATCTGTTTGAAGAATGGTAAGAGCAGTGGAGTAAGTACATTTCTCCAACTCCACAAGAAATCAATACAAAAGACACAAAAGAGTACCATTAAAACATAGTATGATACAGTTCAAATAGAAGAGGAGAAAGAAAGGCATCCCCCTTCCCTTCCACTAATACTGATGGCAACTTAAAACAAAATACTGCAGTCCCTCCATTTCAGTTTGAGGTGCTTTTAAGCACAAATAATATCTAACCTTTTTTCTTTTCATTTATTTAATTTCAGCTTTCCTATCTAACCAACACAAAAACCCACCGGTTACACAAATGTTACTGGTGAAGTATGTTTGCCAGTTGTAGAGTACGTATTTGCAAATTGTACTTTTCTTCTGCTGTATTTTAGAGTTGCATGTATCTGACTTTAATCTTAAAGTAGCTTCTTTCCTCAATCTACCGGTCATGAGGAACACAAATGATTCAGATCACATTGAGCTTGTCGCTAGACCCAACATCTGACGTGATTTACTACCATTTAGCCAAAGACTGTTATGAGACTAATTGCTGTACAGTTTTTTTTTCCCATCAGCTTAAACTGGTTGATAAACATGTGTCTTATTTGAGAATAAAATAAAATTAAATATGTATTTTAAATACATTTAACTGAAATTTCTGCCAATCTATGTTTATACATAGTTCTCCAATGTTGGGTAACAACATGTGATTGAACCGGTTGAATATCACACTGTTTAACCATTACAAATACACTTAGGGGACATTGTGCAATCTGCAATCTGTTCAACCGACATGATATGGACACTACAAACATGTTTCAGTGCAAATCCAGTGTGTTGGAGTACAGAGACAACCAATAAAAATATCCAAAAGCAGTATTGTGTTGTGTTATTGATATTGTGTTGTGTTAATTTTCTCAGACATATATTCAGATAAAAATAATGGGGAAATATCAAACAAAGCAGCCAGATGGATGAATAAACTAAAGGAAATCAGTGTCAGTAGCAGCGTTCCATGCAACTCACTCATCCAAGAGGGTTCAAAGGAGGTAAGAATAACATTACTGATGAGAACAGTATTTCCAAACTGTGCTTTTGAGAACCATGAATGGCTCTATTGTCAGACTCCAATGATGATGACATAAATACAATGTCTTGTTTATCTGGTTAGTAGGAAACAGAAAGCATCCGCCACATCCATCTGGGCTAAGTTTTACTGCTGTCTCTTTGTTTCCTGGTGGGAGTTTAATGTTTTCAAGGTTCATTTAAGAGCAGAAATACCAAGGCTGAAAGCAAAAAGAAGAAATGGAGCCACCCTAACACAACAAAAGTGATAAAGCACACTGCCTAACTGTGGAGAGAGGAAGGACAGAACAGATTTAGAAAGAAACTAGAAAGTGAATACCTCTGCCAAGGCTGCAAAAGCCACTTTTTACAATTTTGTACTAAATTTATGCAGGTCGGAAAAACACAGACCAGAACTTTCAATGTGGGATTAAGAATGGGGACATCATCTTTCTACAAAGCTAGCTTGCAACACCCATGAATAATAGCAACAGAGACAATAATGTATGAATGAGATTGTAGCTGTACAGGTTATTGTAACTTGTCTTATAAAAATACTGTCTCTTCAATAGGCATACTGCCTATTTGTTAATAACATCAGGTGAACTGCTCCTAGCAACTGTTTCAGTTTTCATGGTGACTGAAAATTTAATCTCCAGGTCAGAAACACCACTTACGACTGATCGGTTAGCCTGAAACAAGAGAAGTCTCCTTCCCAACAAGAAACACAACAGCTTACATGAACACAACATTTAAATTTGGTTTGATTGTCAAGCTAGTCATTTCATATGATTTGTAATGCTGTTTTATTGTTTTTGATTTAACTCATATAAATGAGGCTTTAAATGACGTTTTAAGAACATTTTGAGGGTTTTTGAGGGTTTATATAAAAAACATATATATCCCTCAAAACAAGGTATCAAAAAAAAAAAAAAAGATTCCCTTGGTATCAATTCTGTTAGCCCCGATTCTTTTGTTGGAAGCCCTAGAACAAGACAGGAGAAATCTTTAGTTCACAGATGTGAAGTTTATTCAGGTCACAGGTAAAGCAAGGCAGCGCTGGGCTCGAAGTGACAGAGTTCTCACAGGACCTCAGTCAGAGCGGGCCCAGACTTCTGGATGTATCCACATTTTATCTTCTTGGGCTGGGACTTGCCCCTTACAGAGGTTGGACATACATGCAATCTCTCATTGGCCAGTTATCTCTGACGTGAACAGGCCAACCAAAATTCATGTGAACTAACTGAAATATAACACAGAAGATGTGTGTGTGTTGGTTTCAAGGCGTGTATCTAACAAGACAGACTTAACCTTGACAGATAAGAGAGGATTCTGTGAGCACAACTGGTGTCCGTCTTATCGAGTAGAATGCCACAGTGTTCAAACTAAGGAGTATGATTTGCAGGTTCACATGAGTACAGTCAGATGATTTGCAGGTTACATGAGGACAGAAAAACACATGAATACAAATCAAAAGGAAATAATTTGCAGTGAGTAAAATGGACCCTATAACAGTACTGAAACTCTGGTATTGCCCTATAAAATATAGATGGTGATCGTCATGCTGATTGGCTGATGGTGGCTATGATTTTATACCTTTATCCTTTCTGGCAATATTAGATCTTTGTACAGGTATGAATTGTGCCAAAAATGATCAGTTGCATTTGTTATGTTCCTCCCGTTCCAGAAGTCACTGTAACTTGTAATGTACTGTAACTACTGTAAAACTAAAACTTTAGTGCTCATCCAATACACCACCAAATATGTAGCCAACATGTACCAAATACAGTGCAAACTGGATTCAATTTGTAGAAATTGTGTTGACATTGCAGAAAATATATATAAAAAGAAAACTGTATTGATTCATCACTGTAATACTGACACATTTGTCTTAAATCAAGCGATTCAGGAAATAAAGGACAGGGGACAGAAAAATCATGCTGTAAAACAAACATGGTGATGATGTCCTCGATGAGACTAAGTGTAGAGTACTTAAAATCTGAACCCACAGCACCAAAATTTGATGATCTGTTGCTTGGCTTTTGACATGTAATGTAACAGACATACAAAAAAAGATACAAACAAAATGTACTTGGAGGAATTACAATAATAACTAACTAGATGTCTTAAAATTCATGATAAGACATGATGGCGACAGAATCATGGATTGCTGCTGAAGATTGTGAGGCCTATACACAGCGCACACACACTTCTGAGGGATGAAGAACACATGTACAGACAGAGGCCCTGTTTATACCTGGCATTAAAATGTGTCTTGGGTGATCCAGCCACAAGTGGACAGCCGAGACACATTGCCGTTCACACCTGTGTCTATCATGCTTGACCACTTGTGTTCATATTTTGTTACTGCCTACGTCAATTCCGCGAGATGGTCAAAGGGCCTACATGCTTATTACATGCTGCCATGTTTTTTCATACTGGCTAACAGCTAGCAAAGAAAACTAAAATATCAAGAGCTGAAATATATGTACAGACTATTCCAACTGTTGAATGAGACCACCACTGCAAGTGGTTTGATTGATTGGATCAAAGACAAAGAGTCTTGGTGGAAGTTTACACTTGTATCTATCATTGTCTGTTAAGGCTTTGCAGCCGCCAAGTATTAGGACCCAGAGATACAGAACCAGGAGACAGGAATTGTGTAAAACCAAGGAGTAATTTATCAACAAAACGAATGTAGTGCCCTGCTAATTTTTGTTACATATAGTTTCTTTAAATATGTAACTTCTGTGATTGTGTGACTTTTGGAAAAGTGTTGAAATATCCCACGGTTTGGGTAGACCTTGAACTTTTCAGGTCCTGTTTCTGTTGTAAATTGGTTAGTCAGACGGCACCATGTTGTTATAGCCAATCGGTGCCAAGTCGGGATAATTTTGGTAACCTACTGGATTTTTGGAAGGGCGGGACTTAACACAGAATGCGCTGCAGACTCAAGTGCAGAAAAACGAGACAAACAGGAGGAAGAGAGAGATGTCGAGCGCTGTTTGTAGGTTTCTTTAACTGTGTGAAATTGCTGTATTTAGTCATAAAAGAGAGCTGGTTGTTGTTAAATGAATGTAGCCTGTTGAGACGAGAGAATTAGCCGTGTTTTGAAAGAAATATACAGTCCGAAATGTTGTTTTGTTAGCACGTATATCATAGCCACGTGTGGACTTTTGTTCGCTAACTAGCTGTGGCCTTGCTGGATTGGGGGAGAACGAGACTGAAAGCCTGTGAGGAGCACGTTTTTTTTTTCAAGCTTCTGAGTGAGTATGGATTCTGGAAACTGTAAATAAGTGTACATTTATGGTTTACCGATAGTGTGGTTATTAGAGGTTTTGAATCTTATTGATAGTGTGCTTCGGACACTGCCACACACGCTGCTGCAGTAGAGGTGCTCAGGACTTGCTGCTGCCAGAGAAACCTGCTCATGCACACGCGGACCAGGCGCCAGGGCTGCTTCTCCTCATCACTCAGCTAACCAATGGACAGATGGTTTGAACTGACTGTTACATCTTCTTTCTACTGTGTCCACGGGACTGTGAGTACAGACAATTCTCCGCCAGAGGTTTTCACATGAGCTCCAACCGCGCGCCAACGGTTATGGTACCAATAGACTGAGTAACAAATCCCGGGTATGAGTTAAATATGATTTAATTCATTTATTATTTCATTTGGGGGTTTTAAAATAAATATTATTATATTTTTGCGTAAAATTCTTGTGTGTGACAGTCTTTTATGTTTCAAAGTGATGTAATTCATAGGATGGTTATGTGATTTATGGTTAAAAATATAAGGTATGTGTTGTTAAAATTTGATGCATGGGAGTTTAAGCTCACACCACAGTATAGCTATTCAGTAAGCTAACCGGGCCTCTTGGCACTTTGGTGGAGGTCATTTTCCTTTAACTGTTACAGTACTGAAGATCCCAAATTGATTTGTTTTTTTTACTAGCTCTCACCAATTCATCTCCCATGCAAAAGGGCAATAAAGGTGTGTGTCATATAATCCTTTACTAATCAAAATAGAATTGAGTGAGGGGGCTACACGAAGAACAGAAAACACACTCAATGAGTGGAATGATAAACAAACAAAAGGCGCACTCAAACGGAGTGGATGAACTAAGGGAGCACCGATGAAGCGGGTATGGATCGAGGCACGCGTGGAAGTGGCAGACAGACACTGAAACAAAGAAAAACACAGCACAATAAATGGCTGGAGAAAAGGGACAACAAAAAACAAACTTTCTCTGAGGAAGTGAACAGACAACAAGACTTGTACTTATGAACCAACTGATCAAACTCGACATGGAGAAGAGGAATAATCCGGCGACGAGGAGCAGGAAGTCCACGTCTTAAATACTCTCCCATATCAGGGAGAGTGGCAACAGGTGAGTTGCAGTAGGAGGAGCTACAGTAGCAGCAGGTGAGGGGCTGCCCAGCCATCGATCCAGGGGTAGACAGACACAAACACAGGGAAAAAGGAGAGGAGACACACAGGGAGAGACAGGATCCTAACATTGTCCACTTGTGATCCATTCAGCCAAGACGCATGTTAATGCCAGCTGTAACCAGGGCCATAGAAAGATTTTGCTCCTTCATTTGTGAAAAAAAAAAAAAAAAAGCTTGACCACAAAAACATCTCTGGGTCTGTAATGAGTGTTGTGTTCTGTAGCAGTGACCTCTACAGTATAGTGCATTCTGATGCTTCTGTTGCTCAATGCAGTGGAAGTGAAGTATATCTGTACATTTATGTCGTGAGACAAAAACTCACTGTTTTCACTTTCTACACATCAACACTGTAAACAGAGTGTCTGGACATAGGAAATATTGATTTTGAACAGTTTTGTATACACTTTTTGCACGAGTGATTTTGTCAGTTTCAGTGTGTGTGATGTACTGGGGGCAGTAGCAAGGAAGGACCTGTAGTATCCCTCCTTCACACACTGTGGGTGAAGCAGTCTCACTGAAGGAGCTGCTCAGTGCTGTCAGAGTATCCTACATGGAGTGGGACATGTTCTCCATCAGGGATGATAGCTTAGTTATTATCCTTTCTCTCAACAACTCCACTGGATCAAGGGGGCATCCCAGGACAGAGCTGGCCTTCTTAACCAATCCAATAAGTCTCTTCCTGTCAGTAGTTGAGAAGCCATTGCATCAGCAGATCATTGTACGGAAGATGGCTAGTGCCACCACATAGTCAATGGATGTCCCCAGGAGTGCCCCCTGTATCCAAAAGACCTGAGACTTCTCAGCAGACACAGTCTGCTTTGGCCTTTCTTATATAGTGCATTTGTATTGTCATTCCAATCCAGTTTATTATTCAAGTGAACACCCAGGTACATGTAAGATTTCACCATGTCATTGTCCTTTTCCTGGATGTTCACTGATGTAGAAAGAGTGTTTGCATCTTCAAAAGTTCACCTCCAGCTCCTTGGTTTTCCCTGCTTTGATCTCGAGGAAATTCTTGTTTTGAAAAAAAAAAAAAAAAAAAAAAAAAAAAAGCAAGCAAAACAAAAACAAAACCTTTGTACATGTGGGCTAGAAATCAGTGCATAGTTATGAGATTTGTTACATACGTACGTAATCTTGATATGGTCTTAATGTCTAAAGCCTGTGATAGCCTATGATTTAAACCCAATGGCATCATAAATAACCCTAAAAATGTGTCCATAATGCTGTGTGATGTCCATGTCCAAATCTGAAATTAAAATGTGTCTTTCCTGCCCACTAGGAAATAGAATCCTTTAACCTCTTTAACCCTGCCTAAATCAGCCGTAGGTCTATCTTTCTAAATGCTTGTTATGCTGTCTGGCAGACCCGTGTAATTTATTTCAGATTCAAGTCCAGTTTTCAAATATGCCAATATGTCAGACTGAATTTTGGACTGTGTACAAAATGATGCTCAATATCTAGAATTTTTGCTTATCATTCATTGTAATAGAGCGTGTAAATGGAGTCTTGGGTTTGAATATTGGAAGCATCATATTCAGCATCTTTAATGAAACAAGCAAATTCACATATACAATAGTGAATCTCTGTGACTAGGCTGCAACCCAGGTCTGTCACCGTAATCCAGACTGCAAATGTTATCATTTTGGCTACCTATGCCAACCACTCTATATCAGTGCTGGTCATATATTCATGCTGGTCTCCATGCTATGTCAGTCACAAAAAGATAGATAGATAGATAGATAGATAGATAGATAGATAGATAGATAGATAGATAGATACGTATTCCACTTTATGACAGGGTCACATTTTGGAACTATTTTACAACCCAGATTCCAAAAAACTGTGTAACTCATAAAATAGAATGTGATCATTTGCGAATGCTATCTGACATATACTTAATTGAAAACACACAACTTCATTGATTTATGCAAATATATGCTTATGTTGAATTTGATGCCAGCAACATGTGTCATTAGCATTAAACTAAGAGGTTTGTAAGCTAACAGCAACATCTACTTTCAGTTATTTAAGTACAGTATTATTAGCATAGCAGCATTGTCAGGTAAAATGTGACTTTCCACACACAGTATTGTTGTGTGAGGTTATTTTCACAGCACACTGACACCAAATCAATGTATATAAAATATGTGCAGGAAAAACATCTAAAAAAGCTCCACTTATTAACTTTTTTGGAGGTGTTTGCTAGCCTTCATCTCCTTGGCAAGTAGTCTCAGATGGATGCCAGTATCTACATTCATTGATGTGATAACAGGTGGTCACACATTTACAGCGTATGTGCATATTCAAAAATGTAATGTGGATTCAATAGTATGAAACACCATCCAATAAGTCTCACTCTAAATTAGCTGACTTTGGTGCATTATGTGTCAATATGTACCTTTGTGCAGAGTCCTGGACTGGGTCAGGTAACTGCGGGCACCAGCAGGGTAAGGATAAAAAATCTATTTCTAAATTCAAGTGTGCAAAACTTTATGCAGGATTCTTTGGGTTCACCTACAGGAATGCTTCCCCTTCTGGCTGCTCCCTGTTAAGGGGTTGCAACGGTAGATGGTCTGTTTTCTATCTTGCTGGCAAACCGGCCCCAACCTTACTAATTTATCTGGATATTAGGAGTGCACTGGTTTGTACATTCCCAGTGGCTGTGGATCAACCAATGCTTCAGTGTCTTCCCCATGGACACTTCGACATGTGGACAGCAGTAGATGGGGATCAGCCCACCAACCCCGTGATCCATTAATGACCCACTCTACTTGCAGAGCCACATACCAAAATGAATGCAGCTATTATGTGAATTATTTTCTTGCTTTGATAATGTCAGATGGATTGTAAAGCTCTCTGTATCAAGCTGACAATCAGTATTCTCTGTCAGCATCCTGTCTTTTATCAAGTATTTGCACCACAGTAGTGACACAGTGTGTCTCAGTACTTCAGTGATAAGTAGCCCAATGTCTAATGCATGGGGAGGGCCAGAGGTGGCAGAGGTAACAGTGCCAGCAGACGGGGGAGTGTGGGCTGAGGAAGAGGTCAAGGTGGTCCAGCAAGGGGTGGACCTTGTTGACGTTGTTGACGTGTTGACGTTGTCAACATGGACACCTCAGCCATTAAACATCCTGACACCTTGCCATTTGAACAAGACCAGCTGTGGTGATATTGAGAGATCCTGGAGACACATGCCAAAAGGGTATATTTCAGACAATGTGGTTAGGTATCACACAGATGCACCTCTGGGTGCTACAGGCATTTTTGTTGTAAACATCATCCCATGTCCCTCTCATCAAAAAACTGTCTTAAATTATGAATTTCAGCATTCAAGAAGGAGCTTTGATAACTCTGCACTCATCTTGAAAATCTCTGAGAAGTGAGAAAAGGTCCATTGTGGCAACCACAACAAGCGCAGGTCACAAGTCAGATAAAATGTTTGAAAGTGTAAATAAAGTTAAATGATAATTTATTAACCATAGTTGGTTTTAAAACCATTTCCTTGTTTACAACCCATCTGATTGACTGGCTGTGCTCCATGGACAGCTTTCTGAGATCTCAGCAATTGCTTTGGTGAGTTGGACTGAACCAACCAAAAATTATTTAAGGAGTTTGATCCTTAACTAAACTCAAAGTATGTTTAGTTATGAAGTCAGAGCAATGACTTTATACCCTTTGCTTATTTGAAGGGTGTCTGTTCCTCAGTGATTGCAATCTGCTCTGTTTACGAGTAGCTGTAACATCGTGTCTGTCATGGTGAGTGCTCTGTGTTGCTATATTCACAGGTTTCTCTTAGATCTCTCACTCTTTTTGCTTAAATGTCTCAACGTTATTCATGCTGCTACCCCTGCCTCAGATACACCATTGTGCCACAGAAATTCATGAGTCACACTCTGTAACACTTGAGTGACAAGTGGAAAAGGTCATTAATGTTTTAACACAGTGATGGCCGCGCTTTCAGTTATCAAATGCCATTTGCAGGAAAAATGTCACTTTTGTCATCAGGAAAAGGCTGAATCATGTCACCCAGTTTGTGTCTTTGATGAAGCGGCAAAGATCAACCTTCGGTTTCTGCGGCTCAAGGCGAGAAGGGAAGAACAAAGAGCATGTTAGATTGAGATGAACTTGAGTCATCTGTGGTGCACACGTCTTCCACATGTTTGAAATGAACCATTTCACTTTGAAAAGGAAAGCTCAAATCAATATCTATGTCAGAATAGCCAAAGGAAAACTCTCATTATTTCTATGTCTGTATGCTCTGATCAAACCGCAGTTACAGTATGCAGGGTGTGGATCACATTTTCCGTTTATTGTGCCATTTCCCAGTAAAGGCCTGATCTGGAGCCCCAGATCACAGAGAGCTTCCAGGAGTCCTTGGATACATCTGATTTGGCAGTGCTTCTGTTGACAGAGATACAGGTCTCAGTGGAGCTGCCTCTAATGACATCAAAGAGAAAAGGCAAGAGATTAAGTGAGAGCAAGGATAAGGAGGGGAGGTAGAATCATAAAGAGAAAAATTAAATATACGGCTACACTGGAGAACAGAGATGACAAAATTGCAGCCAAGGCTGCAGGTTTGACAGAATAGAATACAGCAGAGCTGCTCTTTTGATCTACAGCCAATTGAATCATCACCTGGAAAATAATCTTCAGCATGTTGTAGTCTCTCTGTAATCATGTATCGATAGAGCCAGGACACAACACCATTCAGATTCTCAGTCACTTACAGAGCTCTGCTCTGCTGACTGACCACTGATCTGTGTTCCACTGCAGAGCAACAGGAATGTAAGGAGAACCTCACTTAGTGCCCATGTAGGTGTTCTTGCAATTTAGAACCAGCCCACTTTTCCAGCCTTTATAACAACATAGCTGAATGCATCCAATTTAGACACTGATAGCTGAAGCTGACATGCTGCTCTTGCCACCAGGCTGAAAAGCAGTGTTTCACTGCCCTTAATGGTTTCCAATTGTAACAGATAGGTTCATGATCTATGCTGTAATCGTGTCTCCTGTTCAGACTGGACATCAAAGATCCCTCTGTGAAACACTTTCATTGTAAGTGATGCAGGACACAGTCGTCCTGTCAAAAATCTAAAGCTAATATGAAGCTTGAGCAGTTTGAGTTAGAGTTAGTCTTCCAAAGGTACAGACATGTTAGTAAAAAGTCCCCTCTTTGTATGACTACCCTTCCACTGCGGCTGAGTACGTAAACACTGTCCAAAGAAACACAAAGAGAAATTTCACACAATTCCACACAAGCTAAAGTGAAGGCTGGCTGTAGGTTCAACCTAATTTGCCATCGATCTTAAAATTGAGAAAATTCCAATCCCAAACCAACCCCACATTGCTCAACCAGCGCGACCTTCCAGGCACTGAATCCACATGAAGCAGTCAGAGGGAGGATGACAGAGGACAGGATGAATGAGTCCAAGTGGCTGTTTTCTATGTCTAACATCTGGTTTAATGTTGATGTCAGGAAATGTTTCATTTTAGAATTTTATTTAGATTAAAAAAAGATAAACAATTAAAAAATCAGTTATATTATAATAGTAAAAAAGAAATGACAATTTGTCGAGGGCACAGAAACAACCACTGGCTGTACAGATTGCTTTTACACTGACTGATGCAATGCGAGTCAGTCTGCATCCAATCTGAACATATTCCAAGCACATTGTTCTGCATACTTTTCCGCCTGCATTAAACATGTGTTTTTCTGATCCACATACTGTAGGCTAACCAGATACAGATCATATGTTAATGTAAGGTGCAAATGGGATCTCACGTTCTGCTGGTCAAACCACTAATATTCAGGAGAAATGCACTTCCTGTGTCAAAAGGCTATGAAACTGCTGGACCCAAACTCATCCAAACCAGAGAATCAGGGAAGCAGTAAAAAGATACTTATTGCAAGCATGTAGGAGATGGCAATTGAAGAAAGGGAGTTGTAGTAGAGAGCCAGGGATTGGAGCTTGATCTGGGCAGGGTGAGGCTTAGGAGATTCAAGTCCTGAGAGGTCTCCACAGAACTACATGAGTGTGGATCTGAGACAGGGTGGCAGGGATTGTGGAGGAACAGCACACTTGAGCAGGCGAAGTGCAGGCAAGACCGGAATTAGGAGCAGCAGGATTATGAAGACACAGAAAATAAAGTGAGTCAGGGGAATGGAGAACAGGATAGTAGGCAAAATCACAAAGAGCCGAAGACGAGGATGAAACCCAGCAACACGAACTGGTACATGAGACGACAGGCATCTGGCAGGGTGGAGATGGAGCCCTGAGTATACGTGCAGGTCTTGATTACAGTGATGAGATGCAGCTGGTGGTTCTGCCCTGACTGCTACACCTATAGACAATCACACACACACACACACACACACACACACACACACACACACACACACACACACACACACACACACACACACACACACACACACACACACACAGAAAGGCTCCGAGAGCCACAAGAGGTTACAAAAAAATGAACAAACAAACAAACAAAAAAAACCCAGGAAAAACAGAGTAAAAAGGATCATTCTGAAAAAATCTGTTTGAAAAGGTGTATAAAACTTCCATAATCCAATCAAGAGTTAAAAATGTGTATTGGGATTGGGACTCTCTAATCGGTTGAAGCCACGCTTGTTAATTCAGAATAAGATGGCTGCACTCGAACCCTGTGCCTCACTTAAAGGAATCAGACTGGGTCAGAAAATACATGGAAAGCTCCTAAATATGACTGTTTTCTTTGTGTTACATCTTTTATTTGATAAAAGAAAAAGAAAGAAAAAGATTGTCAGAAACTCAGAAAAGGGATTTATACTTCAACAGAAATGCAACAAATTCATATTTCAGGCAGCGTTGTCCATTTGGCCCTTTGTTTTTCATGTTTTCTCTAATATCCATTTTTTTCTTATTCCACACAAATCCTCCTGTGGGAGAATAATTCTCCGCTGCTTTCCCTTTCTTCACCTTTTGACTTTAGTTTTTGTGCTCTTGTGTGAAGCGATTCAGAGATTAAAAAGGAGCTCTTTGCTTTATTCAACAGAGCAGACAAAGAGTAGCAAGGCAGCATCAGATTTGAACTTTGGAAACGACACCATTTCATAAGGAAACTTCAAACCTGCTGCAGAACAAAGGTGTCAGAGAAACTCACAAAATCCATCAGACTTCAGACAGAAAGGGAAAGTGAACACGAAATTGAAGGCTGTTAGTGGAAAAGCTGAGCTGCTGATAGACGATGCAGAACACACTGCACCAATGAGACTTTACTGCCATCTCGCTCACGTTTCTCTGCTGATGAGCCTGTTATAAGTCGACGAGGGGAATTTCACAACCAAACACCACAGGCACTTTGTTAACTATGCCATGTTCATGCACATAAACACCCTTCAACACATGCATGAATCATCTAGAAGTGTTAAGTATGTTTTTCAGAGTTTCTGAGTGGAGTGATTTTTCAAACTGTAATTATGCGTGCCAGCACGCTGCTTACCATGATTAAATCTCCGGTGACCAGCACCACCAGGTTGTGGTCAAGTCATTCTTTTGTTGTGCAAATCATCAGGAGCGTTGGAGGTGGCTGTGGTGTGGCCTTGAATGTGTGTTAGCTCAAATTTGTATTGATCGTAGAAAAATACTTCTTATTCCTTATAACAAGATCATTACAGTAATTACCAAGTTATGTTCCATTTGCTACATTTACATCACAAAATATCCTGGTTTTTGCTCTAAAATATTCCGATTAAGATGTTTACATGGCTAATGAAAATTCCTGTAATATTCCGCTTACATACCTTCCTGAAAAGGTTGTTGTTGTGATATTTGTGCATATGAAAAAGTCTGTTGATATCCAAGTCTTTCATAGGTTTAAAAATACTTTTCCAAGCAGAGAGACCAAAGAGTGGGGAGCACAGCTGAGAAGGGGCAGAAGCACGAGTCTGAGGCAGGGCAGCGGGACAGACCAGACAAAGGGGCAGGAGACAGGGTCCAGAGCAGAGAAGACGGAACTACAGGGAGGTGAGATGTAGGGTTAGCTGCAGGTAACAAGCAACAAGCAAATGTAGAAGAGAAAAAGGCTGGAAACTGGGTGGATGCTGCAGAGCTGCATCTTTGTAGGAGTCTTCATTGCAGGAGAGGATGCAGCTGGAGAGGCTCTGCTCAGGCTCCAGCACACCTGTCTCCACTCAGGCAATCACACACACACACACACACACACACACACACACACACACACACACACACACACACACACACACACACACACACACACACACACACACACACACACACACACACACAGAGGTTACTGCAGATCAGATGATGTTCTTGGGATGTAACTGCACCTTGATTTACAAGTGAGCATTCTGTTCTAATAATGAGTTGAAACAATGGCCAACACTGAAACAATAAGTTGTAATAATCCAGAATTTACTTAGTATGACCTTCATTTTTATGTTCTCCTCATGTTTCCCGCATCTATTCTCCAGAGTCACGACTGTGACATTACTGTTCCTCCTCTCTTCAGTTTGTCTTCCATCTAAACTTAAATTTTACTTTTTCTTTTAATTGTTTTTTTCATATGCACAATATGTTCTATGACCCAGGGACCAAGAACACTGTTTACTGAAAAAATGTCTAAATGAAAATGTGCTAGACGCATCACTACAGCATGTGGAAATAACAAAAACACATCATTGCCAGAGACCTCAGCGTAGGCACAGATGTTGAGGCTTAATTTGTTTGGATAAAGTAGTTTAGTTGTAATTACTGTTTCCTACCATCTTTAAAAGGAATTAGTGTAATGTGAAGTTGAAATCAGGGTGCAGCTCTACATGCAGGAGCATCCAACAACAACTATAAATAACATTTCAATTAGATGCAGTTTATGACTCAGCCTGTGTATGAGGCAATAGGCCAGGTGAGTGATATATCATACTTGTGATCACTTTTGCTCTCCTGGGTACGCTGGGTAATTTTTATTCTGGATCAAATATCAGATATCAAACACCACATCGGATGTAGGTCAACCCATGGCCTGTTGATGCAGCTGGACTGACTCCAAAATTAGATATAATCCTTGACTCCAAACCAGGCGAGTTATGAGCTGTCCTGTTCTAACATAAAAGGAAAAAAAGGAAACATAATTTATATTTCATGGCCTGGATTTTTAACATCTGCCAGCCTTTCTTATCATTTCCCTCTGCATGTTCCAAACATGCTGTATATGTCAATAAAAATAGCTGTTTACATGCTACAAAAATATACATTTGTACATACATCAAGGTTCTTTTAGTTTCTTTGGTAACACTTTACATGAAGACCACATCTATAGTGCATTATGGGAGGGCATTCATAATGAATTATAATGCATCCATAATGCTTTATGATGCACTAATCAGACATAGGCATAGATAAAACTAGTTATAAACTACAGGTTGACTGATGGGGCTCACTCCTCAAATCAACGGTAGTTAGGACCCTCAATTCAATTCAATTCAATTTTATTTGTATAGCGCCAAATCACAACAGAAGTCACCCTCAGTATGCAATAATCGTTTATGCAGTATCATAAGTTATCACTGTATGTGTTAAGGCTGCACGGTGGCGCAGCAGGTAGTGCGCATGCCTCACAGCAAGAAGGTTGCCGGTTCGATCCCCGAGTCAGGCGGGGCCTTTCTGTGTGAAGTTTGCATGTTCTTCCCATGCATGTGTGGGTTCTCTCCGGGTACTCCGGCTTCCTCCCACAGACCAAAAACATGCTCATTAGGTTAATTGATGACTCTAAATTGTCCGTAGGTGTGAGTGAGAGTGTGAATGTTTGTTTGTCTTTGCATGTGGCCCTGCAATCGGCTGGCGATTCAGGGTGTACCCCGCCTCTCGCCCATTGTAGCTGTCATAGGCTCCAGCCCCCTGCAACCCCGAAAGGTATATATGTATGTGTATAGAAGATGGATGGATGTATGTGTTAAGTAAAATGAAGTATACATTGATGCATCTATAGTAATGCAGCCTGGGAAGGGAAGTGTAATTCATTTCCATGAAGATGCAGCACAGATTCTTTTAAGTGCATGAAACTAAATGTAGAGTACTCATGCTGTGTGCAAATACATTCTGAAGCTGATATGATGCTTCAGCAGTCTGACTGAAACAAATTAAGTGGATATCTTCCAAAATTAAAGCCGCAAAATCACCTTTTTGTGATACGCAAACAGGTAATTTTGTACTACAAAGGTTAACTTTTTTGTCTGTCTAACTTTTGTCTGTCTAACTTCAGCGTTAGAAAGCTTAGGTTGACACAAAACTTTCCTTTCAGTCATTGATATAATCTCTTTTTGACACTGATTCTCTTTTCTTCCTACATTAACTTTCAACTTGTGAAGTGAAGGAAGTAGACGTCAGGGCAAAGCCCCCCTTCTAAAGACATTTGAGAACAGAATTCGACTTTTGATGGTGTAGAGAGATTGACTTTATCTGTCTTGACCACAACAGATGAAATCCAGAAATCCAGGTAGTACATGCCGTCTCTTTTGGTCATCCAGACTTCATAAGATCACAGTTACATGTGCAGCCTTTGTTGAGTGTTGTCGTATGAGACAGAGAACATGCAACCAAACAATCAGTTATGCTTGAGTAATTTAGTACTTGAAGCTATCCCTCCCAGAGTGTAGACAGCTGTGTTAATTAAAACTGAGGCAGATGAGTGGAATGGCAGTGGTCATGGTGGAACCTCTGGGGAGTTGGGGTGGGGGTTGCACTGTGCATTTATATGTATTTTTTGATGTGAAGGGGGCAAGTTCAGCCTAAATCAGGGAATTTACTTGCTTTGTAAAGCAAACCATTTCACAAAACTCTGATAATCAGATATGGTCCTCTCATGAACTCCACTCTGCCTCCTCTCCCAACACATCCACATCCAACCATGAAGTCATTTTCGACAGAAACATCTCCTTTGAACACCAAGTCAGTCAAATCACCAGAGCATAGCTTGTCTATCCCCATCGCTCTCCTCTGCTGCTGAAACTTTGATCCATCACATTCAGAACAGGCTACTGCAACAGCAGTCTTTATGGCACATCAAGCTAAGTAAACTCCTTTACATCCACAACTCTGCTCCTCACCTGCTGACCCACTCCTGCTCCCATGACCACCCCTGTCCTCCAGAACCTCCTCTGGCTCCCTGTTCCACTACGATGCTTCTCCGCACTCATAAAGCCTTTCATAAGCAGGCCCCTTTTACCTCCCAGACCTGCTTCACCACCACACTCCTTCTCCCAACCTCCGCTCATGTAATGTCAATCTCCTGTCTCCACCACTCAGGACCCAGCACCAGACTCAGGGTGACAGCCCCCCCCCCCCCCCCCCCCCCCCATCTCCAAACACATGCAAGAGTGCACAGATCTGTCTATGTTCAAGTCACTAGTCAGAACTCACCTTTTTGAAGCTGCTTTTAATGTGTGACTAAAGTCATGTCTTACACAGTATTTTGTTGTTCTCCATTATTATTGTTATTAAAATAAAGCCTCAGCTACATTACAATGGGTTAAATCATGTACTTACGCTCCAAACATTCCCGTTCCTCACTCATCCAGTCTGCTCTAATTTGATTATTTATAAACTGGCTTTTCATGTCCTTTGGAATATGGACATGTAAACATGGATTTAAATATAAATGCATATCATGGAGGTATTATGGAAGTTCTTGACAGAATAATGTGTGGTCCGCTGTAGGCAACACTTCAACATATGCGGCTGACAGACTATGATAAAAACAGAGAGTGACAGGTGAGAGTGGAGGCCTTACAGTTGCATTGCACTTTTCTCAGCAACCATTGCAGGGGCCATTTAGGCCTAAGGAAGACATTGCTATGCATCGATAGGAAGCAGGCAGCAAGAAGAGAGATATTTAAAGAAACATGTTGTGGGGTGACTGCAGGTAGGAACAATGTATGTAAAATAGTGTGAGATGGTACATTTATAAATGTAGGTTTCTGTGACACAGTAATCTGTCTTGTCCTAAATTACTTCCAAAATACTTCCAAAATATAGTAGTTGATTTCAAACTGGAAAAAAACTACAGCCATAATCAATATTTTGACATTAACAATGGATGATGATTGTGTGTATGAGACACTCATTGTGATGAACCCACAGTGAATTATCACTAGCTCTGCATTTCCCTTCAGTGTTACGGAAGTTTTTAAGCAACGTTCAGCTCACTGTTTTAGATTTACAGCTGGCAGCTTTGCTGTTTTGGTTCATTCTCACTACTCTCATTGGCAATGCACATATTGTGACTTCTTTTTTCCAATAATCTTGTTTCATCGTTTTATTTCTTCCCCTGCACTGTTTGAGTGTGTTGTTTCCCCATTTCAATCCCCAAATCTCTTGGTCCACCTTTTGGTTTCCATCAGCTCCCTCTGAGTAGCCACATCCATCCACCCTGTTTGACTGACACAGTACTATGTAAACAAAAAAGTCTCTTCATTCACTTGAATGGCACCACTTTGCAGAAACAGCAGGGGTCCCATTGCAGAGGCTACAGCTAGAAATGCAAATCCTGTCTCACAGTGTTATAAAGCACTGTGGTACTACTTAAACTGGGCCTCTCCTAACCTTCACATCACATTTGTTATACATCACCATTAACAAATTTCTACCATGAAGATGTTAGTGATTTAAATGGAAAGCAAACTCACGCAATGCCCACAGCATTCAGGAAAGTACAGCTTTTGCTGAGAACAGAGCAGTGATAAACATATCTGTGAGTAGCTGCAGTAGGTAACTTGTATAAAAGTATTTTTTTTTTGTCATATTTACTAAAACTGTCCCTATGTCCAGACAGCAGTACATGAAATGTAATCTGTGAAAAAAAAAACAGCTCCATTGGTCCCACCTACTGCTCCTACTGCAATTTGCAAGAATCCACCGCGCCCGACACAAAACAACCAATCAGAGCCAGGGGAGCATCTGAGGGCGTGTCTGACATCTGTCAATCATTACTCACACCCTGCGAACCGCCCCCTCCCTCCACTAATGCTGCCGGGTGCTGCTCAGTCAAACAGCTCTGTGAGCGGTGTCAGGAGGCTAGTGAAAGCTACGGCGGAGCAACAGCCAATCACAAAGGAGAAACTGCCCATACCGCCGCTGCCAACAACAGCATATACAGCTAAGACAACAAATAACCATGAAGCTAATATGGTGATTGTTACAGTGACACTCCGCAGTACGTACGCTATGTTAGCGACTGTGATGTAGCGGTTGGGCAGAGTTAGCTTGTTTCCGATGCTAAGGCTAACGGTACTGGTTGTCATGGCAGCTGCGCAGATGCCGCAGGGAGGAGGGGCTTGGAGGCAGGGCATGAGTGTAGCAGAGAGGGAGGGGGAGTGACGTGGAACTTGTGTTGGTTCAAATTTTAAGTCTGCTCTCTTCTCCGTCTTACCTTCTTTAAGCACAGATTCATTGTGCTGTTGTGTATTCCATGCTGATACCCATAATGACAGATTTCAGATGACACCTTGGTAAAGACAGTATCTGTTTGTGGGATTATTTATTGTCTCCATATTGTGTCTGTGAACTGCAGGACATGTTCAAACAACAGAATGTGGCATGTAATCATTTTCATGCATGCCACATCAATTCAATTATGCAGAGGTCTGTAAATAGTGCTATTGTTCATTGCTGGGAATGTTGTTGGTCACTGTTTTTTTTTTCCTTTCTGCACAATATTCCCACTCTGACGTGTTCAATAAACATCTACTGAAGAAACCAGGGACATCACCTCCCTGTGTCTGTCTGTGCACCTCAAACACTTGTTCCTGTGTCTCCTGTCTCTTCCATAGTGTTTGACGTGCTTTCTCTTGCTGCCATTTGTTTGCTCTCTCTTTTCACCCTCCTCTTCTGGTTTCACTCCCAGCTGGTCTCCCTGACCTGAGAGAATATATTCAATCAATGCTGATCCTCCACACCACAGGGCTGCATGTTTACCATGTGTGGAGCTCGCTTTGCTGCAGAGGTTGAGTTTTGGATCACAGACAACAATAGTGTAGCAGTGTTATGAAGACATGAAAAAATTCTACAAAATAGATTTTTCTATTTTCATTATCTGCTTTTTTCGGTCATGTTTCCACTGTATTTGAACCTGTTAAACTCTTCCTCCCACCAATATTTTTTATTTTCCTCGGTCTCTTCCCAATCTTCTCTTTCTGTCTACAGGGTCCCTGGAGGGCCTTAATGTAGGTGTAAAGACGAAACACTGTCCCTAGATTGGTGGGGTGAATCTAGGAGTCCATGGTGGCAAAGCTCACCCTGGGTTATCTGCTGTGCTCAGTTATACTGGTCAGCAACTTCCACCTGTCTGAGTTAATATCAATGAAGATATTAAGAATCTCAAATCTGTGTCATGTGCTGTGTCCCTGTTCAGTACAACACGCTTTTTAGTGTTTTCTAAGGGGGGTGAGCATCTGATGTTCATATTTTTATTTTACTGTATATTTTATTTAATTATTATTATTTTGTATAATATGTAGTTATTGTCATATTATATTACAAATAAAACATGTTCTAATTATGTTGCAGTCTGTTTCCCTACCTAGACTTGCAAGATGAAATCAGTTCACAACAGCACACAAACAGCACTGTGTTGTGCATCAGTGCTGGAGGAGACCACAGCTTAATGGTGTCTTGCTGAATGGTTAGCAGAGCATCAGTCCCTTTTACAAACAAGTGAAAATGAAATGCAATCAGTTCTACACACTTAATTGCATTTGAGACAGTTGGCTAATACCAGCGAAGGTTAGAAGCCATCTGTCATTCTGGTCGTTTAGCCTTCTGGCTCACTAGCCCGTCGTTACTCTTGATATATGCTCACTGCAGGACCCAGGAAGTGCACTTGGAGAAGTGGTTCTAGGTTCAGGTTTCTGCAGTCTGAGGCTTCATAATCAATGCCCTCTAAATTAATTGAATCATATAGTCTTTTTATATGAATTTATGCCACTTATTGTTTTAGGGTGAAGCAGACAACATTTAGCTCTTGTTGAAGAAAAGTGGCACAACAGCACACATAATTGACATAAATATCTCCAAATAAATATACAGAATTCACCCTAATAAAGTTGGAGATTACTGAGCTGAAAAATTATTAGCAAATTTTTAAAAGAATCCCCTCAAAGTCTTTAAAAATATACAGTATGTCAAATTGCAGAGAATTGCATCATCATTTTCTCTTTTTTTTAGGGGTCCCCCCCTCTCTAAGTGGGTCGTCCCCACAATATTGGCTTGCATAAACCCCCTGTATTCAACTCACCCTTTGCTATAGTTGTGCACTGAAGCTGTCAGTTCTGCTCTGCTCTCTCCTTTGCTACACACCTGCTACACACTGCTCACCTGAAAGCTAGGCTGTAACCGATGCAGTCGTCTGCTGCTACTGATGTAGCCGCTGTTGCTTTTCATATAGCATTGCAAAGCCCCACCTGCACCCCAGCATCCACCTGCAGGCTCTGAATCTGTGTTCAACTAGCGGGGACGTAATCATCGTCACTCCGTCCTGTGCTGAGCTTGGTGCCTCTGTGTGGGGAGTGACAAGGTCAGAGTCTAGATAAGAAACCTCAGCTCTACACTAACAGTATTCTGCATTCACATAACTTTCCTCACTTACTCACTTTTCCTTTTTTTATTCTCTTCTGGAGCTGTTTCAACATTTGCATTTTGTTTCATTGAATCTTTTCTTTAATGTTGAATAATTTCCTTTGTGATGATATACTTTTACCACTTTTGTCATTTGAACATACTCAAAACTTGCTTAGAATTAGTACATAGTGTGGAATAAGGACACATTTGGCCAGTAATGTTAAGATAAGGAAAAAGGAGTGAAGACAGGAAGACTAGTCTTTTGCATGCTTAGGCCTGTAGTTTATTTCTCATACCATCCTGCATTCACTCCTCTCATGCATGATCATGAATAATTTCCTTGCTGTCATTCTCTGGGGCTGTCATTGAGATATCAGCTGGCCTCATCTATCCAATAGCACAGCAACACATCTTAATTGTAAGCCTATCCTCTCACTGCTATCTTTTTAAATGTTATTCTCTTTGCAGATTTCAGCCCCATTATTTCATCATTCTCAGCAGCCAATCAGCCTCAGCAGACTTATCAGCCGCCACCAGTGTCTGGACTCCACTGGGGGATTTATCTTGCTGCTGCTCAGGGCGATGCCCCTCGATTACGGAATCTCCCTGTAGAGAGGCGCTTAGCCAAAGACTTTCTGATAAGATTCAATTATCAAATATCATCTGTCATAATAAACAGTTATCTTTACTTCACTTGTTTCTCTCACCTGACTGAAATGTTTTACTGTAAAGATACATGACACCACCACGTGATGACACCTGAGCCAGCTCCATTTGCTGAAAGGAAGCAAAGAGATGCACTTCAGTGCTCGAAAAAGAGTACGCTCGAGACAAACATGTCGAATGTATTTCCTTTCTCAGAAAACATTTGCAATGCAGATTTTTCCTTAAAGTATCAATCCTGCATAATTTATATTCATGTTATCTTGATAGCAGTCTTTTTATTTCACCGTCTGTGCTCGCGCATTGCTGTGTTTATGTGTGCACAACTGGTACTTGAGTGGAATAGTGTGAAACCGCTGGCAGTAATGTGTATTATCACCCATGTGCACATGCAAGAGCATGTGCCTCCATCTATGCATACGCAACAAGAAAAAGAATTTGCTCTAAAGCTTTATATTACGTTTGAGTTGACATTATTTTGTCAAATATACTCTGCTCAAAGATTAAACGTCTGTGCCAATCCTGATAAAGTCAGTGTTTATCAAGGATGGCAGGTCCAACAAAATGATTCTACTGGTTGCATTAAGGTTAATTTTTGGAGCTGGATCCATATTACGGAGGAAATCTTGGGGGTTAACAAAAAAACTTCTTGGTTTTTGACTTGGTCAGTAGACCTGTCAACCCAGACTGCTTCTGAGCCTTTGCATTCAACACTTAGAAGCTCTGTGTTTTCTCTGTTTAACTGCAGAAGGCTTGGTGACATCCAGAGACTGATGTCCTTCAAGCAGTCGAGTGCTGATGTTATCAGGATACGCTGAAATGTGGAGTTGAGTGTCATTTAACAATGATAACTTAAGACATGGTCCACCATCTGGGAGTTGGGGGTATGGTTGGATGATCTCCATGAGGTAATTTATCAATAATCCCAAAAATACCTCCTAACAAAGCATGAGCCAACATTCACATCTCCAAAAATACTTTATTTGGGTATCATCTTCATCCTCCTGCATTTCTCGGGGGTGAGGACAACTCTATATTTAAATACTTTCCTCTCTCTGTTTCATCTGGAGCTGCCAGTGTGTGAAGTTGCCTAGTTTAAAGACTGTACAAGGAACAGACAAGAAACGAACTGAACAAGAGGTGAACAAGCAGCAGAAGCTGCTGCAAAAGTGTCCTCCAACTCACCATCAACTTAAATAAGTGCTTGTCAGGTATTTTTGATGTGGGATTGTGGAAGAATCAAAATTGTGTTTTCCAGCTTTAGTCATTTGCTGATGCTCACAAAAAGGAAGTGGGAGCGTGGGAGCAGCGGAACAAGCCCCACTTGAGTATTTTTTGTTCTCTTTGGTAGACAGCAGGCAGCCAACATCAAGAAAGTCAACCACAAAAGCCCTTTCAAAATAAATAGCAGATTTCTGTGCTTTAAGGCTATGAAGGCAATAGCCCACTGCATGTGCATTCAAGTGCTGCCAGTCCAAGTCCAGAGGAAACCTTTTATCAACCTGCTCCTTACACTCAAATCTTCCCCTTCTTTCTTTTTTCTTCCTACCTTTCTCTCCTCTTTCATCCCATCTCTCCTTCCCTTTGTGTCAGCGTCCCAGCGCTCGAGCACACTCGGAGCCCTTTGGTTGAGAGCACTCTGGTGGAAAACAAAACATACAGCAGCCTTTCATGAGCCTCCGCTTCTACAATCCATTCTTCTTCTTCTTTTTTTCCATGGGAACACGTTTTATTTTTGCTGCTGAAATGTACTGGGCCACAGACTAAAGTGTGTGTGTATGATTGTGTGTATTTGTGTGGGGGGGGAATCGCTCTTCACTGAGAAAATATAATTCAGATTGAGATACAAAGAGTTTGAGAGAACAATGATGCACTTTCAAGCATTTATATTAACACCTTCTTTTTGTCAGACTGGGTTCAGGGTAGCTTTCTGAAATTCCTCCTCCTCTCTCTGTTGCTCCGTCTGTCTCTTTTCGTTATATTCTTTTTTCGGTGGAGAATAATAGTTTGCCCACCTCGCTGTTCAGACTCGTTACTTCTGCGCACCATCATGTTTGTTAAAATATGAGTCATTTGTGATATTAGTGAAAACAACTGTCACCTTCTTTAACTTTGAGATGAGTTATTATTGGAGAGCATATGTTCATTACATTTGTATTTCACCTCTCTTAACATGCAATATGGTGCACACTTGATAGTCTAATCATGAACAGCTGAAGAAAATATAGAATATATTGACAGTATTCACTTTGGACCCACAGCACAACTGTTTGGCTGAAAAACAGTTTAGATGTTAACAGTGTAACAGCTGAGTTCCCCTTCAAACACAGAGCAACATGGTAAAACAGCATGACAAGCTGAAAACTTACAGAGCTGGGAGGATACATGCAGAATCTGTTGCAAGTGACTATCAGGGGCACAATATTTTACATCAGCACAACTCCTTTGACTAGATTATTGCTGTCAACAGATAAAAAAAATATTCCAGACCCACTTAATAAGGAATACTGGCTGCTTCAGTCATAACACACAGTCAAACATTAAAAGTCAGACAAAACAAGCAGGAAGCCACTGCAGGGAATGAAGAGTAGCACTGTCTGAAAAACAGCAGGCTGTTGCTCTGCCGCTCTGTGTGGTGCTGAGTGCAGTAGCCTAACTTTCTGGTGCATCTCTTTAATTTGCGTTTCTCCCTCCCTCTCTCTGTCCATCTCCCTTCCTCACTGTTTTGGCCTTAGTCTCACTTGCTTCATGTTTGTCTGATAACAGTGCTGATGATTCCACACCTGCTTTTCCCTGAAGTTAAATTTCAGACACAGTTTTCTGCTGCAGCATGGTGATAAATCAGTTTTAGCAGCTATTTGTATGAATTTCAATCCTTCCTCCCATATTTTGAGCTTCTGCAATTTTTAGCTGTGCTCCATTTCTTGCATTTTACCTCCATAATACCTCAGTGTGGATAAACACAAATTGACTGATTATTGTCTGTAAAAGGGTCACAAATCACAATCCAATTGTCCTATTTCAGCATTGGCTAACTGCTAACCTACCTGTAATGGAAAAATAAGAGGAGTGATAGAAAAGGAGAGTAGAACAGAGCAGCGCTGAAGGCAGAGTTGCATGAAGAACACACTGTTTCTTCACCCTTATGCAGCACCTCTAGTCTCAACCAATGATAATAATAAACACACTAACATCTACCTAGTTTCAGGGAGTGGTTTGCCTTGAATTACTCAAGAGAGGAGTTCCTGACAATTTTATTGCCTTACAGCAAAAACACAACATAAACAGTGCTGCAACTTGTACATAAAGAAGTGTAAGTTCCTTTCAGGTTGAAATCTTCAACTTAAATGCTTTGAGATCCAAAGAATTCAGTTCCTTGACCTTATGGGTGTGTGTATTGAATATATTACTGCTACCCCCGTGAGCTAATAGTGGTATGTGTTCTTATCTGGTGTCCGATTGAATGAATCAAGCTCGTCAGATGTCTCCTGTGACAGAAGTGGGCCACACCACTTCCACAACTGTCCACAGTCTCCCTGAGCTGAGCTCGCCATCACTGCATCCTCCAGGTTCTATCTGGAAGTAATAATAATAATAATGATAACAATAAAAACAATAAAAATAAAAATAAACCGCACAACTAGTGCAAAATAGGAGGTTATCCTTTTCTCCTTCAGATTCTAACATCCATCCATCTTCTATGCCGCCTATCCCTTTCGGGGTTGCGGGGGGGCTGGAGCCTATCCCAGCTGTCAACGGGCGAGAGGCCGGTCGCCAGCCGATTGCAGGGCAACACACAAGACAAACAACCATTCACACTCACACCTAGGGGCAATTTTAGAGTCACCAATTAACCTAATGAGCATGTTTTTGGTCTGTGGGAGGAAGCCAGAGTGCCCGGAGAGAACCCACACATGCACGAGAAGAACATGCAAAATTCACACAGAAAGGCCCTGCCTGACCCGGGGATCGAACCGGCGACCATCTTTCTGTTGGGCATGCGCACTATCTGCTGCCCCACCGTGCCGCCCCAGATTCTAACATGAGACTTCAATAGCTTCTTTTCTTCATTTAGAATATCTTATAAAGAATAACCAATAACTAAGGATATACTTCAATTACAATGAGATAATTATCATGTAATTGGTATGTTAACATTAAAAAATTAATTGTGTCATGAATCTCAACATATCATAATAACAATTGGTATTTTAGTATGTATGTTTAGTAATGATTTAATCCTGACAAAACATCAACTTTTGGGGCTTTAGTTGTTTTTGTGCCTTGCAATGCCAAGTGAGAGAGAGTGCATCAAAGGCTTTGTTCGCAGTAATGGATTATTTAAAGCAAAAAAATTGTTTCAGATTGGGTTTGTGTCTCAAAATTTGGCACAACCGGATGGGTTCAGTCAGGGCAGGTCTTAAAGCTGCAGGTACAAGCCAGGTTCAGGTCTCAGTCAGGTCCATGTAGAACTTTAGCATGAACCCCATACTGTAGCTTTCACTGTGGGATTTGAATACTGTCACCATTGGGAACATAGCTGTTAATGAAACCCTCAATCCTCAACAGTGATCATTTGTGACGATGCAATGAGCGGATGCAGAGGGTTTGGAGTTGTTTGATGGTATCTTCGACAGAGCTAATGGGTAAAGTTAAGCAACGCACTGTAACCAAATACTTCTGCTGATGACCACTTGGTTAAGACATTTCTTTTCAGTAAGGAATAACACTGCATGATCGCCAGTGATAAAATCATTTCTTAAGTTTGTTGGTTTTTTGATGCCCTGTCCACATTAAGACCACAAAGACTCCTGTTAGGCAGCACTACCAGCAATACAAGAAGTTATTTGTGAAACAGCCCACTGGCCAAGCACATCAATCATCATTCCAGCAGTTGTTTAGCTGTCTGACCCCCTGTTCCATATTCTTCCATTGTGAGCTTGAACTTCACAGTTGGCACCAGCAGCCGTCTCTGTACCACTCTCCCCTTCCAAATATTATCACTAGCAGCACATGCTTTAAGGGGAAAAAGGTAGAAAACAACATTTGCATCTGGAACCTCTGTGAAACAGACCTTTGAAGGCTAAACTGACACAGTTGGCCAGTGTAGTGCTTTCTTTGTGGAGCTTCTGCAACACTTGTTGGCACTATGACCTCCAAGCACAGAACCACGACTTACTGTCCATTAGTGGCCATGGAAGCCACCCACTACAGACAACTATTCAGGTAAATGAAGTAGGCTTCATTGTTATTCCATGATAAAATATAGTAGCAGTTCATTTTAGTTCAGCTCTTTTGTGAAAAACAATGACACAAATGCTAAATCAACAGCAACATATTTTTCAAGCATGCTATGAAATACTGACATCCCAAGCCAATCAGAAGGATCAGAATCATGACTGATGCTAGCATTCAAAATCTTCAAATTCATTTCTTTTATTTATTTTTAATGAGATTCAAATTAAACCTTGGGCATCACAGAATGGCAGAATCATTAAACAAATCATAGCAATAAATACTGAGATGGTCCTCGTTCAAAACTGTGCAAACCTTTAGTCCTTAATTCTGTGTGATAGTTGCGGATGAGACCCTTTATTTTCTCAGGTGGTAAAGCTGCCCATACTTCTCAGCAAAAAGCCACAAGGTCCACTAAATTCTTGGTTTGTTTGGCATTAAATGCTTGTTTGAGATCTCCCCAAAATGGCTCCCAGATATTCAGGGCCGGATACTGCTAGGCCACTGAAAGATTGTCTAGTTTGTCCCATGCACAACTTCTAGGCTGATGAGTGTTTCCTGCTAACATGCTGCATTCATCTATCCATCGATTCTGACGAAACTCCCTGTGTCGCTGTAGCTCACACACTCACACAGATATCCACCTTCATGCTTCAGACTAATGATACATAGTGTAAGCTCAGTTTTGGTCTTATCACTGGAAATGACATTATTCCAAAGGTTTTGAGGCTCGTTTTCAACTTACCCTTCATCACTATTTAAACCTATGTGTGTCAACTTGCATGTTTTATTAGGCCAGACTTTCAATGGTATTTTAACTTTTGGTCAGAGCCATTTGGATAATTATTATTATGATTTAAAAAGGGTCCACAAAATTGTCTGATAATGAATGTAAAACTATGTGTGTGTGTGTGTGTGTGTGTGTGTGTGTGTGTGTGTGTGTGTGTCACTTTACTGATGCTGCTTCAGGAAGTAGAGGCATGCTGACAATCAGCTCTCTTGAATTTTAAAATTTTACAACAGACAGAAACTAAAATCACAATATGTTTTACAGCATAGAAATTAATTATCATTATTATTAAGGCTCATCTAGCCTTCAGCTGATCTGTACACCGTGTCCCTGCATTTGCATAGAGTTGAACTCTGCTAAACTCTCTCCATTTCCTGATATCTGTTCAGCAGCCTTTGCTCTGCTCGCTGTCACTCCCCATCTCCCAGCAACCATCTGAACTGAAACTCACTTTGTCTTTTTGCCACTGCTTGTGTGAATACATTTACTCTGCCTTTAAATTCATAAACCTTGCTCTTTCAATTATTCTTAAACGGGCCACAATACACTGACCACTGAGACTGAAATATATAGTTTGCCACATGTTACGAGGTCCTGCTGATGACTGTTGTCAGTTAATGGCTTGTACACTCCTAGGAAAGCAAAGGCATATGTCAATCATGAGTGCAATTTCTTGATGTTCATGCTGACAGCATCCTTTTATTGACTTGCATAGTGACAACTTGTGAATGACATGAACAGATAGAAGCAAAACAGGGTTTGGACTATCTTTGTGCAGCATCGGTGCTGTTGACAAGATCAGACAGCTGCTTTCTTCTGTGTTGTAAGAAGGCAGATTCTAGTATTTGCTCTTATCACAGCAGTGTTTGGGTCGCATGAGGAAAACTGCTCAAATGTTGTATCACTCCCATTCATATAGCTTGAAAAGGAATCAGGATTTACTGACTTGGACTGAATAAGAAGATAAAAAACACTTTGACTTCAATAAGGTAGACAGATATACTCCATATTTAATTGTGTTTATCATTCACATATACTCAAAGACTCCTGGCAGATAAAGACCCTGTGGGCTTGTGAACTGTTAAAATGACATCCTGTCACACTGATCAGTCTTGTTTAAGGCCATTTTGCAGCCGACACACCTTTCATGTGTTTCCAGTTGCTAGAAATGAATTTCTTCCATGGCAGCAAAAGCGATCAAAAAACACTTTTAAGGTTGACTTACTCTGGCATACACACTGTGGACAGACATGGCTACTCTAGCATCAGAGCGAAAGGAGTGAGTGAAGAGAGGGAGCAATGCGACCAAGAACAGGCAGTGAGTCAGAAAAACAAAAGTTTATCTTCTGAATTCAAATGTTTACAACTGTTAGGGGCATTTGAGGTGAATGTTCAAGAGGTCATTTTTAAGCTTTTCAATAAACCATAGATGTTGTTTTTTCTTGGATGTCAGTCTATGTAAGAGGGTCACTCTGTAGTCGTAGATGTGTTTCTGCATCTGTTGTTGTGAATATGCAAATGTGTAGTCCTTCAGTATAACACAACCCTGACTTTTAAAGATATCATTTCCAGAAAGGAATATTGTTGTATTTTCAGAAAAATGGTATATGAGCTATGTTAAGGTGGCCAAGATATGAGTCTGAAACATGTTTTGAGGGCAAAAGATGAAACTCAAGGTGAAAATAATGTGTCAATTTAGATTTTTCAGGGTAGTATACTGTACCTGTGTCAGGTTCACCAAGCAAGGTCTGCTCACTGCTTCACACAGAAGTGATCTGGTGAATAACATTCCATTCCATTAAGGGAGTCTTATTTTCCACACAGACCCTTGTTAAATGTAAGTTTAAGCTTGGTCTTGGAGAGAAGCCAGTTTTGTCAGTCTTGGTGTTGACTGTGCTTTTTGGACAAAATCAGCTGGTCTTACAACCCTCTCTACACTTGTCGGTATTTCTCAGGAGAGTTATATTCATGCCATCCGATCCAAACCCTTGATGATGCAAGCTCAGGCTGAGAGGCAGCAAGGAAAAAAATACCCCCAAGACTTCTAATCACTCTCTTTAGCAGATAAAAAAGAGACTTAATGAATCAAAGACTAAAAGATCAGTGGAGTGATCCTTTAAAGGAGAGAGAGCAAGATTCAAGACATTTAATGATCTTAGACATTAGAGCAGGTCAAATGGACTGAAGGCAGTGTGAATGGCAGTATCTGTCCGTGCATGAGTGTGTGTGTGTGTGTGTGTGTGTGTGTGTGTGTCACCTGGTATTTATCACGTTGTGGGGACAAAAATCTGTTTACACAGTCACATTGTGGGGACTGACCTCCCTTATGGGGACAAAATGCAGGTCCCCTTAATGTAAATCATTAAATTTTAGGGTGCAGACTGAGGATAGGGTTACGGGTTAGGTAAGGTTAGGTTAGGTTTAGGGTTAGGAATAGGCAGATAGTGGTTAGGTTTAGATAGGCTACGGCTCCAGGAAATGAATGTAAGTCTATGTAATGTCCCCACAAGTGATATAAACACAACATATGTGTGTGTGTGTGTGTGTGTGTGTGTGTGTGTGTGTAGAATTCTCAAAATGACAAAAGCACAGATGTAACAGTTTCTTATTTCACAGTAAAAAGTTAAAAACTCTAAACTTTCCTTCGTCTTGACATATCCTCAATGTCTATCCATTCAAAAACAGGATGTCAGCACTTCCTGTGTGCGTGTGCATGTGTGTCCCCACAGCAAGGGAAATGCTACTGACATGTGTAAGGAGCCTTTGTCTAGTGGACTGCAATAGAGCCTTTGAAATAGTGGCCCCATGGCCTCAATGGAGACCTCTCCCCCACAGTAACACACATTATGAATGTTGCATCATTACAAAGTGCAACAGTGCACTTAACATAGTTGGACAGGTTGACAACTTTTGTTATGTTGCGTTCAAGGAGACGAAAGTTGGAACACAGACAAAAGTATCAACATCTAGAAAAAAAGAAAGAAAGAAAATTACAGTCGTATACTACATTTTATTTACCCCAACATGGGAGGTCATCGATGTAGACATTAAACCATTCAGCAGCTAGAAAGCTTTGATAGCAACTCAACTTAATGTTGGTCAAGTTGATGAGCTCATCAGAGACAGAATGGCCTTTTATTGATCAGGTAAATGGCACCATGACAAAAAGTTGAACCAAGTGATCAGAAGAGTTGATAGGAATACACTCCTTAGAGTCTGAAATAATGCAGCAATAAACTGTAAGTTCCTCACTAATGCAGTTGAAAAAGCAGTAAAAAGTGAATACCTCCACCAAGGCTGCACAGTCCTCTCATTTCCTTATTTTAGTTTCAGGGTCAGTCTATGTTTTCTCCCTTGGTGGCACGGTGGCACAGGTGGTAACACTGTTGCCTCACAGCTAGAAGGTCCCAGTTTGAATCCCGCTGTGGGCGCTGGTGGCGTGTCCTCCACCATGCCTTCAGTGCCCGCTGCTCGAGGAAAAAGGACCTTTCTGTGTTGAGTTTGCATGTTCTCCCTGTTCACCTGGGGTGTCCTCCATAAAGATACCCCCACTAAAAACATGCAAGAAGATCACCACCTGACCAATGGTGACAACAAGGAACTGGTCCGCGGGCGCCGTTCGGCTGGCAGCCCACTGCTCCTGGTCCGCCGCGGAGGAAGGACGGACGAAGGATGGAGAAAAAATTTCACATATGCATGGAGTGTGCAGTTTCCCCTCCCTAACTTTGCATGTTGTGTGTTAAAAATGTGACCAATAAAGGATTTCTTCTTCTTCTTCTTCTTCTTCTTCTTCTTCTTCTTCTTCTTCTTCTTCTTCTTACCTCTGGTGGTATCGAGCCATTGCCAGTCCCTGCCACTTTGAAAAATTCACATACCTTAATGTGAACATTTTATTATTCTGTAGAAACTAATTGCAATGCAAACTGTTCACAGTGAGGTTTGTGGATTATCCAGAAAAAAGGATAGTTTCTAGAAACACATTTTATCTTTTTAATGCAATATTTAAATACTGTAACCACTACCAAAGAGTTTCCCTTCACCTTAATTTTTAGCATTTTCACCTTAATTTAAAGTCATTTTAGTGAAACTTGCGATGCGTGGAAATTTGTTTATTCTGAGTCACTTCTCCATGACTCAACCTCTCACCAAGTTTCACTGAAGTCTGTGAAATTTGGGAATATCAACCTAAAAATGAACCTGAAACAAGACAGTGAACCTAAAGCAGTTAAACGTCTAACTGATTCCGGTTAATCTGGAGCAGGCACTCACAAGTGAATCTGAATGGTTGGCTTTGTTTGAAGTGAAAAGGAAATGTTACTTCATTATCACCACTGAACATGAAAGCATAATAGATAGGGAGGTCGGGGGTCACTGTGGAGCTGCCCGAGGTTTCCCTTTCACCTCTGACAGATGCATGGCCTCCAGGCAGAGTGACGGGGCCCCTGGTGCTGACAGTGCACACACTGCTGCTTTCTTCCGGCAGCCTCTCACTCCGCCTGTCTCTGTACATACTCAGACACAAACACAAACCTCTGGATTTTTTCCCCTAATTTTCCTCATACAGCTGACAGTGATTGACAGGTCACATTCAACCAGGCACTGAATGCCAACCTGTCAAACATCTCAATGCTGCTGTTATGTCCAGTGAACTCTATTGTTTGTTTGTGTGTGGGTGTGTGTGTGTGTGTGTGTGTGTGTGCGTGCGCGTGTGTGTGGCTGGATATGCTTTTTTTTGTTCATGTCGCTGAACAGATTCTAAAACTACTTCTTGACAGATGTATTTTACTCAGGACATGTTTGTACCACTGTTGTCAGTGTTTCTGGTTTTTCTTCTTAAAATATAGATGCAAGCAGTAATTCACAAGTTCTAGCCTTTCTGGGCACAACAGAAGAATGTAGTTCATCAAAAATTAAAGTGGCAAGCAGCATTGAGTTTCAGGTTTCACAATGGTTAGCCAAGTCACTTTGGTGAGGTGAATTCTGTTTAAGCACCGAGTGAGAGAAATCATACCGTTGTTTCATCATCATAAAACCTACATCATTTCATTGATTACACACTCCAAGTTCTACCATTTGTGCCTCCTTTATCTGAATGAAATTCATACATATGCAACATATGTTCAGGAGATAGTGTCAGAATTCTCCAGCGAGTTACAAGCAAGAATGTGATAGACCACGTTTCCTTGAATGAAGTGACATGGCACTTCAGATTTGGATTAATACTTGCCCCCAGAGCATGCACACCAAAACCCGTGAAATTTTGTCTACTGGGTTTTGAGGTACACATTTGTGGTGCAAAGGTTTTGTTTCATGGTGGCTGTGTTTTTTGACAGATCTAGTTAATTTATGCGAGGGGCATATGCTTTCCAAAATTGAGAATTTTGTGCTTATTTGCACCACCATCTGGCCAATTGGACTCATATTTCATGGGAAGCACATTTACAACAATACTTGTTATCGGACTGAGTTGCATGTTTGTAGCTCATTCTAGCTCACTGTAATTTTAGCCATTGTGGCAGAAAAATAACAACAAATACAGCAAGCAATCCCAGTTTCAGGCCCTTTTGTCATTCAAGAGAGAGAAGCAGTTCAACTGGCTTAAATTACGAACACATTGAACACACATCAGACGCAAAGTGTGAGAGACGTGGCCTTTCCGAAACTGCCTTTCCATCTAGCCTATCATACTCAAATTTCGTGGGAAGCATTTGTACATAATTTTCAGATACTGGGCTGAGTTTCATGTTTCTTGCAAGCAAGCAGAAGGAAGCAGCTCAATTGACTAAAGTTAGAGCCATGAGCAGCAACAAGAACCTTTCAGGCTTCACAATGGTGAGCAAAGTCACCTCACAACGTTTCATTGTGTTTAAACAAGTTGTAAGACCAATCACACACTTGTTTGATCACAAAGCCTGCAGCATTTCAATAGCTGCTCACTCAAAGTTCCACAATTTATTCCCCCTCATTGGGTTTGAACGTAACTTGGTGTGTATGTTCAGGAGGTTCTAGCTTATACAATTTATGTGGATGTGACATATTAAATAATAATAATACTACTAATAATAATAAACTGGCAAAAACACAGTAGGGCTCTGCCTCTTGAGTGCTTGAATCCTATAACAGTCATCAGCACTAATTGCTGGTTACCTTCAGTGGCAGGGACATTGGCCAAACTGCAGGCAACTGTCGCTTATGCATAAAACACAACACTGATGGGCTGATTTGAGATTTTGAGTTTGACATGTTTTTGGACCTCTTCACCCCCTCCCACCTTATTTCCTAAACCTGTCTTCACATGAAGGCACTGACTTGATGTTCTGGCTTGAATTATGTATGCGGGTGATTAGGATCAGGGAATTCAAACCATTTTGCTGTCGAGACTGCAGTCACTACATTTCTCTCATTATAGCTAAAATCTCCTCAAAATACAAGGAGCTTAACTTCCTCCTCTCTCTTATCCCCTAAATGATCTTGCTGTTGTTCTGCCCATAAACTGCCTCCCCTCTCTATTTTGTTTGCATTAAGGGCTTCTCCCTAATTAAAGCTTTTGCTTTGTTGATGATGAAGCAGTTTCCTAGGAACAAAGGAATGTTTTGACTCATTCTGCTGTCTTGCTTTATACAGACCTTGTGCTCATTATTGGTTGTTAAGAATGATCGTAAAGCTATTAGTTGTTGCACTGTTGCATCAATTTTAAGAGCCCTATTAAGAAAATGTCCATTTCTAAACATACAGTCCATATTAGAACAGTATAGTCCAGTACACTGACTCTGAGAGGAAACAATGAAGTTAGACTGCTGACTCTCAGCTTTACTTTGAGGGTGTTTAAATCAGTATCAGGTGAGCTTTGTAGGAATGGAAGATCATTTTGTTCACAGTTCTTTCAGTTTCAGAAACAGAAAGTTATCAAGTCAGTGTTAACTTAAAGTAAATCATCATATTTAATATGTGATTGCAAATCCATTTGAGTCAGTGACTGCTATGGTGTATGAAGACATGCTTGTTATTCAAACATGATTCTATGATGTTTACAATATGTTTAACTACTGCCCAAATGTTCTGTGTCATAGTCAAGTGGAGAAGTGAGAAGTTATACATGTGTGTGTGTGTGTGTGTGTGTGTGTGTGTGTGTAGGCGGACATATATAGGAGGACAGGAGGTGTATCATTCCAATTCAAATTCCTATTATAATTAGCCTAGGCAACAGGGCAACAGTCTTTTAACTCGCTGAACAAGTAACAGACAAACTCATTTACATCCTGAGAGATCAGAAATGATCTCAATCAATCACTCAGTGGGCACATTGTGGTGGAAAAGTGAAACCTGTTTAGACATCTACATTAGAGCTAATGATATGCAGAAAGCAGGAGATTGCTTTTGTTGTATCACAGATACTGTGATATGAGTCACAATTTTAGTGGGAATAGTCACTTTGGAATTTAGTTTTCACTCGAAAAAATGTCAAAATGATGAGGATGTGATTTTTGCTGGGGTCTGTACCAAACAAGCATCTTCCCTTACATCTGAGAATATGATTTGTAGGCTGGGGCTGGTAGCACTACAGTGCTTCATTTATAATGGTATGTTGTGACACATTTTACCTGTCTCATTAGAATGCTCACATTACAAACAAATTTAGCCAGTTTCAAGATCACCTAATGAATACTGACTGGCATTCATTAATGTGTTGTATAATGATTTGTGAGAATTCATTTTCTGTTTGTATAGCCCATTTCTAAGATACATTAAAAAAATACTTTGTCCATCTCTCTAACTTAAAGTAAATCATCATATTTAAAATGTGATTGTAAATCCGAGTTGATGGCTGCTTAGACGTGGGTATGAAGAAGAAAAGATAAGGTATGTCCAAACCTTTGACTGGTACTGTATGAGTGTCTCTGTCTGTGTATAGCTAAGCTCCCCATAATAATGGTAAAAAGATGCAAACGGAGCACTGTGCTCTACTGTCCTGTCTTTGAGGGATGTCCAATTTAAGTGTGTTAATATAGGAATGTTAAGTGCAAGTAAAAATATTACCAGAAAAAAAGAAACTACCAGTTCCCCTTTTCAGGACTGGGTAGTGTCTCCAGGTATTTCTTTACAGGTGCTTAAAGACACAACAATTATCATTAAAGTAGTGCTGGATGTATGTAGACTGCGTGTCTATATATGACAAAAAAAAATTTGCCACACAACCAGCTGCTGCTTGGTAAGTTTATTGCTCCTAACTGAAATGAATGAATGAATTAAGCCTGTTATAAAACATCACTGCACAGTGGAAATACAGTATAATCACACAAACCAATGTACAAGGCATATACCAATAGTGTCATTAGCTGTGAAGACTGGCAGAGGTGATGAACTACTTGAATCTGCTTCTCTCATGCAAAGGCAATACATTTTAATTATTTTATCTTTTAAGGTTTAGCATTATGAGTTCAGTAGTTAAGGGGGTAAACATAGAAACAAAAACTGTAATATAGAATAAATCAATAATAGTAATAAAGAATTATTGCTCTGAGCCCAGAGTAAGAATTGAGGAGGACTCACATGTATGAACATTTGAATAGGACAGGGCAGTAAGAACACAATGGTCAGATAGAGTTTAGTAAACCTGGCCCCCCATTTCAGTTTGTTTGATATTCTAATGAAAAACAATCAGAAAAATATCTATCAATGAATGTTTATGACTGTGGAAATTGTTAGAATCCGCTAACCTGTCTGCTCCCTTTGTTCTCTTCTCCCCTTTTTCACTAGTGTTATGTGTCTGTCTGTGTGTCCCCTGCCGTCTCAGCTGGGGGTTTTCTCTGCACCCAGCTGGCCCAGCTCTCCAGCAGCACACCTGGAGCGCATGAGAAGTCTAGTAAGATGCTGAGCTTGGTTTGTCGCTGGATTATCCTGATCTCTCCCATGAGTTTCCAGAGCCTTGTGAGTTCTCTCAGTCTTGCCAGTTGCTGTCTCGTACATACACTTTCTTGTGGCTGTTTTTTCCTATGCCTTCACATGTGCTTTTGGCTCCACTCACTTGAGAGCACCTTCAGTTTGCTGCTCCGCTCCTTATGAGTGTGTTTTTTGTTCCCTTTATTGTTCATAAACCCAGTTTTATTTTACTCTTGTTTCCGGTCTGTCCATTGAGTGCTAATACTACCAAATTTAAGGCACTGCCTGACAGAAATCTGATGTGGAATTTTTTTTTTTTTTTTTTTTTTTGCCATATTTAGCTATTTAGTTATTTTGTGGATTAAAATAATATGACTAATATTTGAATTTGAATTTGGTAAGAACCAGAATCAATTAGCAGAATGAGAGATACCCAACTCTTGAGCCAGCAAGCATCCAGTATTTCTGCCTGAGGTGACCAAATACCGTAATTTACTCAGTAATGTTGTGCTGAGCACAGTGTGAATATCACTGGACATTTAAGTCACTATGTGGGATGACATCCAGTCTGTGAAATGTCATGAAAAATAACAAAACAAGTCAGGAGGAAAAGCCTCGGTGTGATATAAACAAAGCGCTTGTTGGAACATTTAATAGTAACTAGCGCAAGTGTTGGTGGAATCAGGGGCTGTGTATAACTTTCTCAAACAATCTGCCAGTCACACCTTCTCTATGCAGCATTTTGGCCATCTCATATATACAATTATTACTTGAGGCACTTTTTCTTATGAATGAAAGTTCAATACCATAAATGCTTTTAAAGAGAAACTTTCCAAAAGTGTGCACCATTATCCCATTTGTATGATTAATTGTGGCAAGACTACAAAGATTTTCTCTACAAAGACTTTTTAGAGATGTCATGGATGCAGCTCGGAGCAGGCTGGCACTGAGACTGACTTTGGATTTGGAAAGGGAATAAACACTTGGCCTTTAGACTTCGTTGGATGTCTTGTACGTACACCCTATACCATAGCACGCTAAGACCGTCAAGTCATGGTTGGGTAATGAAGGAAGAAAGGAGTGGCCTGGTTACGGAGGAAGTGGGCGTGTCTTTCTTCAATCCAGTGATTTTGCACAGTGGCTGAACACTGAATGCTGCCCTGCTGCTCCTTTATCTTTACACAGCAGAGCTCCTGCATTCTTATCCTAACCCCAGCGCACAACGGACAGGTATCAGATATGGACAATACAATGAAAAGAATCAAACCAGTGGGCATAGTGAAAAAAGTGTTGAAACAAATTGTGTTGAAACAAATTTTTCCTGTGAAAGCTTCCAATTCCATATAATTCTAAAGGTTTAAGTAAGGCGTGCAAAGAGGAGTGAGATGAAAAGGCAACATCAAACCAATGTCAAAATGGTGAACCAGTACATCAACAACAACAACACAATGCAACTTGGCCATGCAAAAGTGTTTTTAGTGGATTTCCAATGGCATTTTATGACAGCAGATAATAGAATGACAAGTAAGTTGAAGATTTCTTTAAAAAAACCCTCTCATTGCTAACTTTTTCATTGATCTTTGTTGACATTCAGAAAGTCAGTAGATTTCAAAATGTGTTCAATAAAAACTGCGAGATAAACTCAAAGTAATATTCTCCTAAAATATTAGGACATCTTAGAAAAATTGACTTAATTGTTCACAGTTGTAAGTAACATAGCAGGAGTATCCAAATGAGAACTACAAGACATAAATGCCAGCTAAGGTGGATACAAAACACAAGTGGACGTGGAGTCTGGGTCAAGTGGTGGATGTCAGTCATGTGGACTTATAGGTAACTCATCCACTGGACAGTTTCGGTGACGTCAAAGTGACATGCACTTTCCTAAATCAGTTTACTCTTATCACTTACACTTAACTCTGATCCACTGCTTCATTGTGTCTGGTGGTGACGAGCTGAGAGCTTACAGTGAAGTGAAAGATTTGGACTGCAGCTCCATGTCATTCATCAGAAGAAAAAGAGGAGGCTACAACAAATAGAGACAGCAAGTAGGAAGAGATGATGTGTCCTCCTGTATACTATGCAATGAGGAAAAAGGCTACCGTGATCAGCTTTAACTTGCATTGTTCAGATTTTGTCCTGGGATGGCTTCAGGTCCTGTTTCTACCACAAGCAAACCAAACCACAGCTCAGTGCACACTGTGATCCACCTTTTCAAGCTGATGTAGTTGTTTGGTCTGCACAAGGGTGGAAACATTCACTCTTATAAACACCATGAATTAGTGGAATAAAACCAAGAAAACAATTTCATTTAGATCAAAATTCCCTTTCAAATAAAAACAGCCCTGCATTAGTCGTGTGTTAAAATTAACAAAGGACAGGACATAAACAATAAAACGATTGTGACATAGCAACGAGTATTAACAGTGTGCCAGTCAAGCATGCTGACATACTGCTGTTGTTGATGATAACATTTCCATATCATTATTACTTCTGTTACTAGTGATAATAAGACAGAAGAGTAGCCCAAGAGCCAAAGACTACATGGAAAGAGTCAATTACTATAGCAGACTGTAATCACTTTACCTAGCAGTTGAAAACAGACAATGTATAGGGTTGTGGTTATTAGATTTAGGTATAATCCTAACAGGAACAGTCGGATGGGCTCAGTTCAGATGAGGAGATGAAAAAATTACAGTAGTGCAAAGTCAACTCAGTGAGGGTTAATGGCCACCCAGTTTAAAAAGCTGAGTCCTGTTTAAAAAGGCAAAATTGTCAACAAAGGTGATATCTCTGATTCTGCATTAACCTTCCAGCCAGATGTGGAATTGGTGTAGGCTACTGAATTTCATGTCATCAAAGGGAGAGGCAGGGACTGCAAAAAACAACAAACAAACAAACAAAAAAAAACACTTTATTTTTCTCACACTGTCCATTGCTGTAATACTGTAATACAGGGCTGAGTAGACAGCCAACCAACTTCCTGCGTCAACTACTGTGAAAGATAATTTATTCACACATAACACGAAACTGACATGAGATCCCATATTACACTGGAACAATAACCTCTATTGTACATTTCAAGCAGACATGTCAACACTATCTGATGCATCACTGATTCAGCTCACCTGTGAATGTAGCAGCATAGAAATGTTTATCGTTCTATGCATTGCTGCATGGAATGAGCCGGGTATAAAAGCAGCGGCCTTCCCTGGGTTCTCCCTCTTTGCGCTCCACCTGACACGTCACTTCCGGGTCAGAGGCTGTCTGCCCTTGACAGAGTGACTGCTTGTGCGCCGCTTCGTGCTGCCCATGTGTGCTCCTGTGTGTGGCATTTGTGCCCTGGTGACTGTCTGCAGCCTTCTCGCATCCTCCCTCGTGTGTGCTTGTGTCCGCCTTTGTCAAAAGGAAAAACTGTGATGGGCCGCTATAATCAGCTGACTGGGAATCAGCTGACTGGGGCTGCTGCTGTTTTGTCTCCATGAGAAGTGTCCCCCTGGCTCTGGCTCTGCGAGATGCCTCACCATGGATGCTTGACTCTGCACCGCGGATTCAAATCGACATTTTAACAGAGGCTTAGTCCCGTTCTTAGTTGTATGTATGAGTTGAAGTGTGTCTTACATTCTCACTACCTGTGCGTTATTTGTTCTGATTTATTCAGCTATGTTATTTTGTTGATTTAGATTTATTTAGTTGTGCTTTGTTTATCTTGATTTTGACTTCATGTTCGTTTGTTTAGTTTATTTGGCTTAGTTTGATTTTGACGGTCTCCTGTGTTTCTTTGTTGAATGGGTTAATTTGAGGGCTTTTGTTCTTTGGTATTGTTTAGTATAAATTCTATTTTAAAAGACTTATGTCGTATATTTTTGTTTAAGATTTTAACTTTGTTTGAACTTTTGTTTGATTTTTGAATGATTTTGTTTTTTGTTTTTTTTGCACCCCCCACTAATTTGTTTTCCCCTTTTCAGCTGCTGGAGGCTGGTGGTGGTGGCGGTGCTGGTGACCTGTAGTGGTGTCCTGTTTTGTGTGCCGTGCTCCTCTGGGACTTGGGTTACTTCACTGTCACTCTGTGTGTCGGTGATTGAGTTGGTTTTGTTTTCTCGTATTTTTTTTGGCTCACTCCCCCTTCACTTGCACTCATCCACCCAGAAGCCTCAGCTCCTGATTAGGCCCCATTTTCCCCTCCCTGTGTGAATGACTTGATGATTTTTAAAATTACAATGTAATAGAATTGACTTTTTTTGAAACTTGGAACCACGTCTCTGCCCATGAGTAAAACGGACCTGTGTGTCAATAATTTCCCTGGGTGAAATTCCCGGGGTGGCGTTGTCGTGCAACTGTTTAGATTATTGAAGTGCGTACAGACATACATATAGTATTGCAATCAAATATCTCCTCCTACCGTCGCCACATATATATCATCTTATTTACCCCATTTAAGCCCTCTCCTATGTTGTTTCTGCTCTGCTGTTTATATTTTGTTGTTGTCTTGCATCTGTTTTTATTTTGTAATGTAATTCTTCAATGTGCTGCAGAGTAGGAAGCTGCGATAAACCACTTTTAACTGAGTCAGGCCAGTTTAAACACATTTTAATATATGGAATGTTACCTTGAATCTTTCCCTGTATGATGACAAAAATGAAATGAAACTGAAGACTGTACTGTGTCCATGTTTCACTGAGTAACTTGGATCTCTTCACGAGAGAACTTTTTACTTGTCAGACAATTCTTACCATATTTCTGCTTGAAAATGTTTGTCAAAGCTGCAGATTATCTGTTTGATACCTGTTTCAAATACTGCAGAGAAAACTGTATAATTTATACTGAGATCTGTCAACAGCATTCTAAAGTTTGACTGTGAAACAGAGATGTCTTGTGTTTGCTGGATTACTAGAAAACTCACATCTGCATAGTCAGGATGTGGTGAACCAGGTGTTTCAATACTTCTTAATGCAAGAAATCAAATAAGTTTTTTCATAAAACCTTTTTAACAGAACATGATACATTTCTCTAATACCATATGACCCTTCCTAAATCTAAAATTGACCTAAACCCTCCTTAAAAAAATAAGGCACTTTATTGATAACCAAAGGAATATAAATATAAATTGGATATAAATAATGCCAGTAGCAAAGCCGTAACTCTTATGTAAACTGTCCAGACCATGTCCTGCATCAGGGTAAAGGCTTTCTTGTATACTGGAGTGTCAGTTGGTAATGGAGCTGTCAGGTCACAATGGACATCCTGATGTGTCCTGTGGAAACAGTCTTTCCTGTTGCTGCTGGTCCATGTGTTGTCTTCAGGTCATCGCTTGACTGAGGCACAACACCTGTCCTGCAATAACCTCCTCCTCTGAGGGTTTCTCATAATCAGAGTCTGGTGGGTACAGAGATTTCTTGTACCAGCCCAACATGTCTCACACACACATGTTCTTAGCCTTGGAAAGCCCATCCCAAATTCGGCAAAACCATTTTTACAGTTTTTCTCCATTGGTTTGGCTCATTTCTTGAAACAGAAATTACATTCTCAAAATAACATGGACAAACCTCCAAACCACTTGGCAATTGTTTGCAACAGAATTGAATCTCTCATTCATTTCATCAAATTGCAAATGTCTTAGTACATGTCTCAATGCCTCAGTGTATCTCTGCAAATGATTAAGTACAGGTAGCCTGCAGTTAGCTCAGTTAGCCTACATTTAGCACAATTTCCAAATGAATAGATCTTGTTGATCTAAACTGATTGTTGATTCTCAGTCTAATGGTTGTTCTCTCCAAAACATGTCAGCATCATTTCATTGTATAAGTCATCACATGCACAATAGTCTGTTCAAATGTCAAAATTAGTCAAGAAATAATATCATGAATGCCATATATGAATCTCTTGGAACATTTGATAAACTGATTGCAGTAATTGACAGTCAGGTGAAACTAGAACTTGACTAACGAAGGAGGAGTTTCACACATCTCAGATGACCAATCAAACAGTGTGTTTAGTTACCTGACAGGTGCTGTCTATGACTGTGAATGCTGCCAAACATGTATATATAGAGCCTGACCAGAGCCAGTACAATTTCTGAACATGGAGGCACGGTGCCTCAGGCACCTGGCCAAGTAAATCAACAAGGGCAACTGCCTGCTTTAGGAAGAGGAAGAAGAAGAAGAGGAGGAGGAGGAGGAGGAGTAAGGGTGGGTGGTGGTGCAATAGGGGGAAGAGGCCGAGGAGCACGAAGACACCATGCTGTCCTGGATGAAATTCGGGCCACAATTATAGATCATGTTATCAACCATCGCCTCACAATGGCAGATGCAGGTTGTCGAGTGCAGCCTAATGTGTCTCACTCTACAGTCTCCTCCATCATCCAAACCTTTCGCAGGGAAAACAGGTATGTACTCAGTCAATGATGGAATTATATGTTCTATAGGACAGGACACTGTACTGTTAAGGGGCTGTACAGCCGGTTGTATTAGGACCCAGAGATGCAGACCCGAAACAGAAATTCTGTAAATCAAAGGTGAATTTATTAATAAAACGGGAAACAGAAAACGCGCTCAACGAGCGGATAATGAACAAACAAAAGACGCACTCAGACGGAGTGGATAAACTGAAGGAGCACCGACGAAGCGGGTATGACTCGAGGCACGCGTGGAAGCGGCAGGCAGACACTGAAAACAAAGAAAAACACAGCACACTTAGTGGCTGGAAAAAGGTGGATAACAAAAGACGTAATTCTGAAATTGAGAGAGAGACAAAGAGAACTGTCCTTACGAACCATATGACCAAACATCGACACGGAGATCGAGGAATAATCCGGCAACGAGGAGGAGAAGGTCCATGTCTTTTATACTCTCCCTGATGAAGGGAGAGTGAATGCAGGTGAGTCGCCGTGGGAGGAGCTGGCAGCAGGTGAGGGGCTGCCTAGCCACGACTCCAGGGGTAGACAGACAGACACACACACAGGGAAAAAAGGGAGAGGAGACACACTGGGAGAGACAGGAAGGCAGGATCATAACATGTGCATAAAGCAAGAAATGTATTTATTTACTAATTTGCCTATTCATTTAGTGTGTGGGTGTGTGTGTGTTATAGGCCTACAGTAATATCTAACCTCAACGGGATGTTAGGATACTAAAAATGACAAATGACAAGAAAAATATTGGAGAAAATAAACTATGGAATTATTGATGATACAGTTTACAGTAGTATCCAGTCGCTGTGCAGTGATGCATTAGAATCGTGGTAAAGTTACTGTAAGTAAAACAACAATACAATTACATTGGCAACTCATTCTGTAAGAAATACATAAGGCATACAGTACGAATGATAATACAATGTTGTCCTTTGATTTCTTTGTCTAGGATTGGACGAAAACCTCGCACGGGTGGCAGAGGAAAACTTCTCAATGAACAGCAAGAACAAGAGATCTGTAACATGGTGATGGCAAATAATGCCATCGCATTGAGACAGACCCGTGCTGCAATTCTACAAGACAATGCCATATTCCAAAATGTCAACTCTATAAGCATCTCCACAATAGACCAGATTTTGAACAAGCATCAGATGACCATGAAGCAACTGTACAACTATACGCTGCATTGCGAGGGAGAATATACGCTGTCATGTGGATGAGAATCTGTGGCCAGACAGACAGCAGCGTGTGGATGGCCAGGAGGGCGAGGACGGTGGCCAGGACAGGGAGGGTGAGGACAGTGACCAGTGACGGTTAGTGTTAGTTCTGAAACTCCAGCTTTATTTACAGCACTGACGGCCACATATAATTTTCCTTGTTTTTTGTTTTTGTGTTTATATTGCAGAATATTATGCTGTATACATTTTCTTTTTACTCTGATGTGATTACAATTTCCTTGGCAGTATGAGTGCAATGTGTGATGTCAAACCTTGGAGGCTACTCTTACCTTTTTTTTTTTTTTTTTTTCCAGTTTTACACATAATGATATTCTGTTAGACAAAAAACCTAGTACATAACCATTATCAATGAAGGACTGGGCTAAGACTGAGAGGTGGACATGAGGGATATTTCAATGGTCCTCTGCCATAGTGACAAAACATCTAAACATTTTGACTTGCAGTCTTACACAATGCCAAAGGGACGATGCATTTTGGGGCACTGACTATTTATATGAGAAAGGAATTTAGTTTTGACACATGAGTGAACTGTTTTGGGAAAAGATATGAGCTTTTGCAGGTGAACCATGGTGTTGTGCTGAACCATCCAGGTTATTCTGGCAAAAGCACCAAGAGTGTTGAGAACGTCCGGGCGGTTTCAAGATATGAGCCAAAGCAACTGAGAAGGATCTTTGCATTTTGGTGGCACTGACTATTTATATGGGAAAGAATTTAGTTTTGACATGAGTGAAGAGTTTTGGGAGAGATATGAGCTTTTGCAGGTGAACCATGGTGTTGTGCTGAATTGTAAGACTGTTTTGCCAAATGATCTTAGAGTTTTGAGAATGTAATTTCTGTTTCAATAAATGAGCCAAACCAATGGAGAAAAACTGTAATATGTAATTAGAAGTATTTAGATTAGTGAGATTAGAGTTAATTAGTCTCTAAAGTATTTGTTTATGTGTCCTCTTCAGATTCCTTTTAAGTTACTCAAAAGCCAAAACATTTAGATGTTAAATATACTCTTCCCATGTAGTTTTAGTCGGTCAACATATCCCTGAAGAAGATAAGGCAAATGAAAATAGCAATGAGAAACTTCGACAACTCGATTTTTCATTTTGACAAACTGAATCCATTTCAACAAGGACACTTCACTGCTGTTTTTCTTTTCCTCAGATATTTCTATGTGCTGGATTCAGCGTGAGAGGGAACAGTCAGAAGTTATCATTCCAATTCAAGCACTACTTTTGCCTGATTCTTTGGAAAAATGGCTATCATGTGCACAACTTTAAAAAATACAGTAACCTTGTATTTCTTTATCATGATTTGAAGAGGTAGCAATGGGAAGTCCTGAGGAAGTTGATTGATCTAGTAAGAGGAGAAAGGAGACAGAGAAGAACTTTGGATCTGTTTTGCATGACTGGACTGTCTTGTGACAACTCATCACGTACAGATGCCTCATCAGTGGCCTTACATTTTAAACTATGATGCTCTGAGTCGCCCTTTAGCATCAGTTTTGCATGTGCAAGACTCTGCGGTCAAGTTAACAAGAATACATATGCAACATCTGAAAGGAAACTTCCAGTTGGAATTTAAACATAAAGCTTACACAGAACAATAATAAACATGTGGTTAACATTGTGAAATCAAGATGAAGATTGCTTTTATTGTCATTGAGCATGGACATGTCAAAGAAATTAGCATTGCAACCCCTGTGTAGAAGAAAGATAATAAAATAAGATAAAGTAAACTCACAAGCATAAAAAGTCAGCATTCAAAACATATATACAATATACATAAAATGCGATGAAAATATACCAAAAATGTAATAAAAATCTACATAAAATGCAGTGAAATAGACTGAAATGAAGCGGCAATAAAGTAAGTACAGTGTGTGTACTTAAATGTTAAGTACACAGAAGGTGCAGGTGAAGGTGGTCAAAGTGCAGTGTGCAAAAGAAGTGTCCTCACAGTCTCTCCCTCCAATAGGTGGGAGTGACTGTGTCAGGGTGTAATGGCTCTGACAGCTCTGGGGAAGAAGCTGTCCCTCAGTCTGTTAGTGGTTGTTCGGATGTTCCTGTACTGCTTTCCTGATGGAAGCGGTACAAACAGTCTGTGGCCTGGGTGGCTGGGGTCCGTGGCGATGGATCTTGCTCTCTTCTCGACCTGGCCTGTATATATAGAGTCCAGGTCAGGAAGGGGGCAGCCCACGATGCCTTGTGCAGTTTTTACCACCCGTGCCAGTTGTTTCCTCTCCTGCGCCGTGCAGCTGCCATACCACACTGTCACACTGAGGCAGAGGATACTCTGGATCGTGGTCCTGTAAAAGTTCTTGAGCAGCCGAGAGGAAAGTCCAGCCCGTTTCAGTTTCCTGAGGAAGAAGCCTTTGTCTTGCCTTCTTAACCAGGCGGGAGGTGTTCATGGACCAGGAGAGGCCAGATATGATGTGGAGGCCCAGGAACTTGATGTTGTCCACACGCTCCTCCACTTCTCCGTCCATGAGGAGGGGGGCGTTGGTGCAGTTGTTCAGTTTGGTTAGCTTTGAGCACCAAAACTACTTGGTTAGGTTGAGGAGAAATCATGATCTGGCTTAAAATAAGTATTTGTAAATTAGTCTATTGGAAGATCTTGCACATTGACAAAGTAATGCTAAAGGGTACTCAGTGCCTTAAAAAGTGACAGCAAGGGGTCCCGACTAAGCATATGTAAGGAGTTGGGATTAGAGTAGGGTAATCACTTTTTTCTGTAATAAAAGAAAATAACATGATAAGTTTAAAAAAATAGTGATTACTTTGATGTCACGTCGGCAGCCATCTATCATGAGTGTGTTTAGGACCCAAATGCAGTACCACCAGAACACAAAGATTACCTTCACTGACTTTCATCACAGACTTGGCAGAGTCAGATAAGTAGCCGCACAGTATAAAGTTCAGCTTGATAATAAAGTCTCCCAGAAAATTAGCTGCTGCAAACTACCAAATGAGCAGGGGAACTCACACAGTTCAGTTCTTTTAGGCTGATTAAAAGTCTCTTGGAGGAGCAAGCACCTAACAATAATAGTCAACAATGAACCAGGAAGTGCTGGGCAAAACTCTTAGTCTCTTAGAGACAGAAGGCTGAGGTATTTATCAGGGAATAAGAGAACAGATGTTGTCAAAGGCAGGCAGGTTCAACAACAAGAGATCAATCCAAAGGCAAATGCTGGAGTCTTGCATGGGAACAAAGAAACAATCTGACAACGAATAAGAGTCAGAGAGCAGTTTAAATGCTGGGCTGATTAGGAATGAGGCTCAGGTGAGTGGACAGGGGGGTGTGGCTAGCAGGGGGGTGAGAGCTGAAAAGTACTGGCTGAGCAGGTGAACAGATGAAAGGAAAGGGCAGCGGGTAAGAGATTGAATCCACTGTGACAGCATCACGGTTACTCTCAAAAAAAGAAGACTGTTTGAGATGGGGAACATTGCACTTTCCGACAGAAATGGACAAATTGTTATTTTTTGTTATGATATGATATGATATAACTTATTGATCCCACACCGTGCGGAATTGTGTCGTTACAGACAGCAATTACAGCAAGAATAAAGGAGACAGAAAGGGAACAAAGACAATAAAAAGGAATATAAAATATAATCAACAACATATACAGTATGTACATCATATACAAAAAGTCTATAGGAATAAAGTCACCTTTCGAAAGATGGCTCAGTTTCTCAATGGAAAATTTTTAAATTGCACATGGTAGGATAACATTAAGAAAATATACAGTGTTTTGTACTTTTGCACAGTAGAAAATATATGAGACTAGAAATAATATATGCAGACTAAAAAAGTCAGCAGTGCAAAACAGTAGGTTTGTGATGTTGTGATGCTGCGATGTGAAACTACAACAACAGTGCTATGTTAAATTGTGTTGGAGATAAATGGTCTAACAGCCATCGGAATGAACGACCTTCTTTCTTACACAGTGGATGCAGCAGTCTGTTGCTGAAGGAGCTACCTAAGGTCCCCAGAATCTCATCCTCAGGTAAGAGGGGCTGTCCATGATTGATGTCAACTTGGCTAACATCTTCCTGTGGCCCACCTCCTTGATGCTGTCCTGAGTGCAGTCTAGGACAGAGCCAGTTCTCCTGACTAGTTCAGTCTTTTTTCTGTCCCTCTCAGAGCTCCCACATCCCCAGCAGACCACTACACAGAAAATTTTAGATGCCACCACAGTCATAAAAAGAGTCTCCTGCACACTCCAAAGGATCTTCTGTGCAGATGGAGTCTACTTTGGCCCTTCTTGTACAGGACACCTCTGTTGGTAGTCTAGTAGTCTGTGGCACATTCATGCAGAAGTCTATCACCATCTCCTTTTTTTTGCTGGTGTTTATGTGCAAGCGCTTCAGTTCACACTTGACAATGAAGCTTACATTCGACAATGTTGTTTATGATCTCCCTGTATTCCAGTTTGTTCCCCTACGATACACATCCAACACTGGCTGTGTCATCTGAGAACATGCGGAGCCCCCTGCTGCATACCACCACATCAGTAGTTCGCGTGCACGTTCCAGTTGCGTTTCGTTATGTTAGGCAAGCGCTCAGCTGTTGCCTTGATCAAGCTTCACCACCTACTGTAGGTTGAGTCCCAAAATGAAGCAGTCTAAACCCTCTGGTGCACAGGGTCGAAAACGGAAAAAAGAAGAAGATAAAAAGAAAGCCAAATATAGAGGTAAGTCTTCTCATCTCAGCCATTAAAGTGTCAAATAAATAAAATTTGTATTAAAGTCTATTGTGCATCACCTAATATTGGACGTTTCATTGCTGTCACTAAGCTATGGCTAGCTAACGACTGTTACTTTGTGTAGTGGAGTACATGCATCGCATCTTGAGAAGTGTGAATGCACCTCCTCCCAAACCACTCCCTCCAATCAGGGTAAGGCCATATAAAGCAGCAGTGAGCAGATGAGCACTCCTTTTGACTCCTGCTCCTGGTGCACATGGTGGCCTCTATTGTTTGGTGTGTTGACAGGTAGGTGGGGAAGCCATTTTTTATTTGATAGTAACCCTTTAATTTTTGTACATAGTTTATTTTCCTCTCTATTTTCCACAGTTGTTGATTACACTGTATCTGCTTTGAGGGTTGCAGTGTTGCTGTGTTTCACTGAGGTGAGTAGTGGTAGCACCCCTAGGCACCCCTCAGTGTAGTCTGCCTCTCCGCTAGTGGCCTCCGCCCCCTGTATTCTCAGTTTGCTTAGTTTATGTGGGACTGGGTTTTAGATATTTTAACACAGATCCACTGGTTTTTAGGTTGTATTGTTAAGGCCTTTTTTAAATGGTAAAATTGTAATAAAAGTATTTCTAACCCACCTTATTGATTTGATGCGATTTGTGAATTCTTTTCTCTTTTGTAGCTCCAGTCCCTGCCTGCTTAGTTTTGACTAGTAAATAAAGAATATTTGGTTCATTTGGAAACGTCTCTGTCCTGTTTCAGAAACCAGCCTGTGTCCTACCAGTTTCATTTCCTTACCAGCATGTGCTGAGGTAGTACTTCCTGGGGCGTAATTCCTCAGGTGGCGTTGTCGGTGTTCCTCCCTTACATTACTCTGTACCGCCCCTCCTCCCATCGCCACATTCGCTAGCGTGCTACGTATAGTTAGCAAACATAACTTCACTGATAACCTGCGTAGATGTAAATGTCATAAGACAAATAAAATCTAAATGAAACTTGATAGGAAAAAGTTTTGCCACCCTGTTTTAGTCTACTTTTAATGTAAGATAATAATGTAAGATAACATTAATTCTATATAATAATTATATATAATAATTATATTAAATATATTTGAATAGTAGACAGAAATGTTTAGGGAACCTTAGCCCGATTGTAAGCACATATTCTTCTTCATGGAGAGATCTGCACAATGCCTGATTAAGATCTGGGAGATGCACATGCTGACTCAAGCCTCTGCAAGCCTCTGTGATCTACCATAACCCCTTACGCCCTTCTCTCAGTAGGTCCACAGAGATGTTTATGTGTATCTTCACAGAACTATAAGTCCAGCTTTAGTCAACCCTGAAAGTGTTTCATTAGTCCAGTTTAACCTAGAGGAGTTTCTGATGGCTTGTGTAATTAGTTTTGCCACACAAAGGAAACAAATTCATGAGGTTTGAAAACAAGTTCAAAGGGTCTCCCAGTGCCTTTACTGCCGAAACAGATTATGGACCAAATCATTTGTCAAACTGCCAAGCATTACCTCTGACACAGATGATGAGGAGCTCAAAAACACAAAAAATAGTATGAAAAATGCTGTTGGAGAAAATAAACTTGACCCCTTCCAAGAGCCTGACAGCAGTGTGTGAGAACATGACTGATAGACATTCTGTTTTAAAGGTATCATTTCAGTTTTTGAAGAGAAAACGCTTCAAGGATGAGGGCTGTCTTCCCATTGGATTAATAATATCTCAGGGAAACTTTCCCAACAGTGAAAGTGTGTTGTGTCTTGAAAAAGTCCTCTAAGGGCATTCATCTTATAATCAGCGATTGTCTTATACTTGAAACAATGCAGTATTTGTGCAGTGCATTTACATTTATCAACTGACTGAAGAATATATAATCAAGTGAAACAGACAACACATGAAAAAGAGTGATTTTGGATAGGTCTTAAACAAGTGTACCTTATGCAGCGTGCTTTTTTTTTTTTTTTCAAGCTGTCCACTCGTGCTTTTCCTCCACAGCGATAATTAGTGAGTCACCAAAGCATCAAACGGCTTCCTGCATCTCAGGAAAATACCACTGCACTGACGGCAAGTGTATTGCACTGTGCACAATAGTGCACTTTATGTTTTCAACTGCACTACAGTACAAATATATATATATATATATATATATATATATACTCTTTTCTTTCTTTTCTAATTTTATTATAATTCTATCCTTGTAAGGAGCACTGCAACAAAAACTATTTCCTGATTTATTTATTCTATTTCTATTTTACTATGTCTTTTATTTTTCAAGACTTAGCAATTATTATGCCCACAGTCATCAACTTACAGGTTTTAACTGCACAGCACAATGATACCATCCATGATCATCTCAGTCTGACGTGTCAGCATGCAGTGGAGTATTGTACAGTTGAGGCTGATCAGAATGTCATTTGTTTTGCAGGTATTGTGTCATAAACAAAAGTATTTGAATTTATTCTTGACCTGAGGAAAGTTGACCTAAAGGTGATGGTAAGGGATCATCAAACTTATTTTCATGCTAATCAATTTAGTTGTTCAGATATTTCACTCAAAACCAAAAATATCTATCTGCTGGCATCACAAGAGGAAAACTTAGCAGATTACCAGATTCACCCTCTGGGACCATGAATAAGAACAAAACTTTCTAGAAATCCACCCAGTTGTTCTGGTATGTGATAGTCTGGTCTGGGCCAAGACCAGACACCATGGGCTGTAAGTGTAGGTGCACAGTGCATTTAGCGGAATGCATTTAGCCTATAGCCTGTGATGGTCTTTAGTTTAAGTAACTACATGATTAAAAGCTTGAACAGCTGTTGGTTTGTACAGCCACTGTCTCTTTGGCTTTTATTAGTGTAGTGTAGGTTCCTGTAGTCTGCTACTTTCAAGGTCAAGAATGAAGCAGAGCCAACCAGATAGTGAAAAATTCTATTCACACTGAAAGTCATAAGGGATTACTAAACTAAACTTTTGGCTTCAGGTGGCCTTTCAAATTTCACATTATCATTCTTTTGAGTACACATCATCATCATCACCTCACAATGGATTTAATCTAAAAGCAGAGATTCTTCTCCAAAGCCAACAGTCAGTTTGAGACTGTCCATACGCTAATGACTTAAGATTATTAAGAGTGTGAAAAAACTCCCAATAATTCCCATCCCAGAAATAAAATGGCTTAAATTTGCTCCAAACCTGCACTATGATTTGTGACTGTAGAGTTGATAACAGCTGAGACTGAGATACACCTTCAGAGCAGCGATAAAAAATATACAAGCTGCAAGCAGAAACTACATTAACACATTGCGCAGCACATAAAGTAACTAAAGCCAGTGGGAGATTAGGCTTTTCCAAGTCTCCCCGATAATGGCTGTCATGTCTTTAAATCACTTTGAGGTTACACATGCACACTAACAAGAATACAAGCCCGACAGCAGCAATATGATGCACTGCTACAGTTTCAACTCAGCAATATAATGCAGTTGTCATAACCAGCAGTACCTACCTCAACGATTCACAGCACTGAAATACTGCTTAAACACTGTCTTAAAGATGTTAGACTCGACTGTTCAAGTGATGCCTAATCTCTATTACATGATACACATTCAATAATTTATGATTTCTTCTGCTAAATTAATGAGTAATAAGTACTCAGAACTGTTTTACTGCAAGGCTGTACATTGTCCAGATACTGGTGCGCACACACACACACACACACACACACACACACACACACACACACACACACACACACACACACACACACACACACACACACACACACAGTGATTAATGGTTTTACTTGTGTACCCTGGTGTGACTCCATCTTGACTCTGCTATTTTATTGCGAGCGGCAGCTGACTAATAGCTTGCAGCAGCAAATGAACACTGGCTGCACAGCACTCATGTTTAATGTGACAACTACTGTCGGGGTTCATCAGTGGGCTGACAAGCACACACACACGCAGAGTTGTCTGCAAAAAACGCACACAACACACACATGACAGATACACATAGACAAAGTGCATTCACACAGAAATGCACTTGTGGGTGCATGTGGACATGTACTCACACACACACACTTGGACTCTCACTGCTCTATTACATCCTCACATGGGTCATAAAATGAACTATGTGTTCATCAGCTATTGCCTGTGTTTTCACTGCAGTCAAATAGATGTTTCACTAAATCCCTCTTCCAAATAGCAACTGACCAATCAGAGCTACTAGCTACTAACTAGGCACTGGTAAACCTAGCTGTGCACTTGTGTGCTAACCTGTGTATGAGCCACCATTCCACTGTGACCACCAACCCTCAGAAGACCTTTTCACGCTTTATACTACATCAGGTGGAGTAGTTGCTATGAGCACGTAATATTGCTCTTGATATGTTTACATTGGGATGAAGTCAAAGTGTGTCTTGTGTGTCTGTATGAGACACTGAGGGGCGTGGCAAAACGTCAGTATTTAGCAACCTGGAAGTGAGAATGGGCTGGCCTGAAGCTCTAATCTGGAGAGTCCGTTGTGCACTGGTGCGTCATGTTCCGGCTGTGTCATGGTTTTGTTCAGTCCTCCAGGCAGCTTCCAACCCCACTGAGAGCATGTCAGAAGCAAAGTGTTTTCCTACCTGAATTTGCTGACTTGCTCAGACTTGGTTGGTTTGTTGACACACGATTGGGAGTCTTCACAGGGCGTTTTATTTTGAAAATTGACCGGATTCTCTATGCTGTTCCTGCGTCTGACTTCCCGCCTGGCTCGATCTGCTCTGGACAGAGGGATGCAGGTTCTGTCAAAAAGAAACTAAGCATGTATTCTCTGTGGAATACAGCAGAGAGCCATTTCTGGGATGCTTCTGAAATGCACTGCAGAGCTGACAGAATCACGAGCATTGTCTAGAATGGTCATGATCAGCTACAGCAGCCAAGTTGCAGCCAGAATGCACCACATTAGCAAGTGAGAAGAGAGATACCCAGTAGGGTTTGTAGGGTGTTTCTTGCAGTCTTTCAAAACCCCAAAACACAAGAGCAAACGTGTGAGGAATGGATTAAACTTTGTTTTTGTCTGCTCTGACATAAGCTGCAAATGTTAGCATGTCTTGCTAACTAGGTGACTAGCTACAATAGTAGCCAAGCGTTACATCCAAAATCTTAATAGCTTTCCACCTTATTTTGTGGCGTTCCAGGTCACATTTGAAACATGTCTGTTCAGGGCCAACTGACTGTTTGTGGATGTGTCGATCTGTACTCCAAGATGCAACCAGATCACAATGTAGAGTAATGACAGCAACTCTGTCCTGCTCTTTCTTTGTTTTGGGGAAGTTCACACTCCAGTAGCTCCAGCCAAACCTGTGTTAGATAACATTATATTTACCAAACTCAGTGCTCGTTCCTCATATCCTCAAAACCTCCTCTCTTGTAAAAGTGATGTTTAAGAATAATGAAGATAAATCATAGCCTAAATCTAACCACTGTATTACTTCAAGTATGTTTTTCCACAGTAAGCATCCAGAGTTATGTTAGAACAAATAATATTTTAATTATTTATTTCAAATAAATAATAATACATAATACTATGTTAACAATATAAATAACAATGATACATTTCAATGGTATGGAGTGAACTAGCTCTACTCTGAAATACATAAACATGCTCCCTTGTGTAAATTACATGGATCAACAACTGGTGAGGATGCTGATGTTATATCATATAGTTTTAGCCTCAATTTTCTAGCATTATGTAATGTGCACAGCCATCAAGTAGCCTACATATTAAAGACCCTTTTACATGGTTCTTGTTTTAAAATGTGGAACCTTCTGCTGGAGACTTCTCAGCTTACTCATGCAGTTTAAGCATTAGCATTAGCTTACATTAGCTAGCTACACTTATAAACTCTGCATGTGAGAGTTCACTTTAACTGACAAAATCCACATCAGCTAGAAATGAGAAACCTTTTGTTTACTTCTGTGAGGTATCAAAAATTACCGTGAATTTGGATGGTAAATCTGCCATCATTAACACAAATTCCATGCCTGTGTCTCAATTCAGGGACTGCATTGTTAACCCAGCAATGTTGAAGGAAATGGTCTGGCCTTACCCTTAATTCATGAGATGCTGCTCCTGTCATCTAGCAACAATGAGAAGCGCAGCTGTAAATGAAATAAACAATGTATTTAGCACTATGTATATGTACATTATGTACACAATGAAGAATACTGTTGAACCTGAGTCAAATATGGATAATAAATACAATGTTTGTTCTATTGCAGAGTAGAATAAATACACAACACAGTAAAAAAAAAATGTGTCAAATTGCACAAGATGTAATACATATGAGCGTATGTTGGCATAAGTAACAGTAATGCAAAAAAGTAAGTTTTTGATGCTGTAATTGGATTTTATATCTTCTCTTTCTTATTGCAAAAAGCAGGAAATGACAGGATTCCACTGCTAAACATTTCAATGAATGTATATTTTGTATTACATTAGACCATCGAAGTCTCCACAGTGGCTACAGCCACAAACAAACAATTCAAAGTAAAAAGAGGGCTGCAGAGTTTTTGAACGTAGTGCTCAAACACAATGCTACATTGCTAGGCAACAGTGTGGTTCTTGATGTTCTTCTGTGAACAGTGAGTTACAACTATCAGCGAGTTTGTTTTTGTTCTCACCTGCCTGAATAGCATTCTGTGAGCTTTTCATGCATAATACAGTCCACTCAACCCTTCTGTCCAATTGCTTTCTTCAAAGTTTTGAACTGAACATTGAACTGAATGAGCTCTCTGCAATGACAGATAAGGATTATCAAAAACAGCAGAAAGGTTGTGCAAACCTCACTGAAGCTAAAATGTCCTCAGTAAGCACAGAAGTCACTGCTGCAGGATCCACCATGAGCATGTTTGCCAGACCCATCATGTACAGTAAAGCTGTGGGTGTGGGTGTCGATTACAACTTGAAACGTAGCACACCAAAAGCACACTTGAAAGAAGAAATACTTAAGTAAAAGTAATTTCACTGATTTTCAGAACTAGTCCAAGAAAGTGCACAAAAAAGACTTTCAAATAGTGAATAGAATAGATGCTTCCACACCTGGAATTGGCTCACTTGCAATAAAATTGTAGATGTCATTATTCAGAGCATCTCTGGAACATCTCAGCCTATATTGGCTTAAAAGTTGAGCTTGACATTTCATTCTGGATACAGCAGTTTCTCAGGCCAAGAATGAAGGAAAATGAAACAAAATGCAGTGCACAGGAGGTAGCAGGAGATTTTCAGCCGTAAGTATCGTTAGTAAAATTATTAGCGCATGTTTTACTGCAAAATACTGTTTAGAGAGACTTTAGTGACGAAATCAAACTGTAAAAGCGTCTTTCATTCTTTTTTCTTTTTTTTTTATGTGAGACAGACACATCCCCTCATTCCCTATGGAAGTTATGTCCCTGGATTCTGGAGACAAAAAAGTTACGTGATCAGTTAAACATGAAATATGTGTGTCTAGCTTCAATGACTGCAAAAAAATGCATTAAAACAATCTGTGAGTGGGCTGAGATCATTTCCTGAGTTTCAGTGCATTTGTGCCAGTTTAAAATATCACTCATGGCCTATCAAAACAATTTAAATTGATCCTGTCTTGAGACCGGATGCTTTGCCACTTTTTACTTATAGAAAACAAAAAGCATGTTACTGATGATTGGTTTTATTTCATGAATGAACCCCATCTTGATGCAGAGTAAATGCTGACATGGTTTCCCATGTGGAGAGAGGGTTTTCTTTATGTTTCCACTTCAACAGCTCGGGTTTCAACTCAAGCTTCAGGTCTGGAAAATACCCTGATAACTGATTTAAGCCAGCGGTTATGTGTGGGACCAATCAGAGAGCTATGAGGAATGTTTAGTTGACATGACTCCCCACCTGCCAAAAATCCTGAACTCATTCTGTAACTGCACAGCCTCATTTTGATTGAGAACGTTATTTTGTGAATTCAAATTTGACAAAGTTTGGAACACTATAATTTGAAGTGACGATTAGTGGCAACCTATTAGATTTTGCTTTTGTCCAGTCAGGCATTAGAACAGTTCTTATGTCTGAGCAGAGAACTGTCAGTCATTTGTTGTAACACCTACTTAAATTGCCATTCCAAAAAAAGTCAGTGCAAGAGTTTGTTCATAACCACCGACTGGCCCTCGACACACGCTGGTCTGCTGCAGAGAAACTGTGGGACAAGAAGAAATTGGCTCTTCAAGCCAACGCTTCCAAATGCGCAAAGATTTCAGATGTTTGCCATGTCAGGGTCTTCATCAGCTCCTGTGGCCAATGACAGTGGTGATGACTTCACTTGTATCCCTTTTCCTTATTAAGCTCACAGTTAATGTCATACAATGATGATCCGTCACACACATACAGAACGATGTCTTCTTTTTTTAAGGATTTGCCCAAGTTCACAGGCCTTCTTTACTCAGCACTGCTTTGTCTGGAAAACTGATAATCAGATCAATCAACCATGTCTCTGATTTCTCTTTCTCTATCCCTCATTCATGTGTCATCCCTCTTAGGTTTGCACTTTCTACACTGCTATCTTTATCCTGAAGACTGACCAATAATTAAACCTCTCTCTCTTTGTCTCTCAAACATACATACACAGAGTTCAAAGTTCATTCAGGAGTTCAGCTACATTCATCCTTCTGGACTGGGTCACTTCACAGTTTGTTGAGTACTACTCTTGAAGAGTTAACATCTGATCCATCATTTCTCATCTCTATTCTTTCTTTTCTTCCTCCCTGAAACACATAGGTCCACCCAATAGGATGAATTCTGCTTAAAGATCCATTACTGTCATGGAGTGGTGGAGTGTACTTTTTTGTAGTGTTAATAAATTAGACTTTTTGGAAGTAATTAATGTGTCCACTCTCACTGATTCCCTTTGACTCATTGCATGGCTTAAGGTTTTAAAGAGTTGCACAGTTGGTATACACATTCAAGAGACAGAAAAGACTGAAAAGGTGTGCGTTATCGAATGTGGTGGGCTGTGTCTAGTCCAAAATGCCAGGGCCGATTTTTTGTCCTAGTCCACCCCGTCCATGAATATAAATTAAAAACTGTAACAAAGATAGAAGTTTCATTTATTTTAAAGTTTCAAGGCGCCGCTAGCATTTTTGATCATATTCACTAATTTTTCAAGGGAATATTTTGTTCTGTGAATATGCAAACAATGAATATGTTGAAAGAAAGAACAGACCTTCTGTTTTTATACACAAACACAAAGATTTTATTCTTTCTTCATCCATTCATTTAAAAAAAAAAATACTTGAATATTGGTTATTTACATCAAAAAACAAAACAAAACATTTCAAACAAAAAGCCAAGCAATTGCAGATTTATATTTTGTTTTTTATCACCTCCATGTGGCAACTTCAGTTATATAAATAATAATAATAATAACAATTATTGTTTGAGCAGTAGTGTAACATTGAATATTATGGGTCACCATAACCATATATACACTGTACGTGAACTTGCTTTCTTGGTTGAAGAGAAATCTGTGCCTATTTGAGTCTGTAGGCTATAAGAAACAAATAAAAGATGTCCCATGCTGTGTGTGTACAATGTCACATGTAACTTCATCAGTAAACTTTAGTAAAGTATTGTATAATTCTGATGTTTGGCAGGTATAACATACACCATGTTCACCATCGTAATCTAGCATTTTAGCATGCTGAAATTCACTAACTGGCACTAAACACAACCTACATATGAGGCTGATGGGAATGTCATCAGTTTTGCAGGTATTTGGTCACAAACCAAAGTCCTAGACAAATAAATATTTTTTCCCTGATAATGGCACAAGAGGAAAATTTAAGGGTTACCAGAGTTCGTCTGGGTATAGTTAATGTTTGTACAAAAGGAAAGGGAAGCTCTTGGCATGTGTGAATTCACCCACCCAAAGTCCAAGAGCAAGTGCAGAGAAGTCCAGACATTTGTATTCAGAGGCAGAGCAGTGCCATGTTGGCATTAGAGATTCACTCCCCAGCTGCTGGACAGCTATCCTGTCATGTTGTCTGCCTGCTTGGACAGTGAAGTTCTTTCTCCCACTATGGGTCAGATCAGCAGGAGCTTTAACAAAGCCAGAATCTGCTCCACTGCATGGACATTCTCACCAACCCTGTTCCCCCAACATCCTCGACCCATCCCCCACCCAACACATACACTCTCTTTCCCCTTAAGGGCTTTGGGGGTTTAGCACCATATGGATCAAATCCATTAGCAGGCACTTTCAGGCCCATTTATGTTAATGCTGATGTGATCAATGTTTCAGTCTGTGATTCATTTTTGAACGGTTTCTTAATTAGACCTTGACCTTGGAGTCAAGTACGTATGGTGGGGATGGAATCAGTTAAAACGTTAATGCTGTGGAATTAAAAGAGGCAGCATCAGGAGACATAGAGAGGAGAGATACAGGCCTTCAATAGATGCCAATAATGAAATTCTTCCATGCACCAAGCCATGTTGTGTAGATATATTTTGTTGTGTAATTTCAAACACACAAAAGCAATTCGACACCTACGTAGGTGTTGAATGAGTGACCATCTCAAGAACTGTACATGACATGTTTTGATTTGTATTTGCATTAAACTAAAAACGAAGCTTTTACATTCAAAGTAACAGGATAAGACTCGCATTATTTTAGAATGTTCAACACAAACCAGCAGACAAATAAACATGCTGACCACTTGGAAGTAATGGTGGAAAATCAGCTGACAATGTTTCTTTTACTTTTAATATTCTGATGGCAGGCTTTTGATATAATTGGAGATATTGGCTTTACACTTTAGTTAGGATTCATCTTTTATTCATGACTTGCAGCATTTCTGTATTCGACACATGTTCAGTTTTATGTGTAAGCGATGTATTCACAGGCTTCTTAACGTCTTCCTCAGAAATATGTTTGGCTTATTAGAACTTCACGTGAGTCTTTGACTATAACTGTGGATAGTGATTTATGCTGGGTTTTTTTTTTTGTTTTTTTTTTCTCTCTGCTCACCTTAAATCTCACTTTAACACCCGGACATATGAGCTGACTTTGATATCACCACTAGTTTGAAGTAAATTGTGTTCCATGATGCAACTTACAGAAGCATGATGTGGAAATTTGAAACCTTCAGTGCACAGATGTTGAGAATGGACTTGTTATTGAAGTAGGATACATCTTGTGCACAGCAATTCAAGTTTTGAAATGAAGAATACTTGAATATTCATTAATTATAGAGTTTTCAATAAGGGAGACAAAGTAGATGCAATTTTAAGAATTTTCAACCAGGTAATTGAGTGTTTTTGTGGAAGAAACACTAAAAGAAAACAAATGACAAAAAACTCAGAATCTGAAGGCGATCTTTAATTTGCTGGTTGTATACTTACAAACCCAGCTGCAAAAAGTTTGGACATTGTGCAAAACATAAAAACAAAATGTGATCATTTGCAAACAAGCTGTGTTTACTGACAACAGTTTGACTCCTGAGCCCATGCAGTAATAACCTTGATACAGTCATGTGTTTCACAAAGTGGTTAACCTCGCTCCATGATTCACAGGCATGCCTCTTCCTCTACTCTTAAGTCCGTAGATGCTGTTCATCATTCTGCTCTTAGTTTGATTACTAGTGATGTTTATAGCACTCATCATTGCACCTGGTATTGCACCAACAAATGTCAGGTGGTCTTCTGTCTCTGTGAGATGTGATATATGGCATATGGATTTGTTTATCTGTAAGGCCCTTAATGGGAAGTTGCTCTTTGATATCGCATCCATTGATTAGTCCTCTGGACCACATCAGAGTTGGTCTAATGATTGAGTTTGATGATCAGCTGTTAGTTACTGTGCCCAGACTACCTTGAGCTCTTTAAAAAGCACCCTAGAATTGAATAGTTTACTAACTACTTGGTGAATTTAAATCAATCATTATAAACCACTGAGCCTCTGTACCTGTTTCTATAGATTTTTTTATTTTGTTTCTTTTATGAACTGCATTTATATACTTGTTATAACTGATTGTTTTACTTTCTATATTTTAACATTTTGTATCTTTTAAGTCATTTCAAACTGCTACTCAACATCTATATTAACAAGGGTCTGCCCTTAATGATTTTTTGAGTCTAAATAAAGGTTTATTTATGCCCTTGCTAGTGTCTTTAATTATCATCATAATTTCCTTTCCAAACCAAAATGCAAAAGTGTTAATGACAAAAGTGTTAAAAAGAAAGTTTTTGTTTAAAATGTTTCAAAAAAAAAAAAAAATAAATAAAATAAAATTCTTGTTTGATGTGAAACCCAAATTAGAACAGCAATATTATGTTATTACTCCAAATAATCAAGAGACCTTGGTGTCAACAGTTTATGGATGAAAATGAATTATCCAGATGGACGTTATTTCTTGGGAGAGATGTTTTAGAGTTTTGATCTTGAAGCAGTGAAATGTAGATTTTCAATGCATTTACCACACACTCAAAAATCTATTAATCTTTATTGTATTGGGTGGAAACAGAAGTTTTGTATGAGATATCTCCTAACAATAGGAAATGAATCCAACAGTCCCTGCATCAAGATTTTTAATTGCTTTTATAATTTGAGCGCTTTGAAAAGCTCCTTGATTACGTTTTTTTATGCAATTGTTATTCCAACACTCATGCCGTATCCTAACAGATTTACATTTGATTAGCTAGATTTTCATTCCAGCAATCATTTTCAAAGACTAACATGTCACTTTCAAATCATGAAAAGGGAATCATTTTGAGATTAAATTTTCAGCTATGCCATAAGTAGGGTGAAAAAAAATGCGACTAATGGGAAAGTGTTTGTGTGTGCATGAGAGTGTGTGTAGGTGCAGATTACTATAAAAATAGTAATCTGCTGGTCGATCCCCCTGTGTGCAGTCCTGCTGCTCTTATTACATTACACATGTGAAAGAGCAAGAGTGTGTCTGCAATCCATTCTCAATTGGTTCACATCTGTTGACTTTAAAAATGGTTGATCTTAAATCTGATAGGCATTTGGAGTGTGTGTGTGTGTGTGTGTGTGTGTGTGTGTGTGTGTGTGTGTGTGTGTGTGTGTGTGTGTGTGTGTGTGGAGGGGGGGTGTTACATGCTAGAGGGCTGAAACAGCAGGAATAGACAGCCCCTAGAGAGGAAGAAAGACCACTTAGTTAGTCTGCAGGGGATGCTGGATGTGTGCGTGTATGTGCATGTCGTCTGCTTTAAGGCTTTTTGCAGTTTAGCTGTCCATCTGTTGCCTTGTATCTGACCTCAGGGCTTTGCTTCTCAAATAGACAGTTTCATCAAACGGCCAGTGGGAATTGGGTTTGGACTATCACTGCTCTTATCTGAAAAAGTCATAAGTTGAAGGTTGACACGGCTGTGTGGTTAGTTTCATCATTCTGTGACCTGTCAAAGCTGCTTGGATAAAATTGTATGTTTTCACAAATACTTTAGCTGATTTATACATGGACATGTTTTTATGCCTTCCTGCATTGCAGGCTGCTTATATAGATAAAAGGTTGCTATGTGTCTGTACATAACAAACATGATGAGTAGCTAGTGCTAAACTTTTTGCGGGCTCTGCAGATTTAGGCCTAATGGATGTATGATCGTCTCTACTTTTTTTCTAATTGCTAACAAATATTCAGCTTCAGCAATGGATGCATCTACTAATCAGTGTTGTGTATAAGTATATCAAAGCCTCTGTGCCATAGAGCACCATTGTCCCAAAGCTAAACATGCCAATGAGCCACGCTGTTGCTGGGTGACATGTTTGTCCATTATCATGAGAACATGCCCACACTTTAGTTTATTTTGACTCAGTCCCACATATACTGTGCTGCAGACAGAAACACTCACTGCAGCACCAGTTGGGGATTAATCCGTCTCTGACAATAGTCACCAACAAATGCATTATTTCCTCCTGTCTTTTAAAAACTGCAGTGGCCAGCTGTTTGGGAAACCCCTGGCTACATCGAGATTGTGCCACACGAGTAGCAACTAGTTACAGCAGCTTTTTTCTTGCCTAGGTGTGTTTTTGTACTTTTCTCATGTTTCTTCCATCACTGGTGTCAGTCGATTGTGTGGACGTATGGATGTACAGTACAACTGGTGAGACTCATAATTTGCTTTTTATTCTTTCTTGGATAACTTAAAACAACATCGGGAGATCCATTCAGTCATGGCTTCATTGTTTACAGACAGGAACAACTGATCGCGCTGTGCAACACAAACCTACTCCCAGTGGAAAGACTGGAGATCCCCAAGGAAGTAAGGAGAAGGAGAAGGGGATGCAGAGCTGGGGTGAACTGCCGTAAGAAGAAAAGATGATATCAACCATCCGTACCATTTCTTATTATGGGGAATGTGAGATCTCTCCCAAATAAGATGGAAGAGCTAAATGCGCTAACCAGACTGCAGAGCGAGTACAGGGAGTGTAGTTTGATGTGCTTCACGGTGACTTGGCTAAATGAACTCATGCCAGACTCGCATGTTATGCTGGACAATTTTCAACTGCTGAGAGCAAACAGGAGAGTGATGGAGTGCACTAAAAGAAAAGGTGGGGGAATACCAATGTTTGTAAACAACAGATGGTGCAAACCAGGGCACATCAGTATTAAGTAGCCCTGGTTTACGAGAGACAAAGAGCTGCTAGCTGTTAGCATTCTGCATTATCATCTCCTGTGAGAATTCTTGCATGACATTGTGATAATTGTGTACATTCCCCTGTTGGCCGATGCAGCAGCAGCAGCATGTGAGCTCCTACACACTGTGGCTTAACAGCTACAGACATCGCACCCCCAGTCCCTCCTCTTCATCTCTGGAGATTTCAATCAGTGTTCCCTGTCTTCCACTCTGCCCACCTTCACCCCTACCTTCAGTATGTTAAATGCCACACCAGTGACAGCAGAACACTGGACTTACTGTGTGCAAACACTAAGGATGCTTACAGTTCTTCTCTGGGGGGTAGAGCCACCTGGCTGTGTGGACCAACCTCACCATAGACCAGAGCATGTGAGGCTTCACACCTATTTGTCTGGTGTGGTGGTATGCAGCATGGGGGCTCTGCATGTTCTCAGATGACACAGACATTGTTGGACATGTATCACAGGGGAACAAATTGGAATACAGGGAGATCATCACCAACATTGTTGAATGGTGTGAACCACCTGCACATAAACATCAGCAATACAGAAGAGATGCTGATAGACTTCTGCAGGAATGTGCCACAGACTACACCAGTGAACATCTGGGGGGTAAAGTACCTGGGTGTTCACCTCAACCATATACTGGAGTGGACTAACAGCACAGGTGTCCTGTATAGGAAGGGCCAAAGTCATCTCAAACATTGGCATCTGCAGATTTCTATGCAGTGGTCTGCTGGGGTTGTGGAAGCTCCCCAGCACCAGAGGCTCTGAGAGAGACTGGTCAGGAGAGCTGGCTCTGTCCTGGACGTCCCACAACATCGAGGAGGTGGGTGAGAGGATGATGTAAGCCAGGCTGACATTAATCATGGACAACCCATCCCACCCCCTGCATGAGACAGTAGGGGGCTTAAGCAGCTCCTTCAGTAACAGACTGCTGTATGTGACCAATGCCCCACATTCCTTTCAATAGTAAAATACTTGAAAAGGTTGTTTAAATACAGCTGCATAGTCACTATCACTCCATAATCTGTATGATGTGCATCAATCTTGGTTCAGGAGTAAGCACAGCACTGAAACAGCTTTCATAAATGTAATGAATGATATTAAGAACAATTTGCTTCAAACATTTTACCTACTAGACAAGAAACTTCAGATACATTTTCAAAAATGTCACCGTGAGATCCCACAAGACTCAGTTCTTGGCCCCTTGCTGTTTAATCTATATATGCTGCCACTTGGTTCCATCATACATATATCATACTTATGCTGATGATAGCAAATTATACATTTCACTTTCACATAATTTCCTAAGCCCTGTAAATTACCTTGCCAACTGTATAAGGGACATTAGACACTGGATAACCTAAAGCTTTCTGTAGTTACACAATAGATTCATGTATTCATCTCCAATAAGTCAGATTACTGTAATGTCCCTCTTGCAAGGCTTCCCTGTGGGATGACTCCAGCTTATTCAAATTGCTGCAGCCAGAGTACTCACTGGGACAAGCAAAAAAAACCCATATTATTCCTATACATAGATCATTTCATGTTCTAGCACATTGAGCCTACTTTGTATGAAATGTGCTATATGAATAAATTTAACTTTCACAGACATATGATACAGTCGTGTAGTGTATATACTATTTAATATGGTGCATCCTGTTTTATTTCTGATTAGTTTTAGGCTTACTTTGTAATTTATACACTCTTTAGTACAGTATGTGAATGTGGATATCCCTGATCTGTATACATGGGCTTATATACATCTGTATGCATACATTTAACAGTGAGTGGGTAACAAAAACATCATATATGGATAAAGGTTCACAACAAAGGTGTTCATGCACATATATGCACATCCCCTGGAGTGTTGATGCATTGTATACATGGGTCAGTAACCTCTTTCATGTTTTAAAATTTCTAGAATCACTCACTTTGGCCTTTGCTACAGTAGATGTTTTTCATGTGAACATGTAGTAGCCATTTGCCCACCGCTGAGATGTGCTACGATAGAATTGTGAACAAATTAACCTCTGTGCACAGCTTTTTTGCAAAGTTCATCTGGCACAATGACCAGACAGAGAAAGGTAAATGAATGAAACCAGTATTTAAAGCTTTGTATGTGTTTTGGATTGTAGTGACATAAGACAAAACTGGTGAGAGCTGATATAGTCAATGTTTTGCCATTTATCTCACTGTCCCTGGTGCAGTTGTGTAAGAGGAATACTTTCTTTTTAAAACCATTACCCAGAGTCACCAAAGCCAGAAATGCTCCAGTCTTTCACATAGAGGTTTTAAAACATGCCATGTCAAATAATTCACTGTTGAGAAGTAGATCTCAATAATAATCATAGTATTCTTATCAGCCCTAATGAGTAGTAATAATAACTGTTTTCAAAGTCTGTTGTAACAGCTTGTTGTAGGTTGTATCCATTATCTTAATGCATACCAAGCTGTTACTGCTGTTTTCCAATTGCTGTGTAGTCCAACTTTCAAATGTTCAACACAAAGAGACACTGAGATGCAATGACTAGCAAAACTGCAAAATGTGTAGAAGGTGAAGAAGGAGCGCGAGTTCAAGATCTCAAGTTAAAGATAAGAGAAAAAAAAAGGCAGAAGTAGACTCATAAATAGAAGTTACATCATGGAGAATCATGAATTCTTTGAAAGCAGATACAGAGCAAAAGAATAGAGGAAAAAAATGAGAATTTAGACAGGACAAGGAACAGCTTAGATGTCACCCTTGCGGTTGGAGAGAGAGAGACTAAATCAAAAGAAAATCTGTTGAACTTCCTCCAAAACAGGTGCCGGCAAGAGAGCTTCCTGAATGAATATTTCAAGTGCAAGTGTGAGGGAGGAAATCTGCTGTAGTTACCCACTTACAACAGAAGTATTTCAAACTTTTTGTCTGGCTGTGTTTCATAGATAAAAATTTCATTGTTTTTATATGTGAACTTTCCACCCTTAACCACAGATGATCATTAAAAGTAGTGGAGTAGGAGAAAACAAAGCCTACTGGCCAAGACTCTATGGAGTTAACATGTGATCTGTATCAATCCTGAGACTATATCAAGGAGAGAAGAGACAATTCAGTGTATTCAACACAGTGTCATGGCATCAGACTGTCGAGCCATCAGACTGTCCAGCCATGCACATATAAAGATTCAACATCAAAGTTCCAGCCTGCACTCACTGAAAATAGCTTTTTAGTACAGGGTCAAGAAGATATTTTTGTGTATCAGCACCAAGCACTTCAAAATGCTGTAGTGGTCAGAGACTTTGCGTGGTCAGAATGTGAGACATCTGAGCAATTTCTGCTTGACCTGCAGAGTGTTCTTCTAAGCTTCAGGAATAAGAAAGAGGATACAAGGTCCGTAAAACAGATTTTTTTCATGATTGAATGGAATGACATCTTTTCAAGGGCATTTTTTTATTTTCTCTCTGCTGTGGTCAACTTCAGTCTTACAGGATTATTTTATTGTACTCTAGTAGAATAGAGAAATGAGTTTCTCTCTTTCTCTTTAAACTGAAGTCTGGAATCTATTTACTTGATCTTAAAGTTTTTCTGTTATTCGTTTGTCTAAATTTCTAGGTGGATTAATGGAGTCTAATGTCACACCATTTGTGGTACCTCGTGGGAATAAAGCACTGAAAGACTGTCAGAAAAGTGCAGTCCTTGTTTACAAAGTAATATCCACTACAATTAGAATTTTGGACTGCATTCAGATCAACACTAGAACTTTATCAAAAGAACACAAGGACCTGTATCTGTGTGGGTATGTTGCCCCAAGGTAACGATGAGAAGATTACACTGGAACCAGGAAGTTTATGAAAGCAGTACAGCTTCCCTGGACTGGCCTGGTCTGGAAGAAAAAGTGTTTTCTCTTTAAGTTTTAGTAACCTCAGAAGACAAAAGTCAGTGTTTCAGATTAATTTGATTCCTTGTGAAGATTTTGACATGCAAGTCATATGGACCTGAAGTTCCCAAAATGCTGCAGCACATCTTTTCTTTTCTTTGAGCTTGATGCATTGCAAACACACTGCCAGAAGAGCCACTTAAAGTTGTTATAATATGAGTTACTGCTGCTCTGATTTATTTATTTTTTTTTTTTTGCTATACTATCATTTCCCTTAAACTCTAATTTTGACAGAATCAGATAGTTTGGCAACTGAATGTACTGAACAAATCCAAAACACCATTTGGGCAAAAGACATGGCAAAAATATGTCATTTGTACATTCATTCAGTGTGTCATTTGTTCACCTTGGTCAGTCAACATTCAAGCTGGTTCCAGATTTTAGCCAAAAATGCTGTTGGCTGCAAGTACTACTGTTAGATGCCCTTAAGAATTGAAACCCAAGAAATTTTCTTCCTGCCATTGAGAATACAAAAGTGAAAACAATCTGAGAAAGTGTATGAAAACTCATCCACGCATTCTACCTTATCTATCCTGTACACAGTGGAAGTGTGGATGATTCATCCAGTGTGCTGGATGAATCATCCTTTAGAGTGGTGAATCCATATACAGATAAACATGAAAGCAAAACCAACCTCTGTCTCCCAAGTATCGACTGGTGATGAAATCTAGATAGATCAGTAATGTTAGATGCACACACACACACACACACACACACACACACACACACACACACACACACACACACACACACACACACTAGTCCATTGCTATTAATAATTAAACAGCGGATCGGATATCAGATCAGCTTTCATGTCTCAACAGGAGTGTTGCAGGTATGTGCATAGTCAAACTACTTTTTGTTGTAACTTGATATAACCTCAGATATGCAGTTTGTTACTTTTATTTTGTATTTAAATAACTCAGGCCTGTTTTTGTGCTAGATTAATTTGTTTGAGCCCCTGGAGCCCCCCTTTCCCTGACTGAAATATAGAATAATGTATCATGTGGCAGTAAGATGGGCTTGAAGGTTATTCTCTATTCTTCCTGTTGGACATTCTGACACATGAACGTTATCATAGTTTGGAACTTAGTCCAGTTTCTTGATTTGCACCTTTGATGTTCTCATAATGGCTTCTATAAATACATGTGTGACCAGAGAAGAGCTGTACTATTACTAGTCATCCTTATAAAGAGACGACCATCAAGGGAACTGGCATCCATGAGAAGAGCCCAGCTGATGGAATTAGTTTGTGGAGTTGTAGTTCAGCTCATCAGCATTTTTTCTTGTACTGATGAGCCTTGTCTTATATAAGAACAATGCAGTCAGAAAAGAATGTTGATATTGGCCGATTTGGTGAAACCTGGAAATCTTGCTTTCCACAATATATTGAAATACTATATATTGGACAGATTGTGATAGTGGCAAATAAACTATGGTTAAGGTATGATGTGTGTGAGGGGTAGAGGGACGAGAGAGAGAGAGAGAGAGAGAGAGAGAGAGAGAGAGAGAGAGAGAGAGAGAAGATGGCAGATGTAACTGTATCAGTGGCTACGTCACATGAGGTTCAAGGCTGTGAGGCTTGACAAAGAGGTATGAGAAGCACAATGGAGGACATGTCTCGTGTCACATCTCTCACAAGAAGATGGTGGCGAGTAAAGCTGAGTTATACTACTGCTATCTGCACCTTAAGAAATGTGTCAATGTCTGTAAGGGTGCATGTGTGGGTTAGTTAAATAGAGAGAAAAAGGCCCTCAAGGCGAAACAGAAAATATCCTAACTGCCAAAGAAAGAGACAATAACTGTCCCTTTATCACAGAGCTGGCATGCAAACTCAGTTCAGAGTTCATCAGCTGTGGCTCTGGTCTTTCAACTGATAAATTGCAGCTTTACCACATGGCTTGACAGAAAATTAACAAAAAACAAAGGCTGAGGGTGCAGGACACAATCAATATAACATGCTATGAGCACAAAAACACGCAGCAAGTACGATGATTGAGGTATCTCAAACAGCATCAGCTGTTGGTCCATTATTGTCACAACAATACAGTAAAGCTTATACAACAATGAAGGTTATAGCTACAAACTAGCATTAACCTGTCTTTGCCCAGTCAAAAGCCTCTAGTTTAGATCGCTTCAGGAGCGATTAATGTGGATTTCAGTCCTTCCAGTGCATCCACTGGTGCATTTAACAACAGGCTGGTCATCGGAGGCAGTGGAGGGATCAGGGTTGACAGGGTTGAGGGTTGACTTAATTGAAGTAATGGTATATCTGAAACTTCCTTCTGCAAGCAATGTGAGATTGCCAGTTAACAAGCTGATCTACCTCAGGATCCAAATGTGTTTGGTTAACACAGTCTGAAGTTAAAAGGATTGTTGCCTGGGCTAATTAAAGTACAAACATTTGATTAGGAATGGTAAACTTCTGTAGCAATTGATGTAGCAGTGGAAAGGCCAAATCTTGCACAATGTGATTTGCAAGACCTGGTGGGATTTTGGTGATATTCCTAAATTCTCTGTTTTGAGTGTTTTTTTGGTCTGTGTTCAGGCTTTTGGTTGTACATGCAAGCTTGTCTTTGGTCATCCATGTGGTGAGGTCCCAGTATAACCAATACTATAATTTGTGCATGTATGTCATGTAGATAATAGTCTAATAATTTTCTTTACATTATCTTGATTCCCAAGGTCTCTAAATTTCCAGGAACTGAGAGAGAAAAATCCACGCTGACTACAAAATAAAGCTGTTGTGCTTATCCATCCATCCATTTTCTATGCCCGCCTATCCCTTTCGGGGTTGTGGGGGGGCTGGAGCCTATCCCAGCTGTCAACGGAGGCGGGGTACACCCTGAACCGGTCACCTGTCGATCGCAGGGCAACATATATATATAGACACACAACCATTCACGCTCACACTCACACTTAAGGACAATTTAGAGTCACCAATTAACCTAATGAGCATGTTTTTGGTCTGTGGGAGGAAGCCGGAGTACCCGGAGAGAACCCACGCATGCACGGGAAGAACACGCAAACTTGACACAGAAAGGCCCCGCCCACCCGGGGATCGAACCAGCGACCTTCTTGCTGTGAGGCACGCGCACTACCTGCTGCGCCACCTATACTCATCTATGCTCAAATAGTTCTAATTAACAGTAATGATTCCTACACAACAAAAGTGATGACATTAGCAGGGAAAAGATTTTGAAAGTACATATGTAATACATCAGTATAATGAAGATGCAAGTAATTACTTTTTTTGAAAAAATAGCAAGAAAAATTATGTATTGACTGCCTTACAGATGGTTCTAGTTTTGACAGAACATTCTTAAAACAAAGGGCTTATGTTCAGGTTATTAAAGTAATATAAGTTGTTTGTTCTACACTACCCTGAAATTAAACTTATCTGAATTGCAACAAAAATATTTTTAGATGACCTAGAGATTTAAAGAAAACATTTAAAAATTATCCCTAAATTAGATTCTGTCACTCATCTGAGGCTACGGGTTACAGAGGTTCTGACACTCACCAATACAAATAGCACACCTACAGGGCAGGATCAGTATATAGTGGTGAATACTGTTTATGAGAATATGAATTTATTTCTGATAACTTCTTTAGTGATTTCATACAAATATATGAAATAACTCACTGAAGCAGGGGTAGGCCAGACAAGAGTTTAGAAAAAGTACATTAGAAAACTTCTAAAATGTTGCAGTATTGAAGGGCTATCTGCTACCTGAGTCCAAGGGTTTACAGAGTACCTTTTCTGAATACAGATCAGCCTTTATTGCTGGTGTTCCTTGTCTCTGTATGGTGTCATGGATACCGAGGAACAAAGGGATGAATGTTAATTGAAGGGGAAGCACAATGAAATTTGACACAGAACAATATATGAGTTGAAATGCCTGAGGCTGGGTTTTTGGTTGTGCTCCATAATGCATTGTTTACAACATTTGGTTGTTCATTATGAAAAGACGTGCATTTGAGCATGTATGCGCACAGCCTCTCACACTCCTTTTTTACAGCTACTGTGTTTTTTAACCAATTATTATTTTTTAAATCAAAGGTATTAAATCGCCCTGCAATCGGCTGGCGACCGGTTCAGGGTGTACCCCGCCTCTCGCCCATTGTAGCTGGGATAGGCTCCAGCCCCCCGCAACCCCGAAAGGGATAGGCGGTATAGATAATGGATGGGATGGAGGTATTAAATCAAAATTCTTGCATTTGCATTCTTATAATAATAATAATAATAATAATTATAATAATTATAATAATAATAAAACATAACTTTTAAAAACAAGTTTTACAAAGTGCTTTACAGAGCAGAGGGCCCAACAGAGGGCCGGTAAACAGGCAGAACATGCTTAGGTCAAGAGCAAAACAAAATAAAAAGATGAAGGAGAACAGGAAGGCCAAGAGTAAGAAGGTAAGATCAAGTTCTAAAAAGGAGACAAAAAGAAAGTGATTACAAAAAATACAATACAATACAATAAAATAAGAGATAACATTATAAAAAGGCAAGTCTGTAAAAATGAGTTTTAAGAAGTGATTTAAAAGACTCCACTCAAACTGTAAGCCTTATCTCCTCAGGCAGGTCATTCCAAAGTCGAGGGGCTCTGACAGAGAAGGCACGGTCACCTCTCGTCTTGAGTCTCGACTCGGAACAACCAAGAGTGACTCACCCGAGGATCTAAGCTATGAGTTGGATTGTATGGGGTCAACAAATTGGCAATATAATTTGGGGCCAAGCCCTGACGAGTGTTAAAAGTGATCAGTAGAATCTTAAAATCAATCCTAAAACACACGGGGAGCCAGTGGAGGGAAGCTAAAATCGGGGTAACGTGGTGATATCTATTAAAGCCGGTGAGAAGCCTAGCTGCTGCGTTCTGGATCAGTTGGAGGCGAGAGAGTGTTTTGTTGTTTATGCCGGAGAAGAGTGAGTTGCAGTAGTCCAGTCTTGAGAAAATGTAGGAGTGTATTATTCTTTCCAGGTAGGTGCGTGAGAGCATGGGTTTGATTTTGGAGATGGTGCATAATTGGAAGAAGCAGGACTGGACAAGTTTGTTAATGTGGGGTTGGAAGGTGAGAGCTGAGTCAAATATAATTCCTAAATTTCTGGCAGTGGGCTGGATGTATGTGGACAGTGGGCCCAGGGTGTTTTCTGTGGGAAAGGTGGAATGTGGGAGAGTGAACAATAAAATTTCTGTTTTTGATTCATTGAGTTGAAGAAAGTTCTGGGCTATCCAACATTTTAAATCGGTGAGACGGTTGAACACAGCAGCTAGGCTTGCAGGGTCATCATCAGGTCTCAACAGGAGGTATATCTGCGAGTCGTCCACGTAGCAATGGAAAGAAACTTTATAGCGATGGATAAGCTGCCCAAGTGGTAGCATGTATATATATTCTTGTCAGACAACCCTGTCTTCGAAGAATCTAATTCATTTTGGAGGATAACCCAGGTTATGTGTTTATCAGGATGACAAAGAAAGTTTTCTACTAGGTATACTTAATGTGCACACTGTCTATGTGTGTGCGAAATGTTCATCTTCACTGTATCTTTGTCAAGATGTTTATTTGAGTCCTGTACAATATTTCATAAGATGAATGGTTATATTCAGACTAAAACCGACAGCACAGGGTTAAGGAATGTTAGGGAAAGATCACTTTTGTCATTAAAAGAAACAAGAGTTGGTAGGAAATGGGACACCAACAAGACTGTACGGCCAACCATATAAACCAAACCCCCTAAATAAAAGGTCATATAATTTGACCTCTTAGCAAGACTCATAACTTAATATCACATAATATCAACCTGTCAGTGGCCCGATCCCACAGATGTGGGGCTTCTGTAACAGAAATTACCTCGAGACCTGACAATTGCTTTATCCAGTGTCTGCCGTTGTCAAAGAAAACTCATGTAGAATCTGCGATGCCTCATGATAGCCCAACAAACAACTTGCATGTCAGACTTCTGTTACCTTCTCTCACCTAGTTTGACAACTTCTGACAACTTCCACAAAGTCTGTCCATTTTGATCCATAGAATAATTCCATCCATTTTCTATACCGCCTATCCCTTTCAGGGTTGCGGGGGGCTGGAGCCTATCCCAGCTACAATGGGCGAGAGGCGGGGTACACCCTGAACCGGTCGCCAGCCGATTGCAGGGCCACATGCAAAGACAGACAAACATTCACACTCACACCTACGGACAATTTAGAGTCATCAATTAACCTAATGAGCATGTTTTTGGTCTGTGGGAGGAAGCCGGAGTACCCGGAGAGAACCCACGCATGCACGGGAAGAACATGCAAACTTCACACAGAAAGGCCCTGTCTGACCCGGGGATCGAACCGGCAACCTTCTTGCTGTGAGGCATGCGCACTACCTGCTGCGCCACCGTGCAGCCCTCCATGAAAAAAAAGAGCAAGATATGATTGGTCCAACGTGTAGCCTCCCTCTCTGTCAGCCAAGTTACAGCAAGAAATAATGACTGCTGATGATGACTAATGATCATCTAAACTGATACAGTGACCATCTCAAAATATGTTGTGTGATTACATTATTATCAATGACAGTATCAGATTGACCAATAACTTAGGTCCAGATTGCACTATGTTAAACTGTCCAATGCTTTGGTTTATGACCAAATACCTGCAAAACAAACTCATGAATGCTAGCCAGGCTGTAGACTCTTAGCTGGTTACAAATACAGTGCCTGTGAGCTCATTTAGACATTCAACTCAAGTCAAATTAGTTCACGACCCGCTCCAAGTGATTATGGAGCTCATCCATGTAATTAGGGATCAATCCCAGATGGTGTCTGCTCAAAAATCTAATCTATGTTTCATCAACAAGCCTTGATATCTGTAAGCCTTTACTGTCTTTACTGACTTGAATAAATTGTCTTTTTTTTTTTTTACGCATAGAAACATATAAAATGTAGAGAAAAGAATGAGTATTCTGTTGTCACACAGGTTAAGGCAACAACACTCTTTTCCTTTGCTGCCTTCACCACCCAAACTTTCTCCATTTATTTTGCCTTTCTCCTTGAATATACACTCACATTCACACCCAGTCTCTACATATTTTATTTCCCTTGTTTATGGAGTTCTTCTCTACTGCTTTGTAGTATGTCAGCTTTTCTGTTGTAATTCATTCTGTTTGAGTTGGCTTTTTAGTTTTCTTTCTTTTTTGGGGGTATGATTTTCAATAACCCTTGTTTGGTAAACATTTTGATTTGTAGCATTTAGTGATGATAATGTATTTAGTTAGACTTGGAAATTAGGCCTTGCTTTGCAGATGTTTCTCTACCCAGAGTCCTACCTTTAGCCTGAAAAAAAAAAAAAAAAAAAATCATGAATTAATCATCCAGCTGTAGGCTTCAAAGACTGCATAGGGTTATAACGAAATAATGAAGCAGTGTTCACATGAAACATCCCCTGGTTTAGCTGTGTAGCCCACAAGGCACGGACATCAAATAGCTGCTTTGCCCTGGTCATATCATTTGATCTAGTTCACGTGCATGCTCATAGAAACATATGCACTGACAAGACCACCCCCTTACACACACACACACACACACACACACACACACACACACACACACACACACACACACACACACACACACACACAGTATGGATGAATAGAAAGAGGGGCATCTTACAATCAGTAATCAATTAACGTACAGCAGGAAAAGAAAGTGAATATGTTACATAATGATTTTCCACCAAAGGACAAGCGGGTGGGTTGAGACTGTGAACCACAGCTGGGATGAGAGATGTTTGTCGTTTTTCCTGGAAATTCATAATATATACGGCTAGTATAAGGTACATGAAATGTATCATTATAATTCCCCAGTTCTGTGCAAAAGGTTTGCCTCACTATCAGATTTCTGCTCTTCCTTTATGTCCTGCAACTCACTTAATGGCTGGGACATTCTGTGTCACAAGACGTGAAGAAGCCACATTATCAATTATAGCTGCTTATCTATTTTTTGTGAAACTTGTGGGCATCAATTAGAAATTCATTCATAAAAATCAAAGCAAGTGCACTCAAAAAGTCAGATAGAATTTCTTGTTGATCGGGAAAACTGTGCACAACTGCAGTCAGCACAGTAGATCAAAGTTCAAGCAGGAAGTTGGCCGAGAAACTTTGATGAAACTCAGAACGGACAGTGTGAGTAGTATCTTTATTGTGCTAGATTTGTTTTCTCTGATCGTGTGACCGCTCATGTTACTTGCCCCATTGGACTTTTGTTTTGGGATATTGCCTCACTCTGAGATCTCAGAAAGCCTCTTTATTCTACAGTTGTGATACTACAGTGGACAGTGTTCAGTATTACTGCCCTGCCAAGTTTACCACTTCATAAGCTAATGTTAATTTTGTGCAATATGCACATATAATAAAGCTTGTCAGGAAATTTACAGTCTCATCTAAATGAGCCACTGGAGTGAAATACATTTGTGTTTTGAATCTGGACATAGTTTGTGGGGTTTACCTGTTGTTATGCCCTGCCCTTAGGCAGCCCTATGGAGCAAACAGCACTCCAACACGGACCTAACTCATCCACAAAAAAGACATCTTTAAAAGCACCAAATCAATGGGATTATATAAAGATTTTTTTACATAAAAACATACAAACAACCAAGACAGTAAAGCAAGACTAGGGTAAGAGGCAGCCAGAGCAGTCCTGCACACCAGATTCTGATAGTGGCACAGGAGCTTTTAAGCCCTTTAGACCCGGGTCAGATGCACCTTTTTCACACATGTAGCATGCCTGGGCAGAGAGAGGAAGGGGACAAACAGCACAGGGAACACATACAGCCACGTCACCTGTCAAAATACATAGTCTTATCTGTGACATGTTGTGTAATAAAATGTTGAAAGTTATGTTTATTCATTTGCATATTTAATTAATTAATTAATTAATGTGTAATCTGAATGAAGTCATTAGAGTGAAAATATAATGACAAATGTTCCCTTAACCCAAAGTGACAAATTGCTCATTTTCTAATTACTTTTTTCATCTGAACCAGCATCACACTCCCAAAACATATCCAATTTTCAGCAAAGCAAGCAAATTATTATATTTTAGAACCTTTACCCATGCAAATGTTTGGTATATTACTTGATTAATTACAGCCAAAGTCTACAGGTTTCCACCCCAAAAGATCATCCCCTCATTTTGAAGCAGGGCTGATGGGTGGAGTCTTTGTTTGGGAAGAGAATCTGCAGAGTTTCGGTTCTCCATGGCAGAGCCCTTGATTAATGGAAAATCAAAATTGCCCGTGATTAATCAATTAATCGACTAATTGTCTCAGTGTGAGTAGACTTAGTAGTAAAGGAAACAGGTGGCGCTTCCTTCAATTACATCTTGTTCATCATAAAAATGTCTGCAATCCTGGATTGAAAAAAGTGCTACTCCACTAAAATCTTGTTATTATCACTTACTTCCTGTGGGCTTGTTTGTCATGACATTTTGAAATGACATAAGCAGAGTGTTTGGAGGATATGGAAGGAGAGTGGAAAAGTGCATTATGCCACAGTAATAAATTGAGAAGTTTTGGATGCTTTTGTCTTCTGTGTGTAATCATATGCGGGGAAAAAAGCTTGTGGGAGGAGTACTATCACTTTGGTAGATCCACATCCACAACAACTAAGTCGATCCAACATTCATTTAATGACAAAGCTTGTTTGGATGGGTTTACTTTACTGTATGCCAATGGGAATAAGTCACTCATAGTGAAGAAGCTACTTATGCAAAATGCAAGTTTTAATCTGTAAACTAATGCAGAAAACAGAAATGATGAAAACCAAAGCAGTTTATAGTTTGATAGACTAATGCTTCTACAAGCAATTTGAAGTCAAATGGAAAATGGAAAAATCAATACTACAGCATACAGTGAACTTACAGTTCAACAGCTGATGGATAAATGTTACCACTGAAGGCATTTCAGATGCAGCAGTTCAACAAAGATGTAACGAAAACCCTACAGGCTCTTAAACACACATGAGGACCATTGACCTTGTGGTAAGCTGGAAAATACAGTATTTAGCTGAACGTATTTAAAAGGCCAGTGGTTCAGGAGAGCTGTACTCCTCTCTGTATTGGACCAAAGTTTAACCCATAGTTGCCCTAGAAAACGAGAAAACTGACTGGCACTCATCCCACACATAAATCTTTGATCAGCGAACAGGAAGAGCATCCAAACACAGATGTAATCCATTTGAAAAGTTCTCGACCACAGTTACAATAAATATGTGATATTTAGTAATACTAAGACACCTGAAAGAATTGAAAAAGTTCAGCTAGCTTCAGTTGGATAGGGTAGTGTCAAGTCAGTTTCAGTTCTTAGGTTCTTCAGAAAAGAGAAGTAAAAAATAAAAAATGTGGTAGGTAGTAATAAGGTAGTAAGGCTTTAACAGTCATACCGTACTAATGTACCCAAGTGATGCAACCAGTGGAGACTCCAGGAAGTCACTGTGCCTGACCAAAAATTGTCCAGAATACAACTCCTTATAAAATTCAGAACTTGATGGCTTTACACTTTAGTTTTTACATAGATTAAGTGCTTAACCTTCCTCTTAATTAAGTGGGCGAAGCATCATTTTATAATTATATATATAATTTATATATATATATATATATATTTTTTTTTATGTTGTTCTGCAACAAGCCTAAATATTTGGTGAGTGGGCTCAGATTCACTGCTAGTTCTGGTGATAAGGCTAACAAATCATATAAGTTCAAATCTAAAATCATCAAAATCTTAAATAAACTTGAGGCTGAAGTTTACGCCAAAGGAAAAAAACAAACAAACAAACAAACAAACAAACAAACAAAAACAAAACAAAACTGCAGCATCATCTGGCAGTTATGGCATTTGTGACTTGTTACTTCCTGTGTTTCCTTATCTGCAAGCTTTAAAGTCACATGAGAAGACTTTTAAAAATAATTCTATTCCACATAATCTGCATTGTGTTCTGCATTTATGTATATGTTAAGTGTTTATGTCAGTGTTGTATTCCTTTTCCCACAGAACAGAAAAAGAGCAAAAACAAAGGACAGAGATAGAAAATGAATGCTGTCCTCATTCCTTCAGAAAGAAATGATGAAGCATCTTCAGTGGCCTACTTCTGGAATTTAGGGGTTACTTAGAGACACACACGCACGCACGCACCTACGCACGCACGCACACACACACACACACACACACACACACACACACACACACACACACACACACACGCACGCATGCACGGGCGCACACACGCACGCACGCACGCACGCACGCACACACACACACACACACACACACACACACACACACACACACACACACAAACAGCTTGCCTTTATACCCATGAGGTCACTTAGTTTTCTCCCATTAATTCCCAAAGAACAGCCTATGGGACCCTAACCTGAAAACTGCATTAGAGCTGCAGTTGGTAATTTTGAATTGTTAATATTAATCGGTTTTAAACAAATAAACCAAAAGAAAAGGAGCTATTCAGCTTCAGGTGTACTTTATGTTTAGTGCTATTCATCTTTTCAGCAAATGATAGTATGCTAACATGCTAAACTAAAATGGGAAATATGATCATGTTAACGTTGTCACATGTTAGCCACTACCACATCAGCTTTGATCATTACCTTCACAATGACTGCTTTCTGGACCACAACTTTTATCCATCTTAATATTTTGTCTTCTCATTACAGCCTCACAGTGCTACTATGGATGTGGAGTCTAGAGTGTACTGCATGGAATTTATAAAAATTTAATGGAGGTAGCAGGTTTTCCTCTACTTCCAGTATGCCTTAAGCAAGGCTTAACATATACTGGATTTACAAGATTTGTGTTCTGGACAACAGAAATAAAACTGATAGTGATCTTCTCATCTGACTCTGAACAAACAAGACTTCCAATAATATTGTATTTCTTTTTCTGGGTGTGGTAACTTTTATATGTGATGATTTTGTTAGTTATTCTCCATTTGTTTGGCTCATTTCTTGAAAAAGAAATTCCATTCTTAAAACTCTAAGATCATTTGGCAAAACAGTCTTACAATTCAGCACAACACCATAGCTCACTTGCAAAAGCTCAAAAAAAAAAAAAAAAAAAAAAAAAATCATCAAATTAGTCATACTCTAGAGTAACAGACCATTACATAGGACTTTTCTACGTTCTCCTCCACAAGTTCAGTATATTACTGGCCACTACTCCAGTCATTCCAAACCTGGGGTACATGGACCCCTTGGGATAGGCCTATGCAGCCCCTTGACCCCTTTTCCCTTTGTTATATTCTTCAAAATAAAGATTATAATGACAATTGTGTCATACAGTAACCTGCAGTTTTCTGTTGCAGTTTTAGGCAAAATGTTGAAGTCAGATAAAGCAAATACTTGGATTCAGAAATCAGGTAAAGGGGGTACTGAAGCCAAAAAAAAAAAAAAAAGTTTTGGAACCACTGCTTAATTGTAAAAAGGTTATAATATATTGTATTATAATAGACTATATATATAGTGTGCTAAATGTAGGCTAACTGAGCTAACTGTAGGCTACCTGTACTTAATCATTTGCAAAGATACACTGAGACATTGAGACATGTACTAAGACATTTGCAATTTGATGAAATGAATGAGAGATTCAATTCTGTTGAGAACAGTTGCCAAGTGGTTTGGAGGTTTGTCCGTGTTATTTTGAGAAAGTAATTTCTGTTTTAAGAAATGAGGCAAACCAATGGAGAAAAACTGTAATATCTAAATCATTTGTAAAGATAGAGCATACCCTGTAAGTCCCCTTCACTTTCTCTGAAATATTCAGGAAAATAACCTCAGGTGTAAAAGTAGTCAAACAAAATCTGCCCTCTCTGAGATTGTGGGTGAATGTTGTGTCATTTTTCTTTGACAGCTACATACCAAGGCACCGCCACACACTCATCAAACATCATCGGTTGAAGTGTGAGCTACTAATCTGCAGAGATATCCAGATGTTTCTAATATAATGTACACAGATCACTCTCAACATCTATATTCCATAACCACACACTTCAGCCCGTCTGTCTTCTTGAAGCCCTTAAATCCTTTTGACCTGCAACTGTCACTCAGGTTTAGAGCCAGAGCAGGCAAATATTCTCAAAAATCTTTTATCGTTTCTTCTCAGCAGATATACTGGCAGTTCAGAAGCAGATCGACTAATCCCGCCTTTGCTTGAAAGTTTGGAGATAGCATAATTTTGGTCTACAGTGTACGCACTGTGTGTGTGTGTGTGTGTGTGGGTGGGTGGGTGGGTGTGTGTGACATGACAAAAGAGTCTGAGAATAGGCTACTGTATCTGTGGGATCATATGAGCCATAAAGCCCAGCTAATACTTAAATCCTGCTGATATTAAGTACTCCATTACACTGCTGGGGGGATTGCTACGAAACCAGCTCACATTCATCTTTAAATAGACAGATACAATTTTAGCTACACCATATTGGTGCTTCTGACCAAATGCCATCTAGGTCTGTTTTGAATACTGAATGCTGGAAATATTCCAGCTTCCTGAAATTCAGTTAATTATACTCCACTGCAGGTTTACAAAAAGGCCAATTAACTTTCAGCCCGTTGAGTCTATTGTAATGTCAAAAGCCAAAATGAACGTGCCAAGAAAATTGATGTCTATATTAGTGTTTTGACTTCTACATCTTAAGGGAAGTGATGCTGGAAACTGTTGTCTACATATTCACAAGGAGCAGGTTTACAGGTTTGTAATAGCCATGGAGTATGGGTGGTCATCATCAGAAGCAAAACAATTTTATTCCCATTAGAATTTAGTATTAAACTGACTCCTAAATACACTGCATACTGTTCTCTGAATCCTTCTTCAGGGTGATGTCCATGTCAACCAGCAACATGAACACAACAGGTGCGTGCACAGCTCAGCAGAACGTGCTGAAGTTTTTAGTTGTTCCGTACCCTCCATGTGCCATACACTAATCTCTGATCAGAGGTCAACACAGGTTTAAATCGTAGCATCCCTGATGCAGGTGTGAAAGGCAGAAAAGAGGGCATTTTGTGTCCTTTCTCTTTTACTCATTTGACTCTTCTTCCACTCAAAATGGACTGATCATGTACTGCTTACTTCAGTCAAGAGGAACAGGTTGTTATAATGGAGTTATGAAGAATATATATATAAAAAACTATGACAAGAAGAAGCAGCACTGTTGCTGCAAATAAAGCAAAAGAGGAATCCTGGCAGAAAACTGCTAATGTGTGTAAATTCATAATGTAATACATTCATTTTCCCACTCAGTGCAATCTCATTGCCTCCCACTTATTTCTAACGTGACCACTACACGTTCTCAAGCTCAGGAGGAATTGCATTTAGGTCTGATAGTGTCCCCCAATGTAGGTGGAATATGTGGAAATCACTTAAGCTTTTAGCCAAATCACAGTGAAATTAATATTACTGATTATTGTCTGTACCAATAAAATAACCAATTTTGTAATGGTGTTCTATTGAGAACATAATCCTAAGTGGTCCGTAATTGTTGTGCCGCCATCATTCTTTTGGTATATGGATGATACGCTGTATAAAGTCTAAAGCAGTGTTTCTCAACTAGTGGGTAGGTTGTGGACCCATTTTCAGTCGGTTGCAGACTTTTGCCTGAGCAAAAACACACAAACAAAAAAAAGTAAAAAAAAAATCATGTGCTTATATTTTGAAGGGGATTTCTTATGCAGCAGAGTGCCCTCTATTCCTGTCAGGGCTTGTCATTAAGGGATGATGGTGAGTCCTGAAGCCAGATCAGTTGAGAACCACTAGTTTGTGTGGTAGTGTTAATGTTGCCTGAAGGAAAGAGAACAAAAAGATTTTCTGCATGACCATCAACACTAACATACATAGCAAGTTTGTATATATAACGCATTGCCACATCTGAGAATCTATCGCTCGTAGAGAATATCGACAAGAAAAAGGTAAGTGAAAGGCTGAAACTCTGAAAATAACCTCCTCTGCAGCAGGCTATGTGTGCAGCAGACGTTACGATGGCAATTTAGTCAGGTAAAAAAGAGCCACCTTCATGATATTGAAAACCTAGTCTTTAGGCTCAACATACCTCGCTAAGCGATTAATCTCACTTCGTAGTACATCCCTCTGGTAACTATGCTTTTCATAGCTCTAACACCCTACGTGCTGTTATTGGCAGGGGGCTACATATGCGTTGCCCACAGGCTGATAGGATACATCCAGCTTCTGTCATGCTGTCTCTATGAAGAGACAAACCAGGTTGTTGATGATGTTGTGACATAAACATCTGGGTATGCAACAACACTGACAGAAATAGTAAAAAACACAAACTGTTGTAATTCCCTGGCTTGTTGAAAGCCCTCAACGCTATTGTACACCCACACAATGTTTTCACTTATTTGGCTGATTAGACCTCTCCTTGGGATTGTGTGGGTGTGTACAGGCTGTACTTGATTGATATCTGTCTGACTTGACCTGTTCTGACCTGTTTGTTTTGTTACTCTTACGCCTTTACGCAAATATGGTAATAACTGATTGTTGCCCATTGTCTGATTTGAAGATATTCTGGAATGTGCCACCAGAATAGTTTGTCTTTTCTCAATAATTTTAGTCAGGTAATGTTGATTTGGGCTAAGAAAATAAAAATCTATTTCAAGGAAATAGACAAAATTATTGATGATTTGTTATTCAAAATTCTCTTAGAATTGAAACTAGAAATACAGCCTCATGGTTTAATGCCTCCGCCAGCTAGTCTGTTCAGACTGAAATAATATATTTCGTGAAGACTTGGAAGGAAATTCATAAAAGGTAAGTAGGTTAAGTGCACTTTCTGGTGAAATGGAAGTTATCACTATATTGACATGTGAGAAACATGTTGTTTTGACTAAGAGACTATTTTTTCAGAGGAGTCCAGAGGACTGAGAGCTTTATCACAAGATGCAATGACAATCAAAATCAGCAGAACCAATGAGCTTGATGGACTGAAATGCTTCAAATATGGATGTTGCTACAAAGAAGCTATAAACTGCAACACATGGATGTTTCACACACATCTTCGACCAATAACACAGAAGATCCACAGTCACCACAGTTTGAAGGTGAACACCCAAGATTAGTGTCACCAATTCTATTAGATAAAATGTGAAATATGGTCGCAATCTGTCCTTTTGCTCCTGAGTTGTGGTTTGAATAATGAACAGAAAGTGTTTCAGCAAAACTTTATGATTTCAGAGTGAAGTTGACCTTTGACCTTTTGGATATAAAATGTCATCACATGAGACAACATTTGTGTGAAAGTTTATGGTCTAGAACATGTTTTGCAAGGTCACAGTGATCTTTGACATTTGAACACCAAAATCTAATCAGGTCATCCTTCAGTCCAAATAAATGTTGATGCCAAATGTGAAGAAATTTACTTGAGGTGTTTCTGAGATGTTGCATTCATGAGAATGGGATATATGTACAAACAGGTGGATGGACAACCCACAAACATGATGCATTCGCACATGATGCAGTTTACCTTTGTGCCCGTGCGTACAAGTGATAAAATCAACTGGCAACATTTGTCATGGCACAGTGGAACAAGTGATAACACTGTCGCCTCGAATCCCGCTGTGGGCGCTGCTGGCGTGTCCTCCACCATGCCTTCGGTGGCTGCTGCTCGAGGAAAGGGGCCTTTCTGCGTGGAGTTTGTATGATGCAAGAAGATCACCACCTGACCAATGGTGAGGACAGTTGGGTTGGGTTGGAGTTGGGTCCCCGGGCGCCGCTGTCGGCTGGCAGCCCACCGCTCCTGGTCTGCCACGGAGGAAGGACAGACCAAGAATGGGTTAATTGCGGAGGAAGAATTTCACGGAAGCGTGTGCATGATGTGTTGTGTTCTTCAAAAAGCATGGAATGTGCATGTTTGTGACTAATAAAGTAAAGTTCTTCTTCTAAACTATGGCTAAGAAAACGGGAAAAAACTGTTCTTGTGGTGTGAGGTTTTGGGCCTGATGGACCGCAGCGTCCTGCCTTTTACAAAAAAACTTTCATAACAGCACTTGCATGGCACACTAAGAGCTGTCGCTATTGGGTTAAAGGGTAAAGCTGATGCAGTCAATGCCCACTGTGACAAGCAAAACATACACCAGTTCACAACCTTCTTGAAGCGTAATAAGACAGCGAGTCACCAGCTGTGTCATGGATAACACCATGTCAGCTCTGTGTGGGGAAAAAGCCAGCCAAATGATATTATAGCTCCTCCACAAAGTACTGCCACTGCAGAAAGCTGGAACATTGATTATGTACCATAATGGTCCCACATGCAGCCTACTAATCCATGATAATGGGATTAGGGGTGCACCCTTTTGCATGTGCTTCAAAGTGCTGGATCTAACAACACATCATCTGCACATTTAAAACTGAATGAGTCAGGGAGGATCCAGATACACTGCACAGATAGAATCACATGAAAGGGCAGGGAGAAGCCCATGATGCCACTGCACAGATGTTTGCCCATGTCATCCCTCTAAGGAGGGGCATGGATGAGGAACCTGTCCCACAACATCTGAACAAGCGTGGAGCTCAGTTTCCACTCGTTGTGGGAGGGACCTCAAATCTGCAGCATGGTTCAGTACCCCCACACCGAAAGCAGGTCTCTGTGTGACCACAACAAGGGACTTCTGACTATTTCCAGCAGAAAGGCTGAATGGCTTTGCTCTCGTGGTGGTAGAGATCATTTCACACCCAGGTAACTAAACGATTGAGTGGGAAGCTATTTTGCCAGTGTACGGCACAATCCAGTGTAGGAGGATGATGTACAACTTTGAGGTCGTGGTGAGAGTTATGATAGCTGTTGGGAAGTCACCACTGAAGGTTAGCTTGTCTATGCTGTTCTACAGATAATAGTCAGCCCAGCTTCCATCACCGCTGGCTTCCACCTGGAGCACCATGAAGGTGTCCACCTGCTGCTGGAGCTCCTCCACAGGCAGTGCACGCATAACATTGACAGAGGTAATACTAGCCTGGTGTAATGAACAATGAGGCAAACCTCGCTGTGGGGATGAAGATCTACCAGTATGCTGTAGCTCGTCTGACAGGCAGGCACAAGCAGACAGCTTCAGTGCAGCTGAACTTCTCTTTTCTTCTTTTCTCTTCTGTTTTTCACTTCTTGACTGCTTGACACTGAAGAAAATTTTGGAGCAGATCAGACCTCAGGCCCTAATAGTGTTATGAGGACGTGTGAGAGGCAACTGCACACTGCCCTCTTGGAAGGTTATGCCGACATGAAATAAAACAAAGTGTGTCAGTGTGTCATTCAATGTGCTAAATAATAATTCGGTTTAGCTTTCAGTTCATTTGTTCCCTAATTCAACATTTCCAGTTTCAGCCATCGTTCAACCTGACCTGATGCACTGGATGGTGTGTAACACAGAACACCTGGGAAGTCATCCTTGGAAACTGTCTGGATAAGAGCAGGCACTTTCAAAAAATACTTGTCAGGTGATTGGATGGACCATCTATGGCAACAGAGAAGTTATACCCAGTCAAGATGGATATCAGATCTGCTCACATGATCCTGTGCGATCCCATGTGCTCTTGAGTAATTGCTAATCCAGCTGCCTCGCAATGTAATATCCAACCACTGACAAGTTTTTGTTTTTTTTTTTGACTTGACAACTACTAATGTCTGCTCATTGTCTGTTTTTATGGCCTTCATTTCTGACAGTGCTGCCTGTGGATTTAATGCTGTTGAGCAGCCAGTTAATGTATTTTTACCACTGATGTGAGAATAATGTAGCTGTTAGTGTGAAGTGTAAATAATCAAAAATGTAATTAAACTGTGCCTTCAAATTTCAAAGGGTATTCCAACTGCAAAATGTGATAATCACTACACCCCTATAGGTATGAAATGAAAAATGACTGAGTGCCATTAGAAGCTTGTTAGAAGCAATTAACAATCCACCTCTATGGGTGAGTTAAACTTGACTGTTGTTGATTTTCAGATCAGCAGCAAAAAAGAGAGCTTTGAAAGTAAAATTTGTGTCTTACCAGTGTTTAATGAGAGAATGCACAGTGCGTGACTTTGTCCTTGACAGACAAGCACATCATATTCTTCAGATGGCACACGCAGAGATGAAAAATGAATCCAGAACTGTATAAAGTTGCACATAATATGAGTCATAAAGCAATCACTTGCACATACTTTGATCTTATTTCCTACCTCTCTACAAATCAGATAACCTCTGGATTCCTCAGTAAGCCTGCAGCACATGGTTTATTTGGTACAGAGAGTGGGAGGAAAGAACAAACACAGATGCAACCGTTCTGTCAAAAACATTCTGCTGTTTGAACCTATTTAAAAATCTAATGTCTTAGATATTTTCACATTGGAGTGGCAGTGGCCTGGAGGGATGTAAACTCTAGACCAAAATGTCACTAGTGTGATCCCAGCATTCACTATTTAACAATTTGTAGATGCAGTAACTGCTCCATTTCCTTTGTGCACTGCATTTTGACACTTTTTTTTTTTTTTTTTACACACCACACTCAAAAACTGCTTAGATTCACTACAGAGTATGGAATTGAAACACAGTGTTGGTCTTACCTAATAGAGATTGCTCAGTTAATTTTATTTGAAAAGATCCAGAACCTCTGAGAGAGTTACAGTGTTCTGGCAATGCTCATTTTTGATGGTTCCTCACTTCTGTTAATTGAACTTCACTGAGAATGACTTGTTATGCTAAAAGCATACCCAATAGTATTTCAACAAGGACAATACAAGCTCCCTGCAACAGGACCTTGTAGAACTTTAACCCCCCCCCAGAGCATACTTCAAGTATAGTATACAAGTCATATAACCCCGATTCCAAAGAAGTTGTGGTGCTGAGTCAGATATAAATGAAACAGGATGCAATCATTTGTAAATGAAGTGTGTTTCTCGACAAGTGTTCTCAAGCCCATGTAGTCATGTCCTCTATCCAGTCATGTGTTCACAAAGTGGTGAACCTGCTCCATGCTTGCTTGTGAACGACTGAGCCTTTCAAGGATGCCCCTTTCATACCCAATCATGATACTATCACCTGTTACCAATGAACCTGTTTACCTGTGGAATGTTGTCCCAACTTTCCCAATGTGTTGCTAATATCAAATTCAGAATAAATATAATATATTCACAAAAATCAATGAAGTTGATGAGTCGAACATTAAATTTGTTGTTTTTGTACTGATTTCAATTGAGCATATGTCAAAAAGGATTAGCAAATCATCACATTCTGTTTTATTTATCACCTGCAATGAAAACTGAACCTTTTGAAATATCAATCATGATTTAATTAATTGATTGTGTGGTTCTGACTGATCTATTTATCTTTTGTTCTGCTGTCAATGGTTACACAAATAACCAATCAACTCCAAACCCTGTAGCTCATCCAAGATCAACGTTGTTGTCTTACTGGTGATTTAATTTAATTTAATTTAATTTGATTTAATTTAACTTAGTTCTTTTTTAAGATATTGTCACAGGTATTTTATTTAATAACTGCAAACCAACAACTGCTCAGAAGGTACAATTCTCAATGGCTATGGTATCATTTTACTTAAACACTATATTAACACCTTATACTGTATACATATACCTTCAGGATATGTGGGCGAAAACAGTTCGTGTCTCAGCTTAGATGTTGGCAAATTTAGAAGTACCTTCAGCTGCAGAAGATTCATTGAGGCTGGCCTCAGAGAATGCCTGAAAGAAGAACAGTAACTTTACCAGGAGGGATCTCAGCAGAGAGGAAGGAAGCAAAGAGGAAATCTTTGAATCAAAATAAAAGGTTTAGAAAATGTTGGCCAGGAAGAGAACAGCTGTGGTGAAGGCCCTAGATAAAACAAATGCCACCAAGCACTAAGAGGTTTCTAACATTTGAAATCACTTTTCTTTGTAAGTCACAGAATGCTCAGAAGATAAACATTTAAGAGCTGCCTTGAAAGATACACAGAGGACAATAACACAGATGAGGAGACAAGCAAAAACAGAAAAGAAGATCTCTCTCTCTCTCTCTCTCTCTCTCTCTCTCTCTCTCTCTCTCTCTCTCTCTCTTCAGGACAGCATCTATGGTGAATAGGAAGATCAGGTCTGCTTGGAATGAGGACAAATAATGAGAGCTGGGTTTGAAAAAAAAACAAGTAAAAGAGGTCAAGGCCGGGTGGGTTTCCAGGCTGAGCAAGTACAAGAAAGATGGAAAAAGAAGTTGAGCCAGCTTGAGGAGGCATTAAAAGAAAGGGAGAATGAGATCAGCACGGTCACCAGAAAGACGGAAGCAGCAAAAAAAGCACATCTGCAGACCCTGCCCTGTTTAGTGTGAAGAATAAAGAGCTGATCAGAGCAAAAATGAGTGGAAAACTGAATGTGACAGAAGAGTTCTTCCACAATGAACTGACTGTGAAGGAGCACTAGGAGAGGAGAGTGAAGAGACTGGAACAAGAAAAGCACAAGCTGGATGAAATGTCATTGTGAAAGAGGAAGAATGGGTATGGAAAGCAAGGAACTCAGGAAATGATCCAACTCTTGATCAAACAGATAAAGCAGGTACAGGTACACTGATTCATCTAATTATTTTACTGATGGATTCAGACAGCTCCAGAAATAGCCTTTGTTAATAAAATAAATTATACCATATTTTTGTGTTCAGGAGCTCAACTCAAAAGAAAACAAGAAGTGAAGGAAAAGAAAAGGGGTTTCTGGTCTCAGGCTGAAAATCTGAGAGTAAGATGCAGGAAGCAGCTGCTCATGCCAGAAAGAAGACGGGGGCACTTGGAACAGAAGAAAAAGAGTGACAATGAAAGGTAAAAAACCTTATCTATCCCTTCTTTCCTTCATCTCCAACTGTCTTTGTCTCTATAACCTGGCCAGGGCCCTCTCTCTCTGTGGAGTTTCCATGGTCTCACCACCTCTGCATTGATTTCCTCTGGGTCCCCCCACATTCCAAAGACATAAGGTTAAATCAGAAAAACTAACAGATAACGTAAATAATCCAATAAGACTAAATAACAAGTTGATCATAATATATTGACTGTACTGAAGAACAATAGAGCGATTAGAGCCACAAATGGGCCTGGGTTTCCCAAAAGTATTCACTGTTTTTGACACCAGTCACTTCTTACATGTGAATGTTGGGAGCTGGATGTAGTCACCGCTACATTTTCACTCAGCTGACCCAAAACCACGCCACACTGTCTGGCTGATGGGTGGTGGATGAAGTAAAAGTGACTGGACAAGGCAACATTTGAAGAAAAGTTGAGTTTACTCATTTTAACTGAAAGAAAGTGTTACAATACAGAGTATCAAAAGTCTGTATTGAGCTAGCTCCAGTTGGAGGGTCAGCGTATTTGTTAAGGGCAGTTCTTGTTTTAATTTCAAGCACAAAGAATATTGGCCAAATATGGACTCAGACCCTTGACATTTTGCCATGGTCCATCCGATCACTCATGTGTTTTCCCAGTGTTTTAAGTTTCTTCCCCTGCCCTCTTGTCTCCTGTGTCTTTCCTGTGTGTCTCTTTTTGTGTTTGTGAACGTTGTTACATTTTCCTGCTCCTCGGCGTCCGTGGCCAGCACACCTGCAGGTAATCATCTCATCAACTGCAACAGCTACACCAGCTTTCCGTCTAGTCATCAGCAGATCGCTCTGTCACTCACAGTGGTTGCTAGGCTTCAGACCAAACCTTAAATTCCAGAGTTTTTAGTCTTTGTCATAATTCCCTTGTGCTCCAGATCTCCTTTATCTGCCAGCCTACTCTCTTCAATTGTCTTCCTACCTGCCTGATCTCTGCTGCTATTCTCAACTCTACTGTCCCTGTCGTCCAGCCATCAGATCATTCTCCTCATCCTCACTCCAAGGACAACATTCTGCCCAGCCAGCCATCATGTGTCCTCAGTGCCATCTCTCCCAGTCATCCTTCTGCCATTATTCATCCTTTAAATAATAACGCTGCATTAAACCCTTTAGAACTACTCCCTGAGTCTGTGTGCTGCATCTAGGTCTACTTTGTTCAAACCATTTCATCTTTTAGTTTGGAGCCTGCTTCAAAGCTAAGAGCTTAGCTACAATATCTAAATAATAAAACATGAATTTGCTTAACTGAACAAGCACACTATCAAGATGCTTTTCAGATGCATTTTTCAGTCATCCAATGCATGTGCTTCTATATTGCTTCAATATGCTTATATTTTAATCACTCCAGCTGACTACACAGGTCATGTAACACATTGCGCTTCACTTTTGTGCTTAACTACAGTGATTGTGTACCGCACTCTGAACACTGCCAAAATTCAGGTGACACTAAATACTGTGCCTGGACGCATCTTATGTAGAAACTGATGGACGACTGAGGCTGCTGTTCTGCTAACATGCTTCTTTTGCTAAGCTGCCTGTGTAGACATTTTTGACTGTGTAAAAGTCTAAAAGAAAACATGAGAAGAGATCAAAGTACTTATCATATAGAATGATCTGCTTCAGGTACATTGCCTAGGTCTCTTGTTTCTGTCTTTGAACTCAAGTTGACACTACATATTCGGTCATGGACTCTCTGAATTAAAAAGAATTCTTCCTCATGAGAGAATGAACGAAACGCATTGGTTGCCACAGCAATCAGATTATTACATCATACCCAACAGCTACTGCTGCTGCAAAGCTCCAGCAAATATTTCCAAGATGCAAGACTGCACTGTCTCAAAGCCGGCATATGAAGAGGTTGGGCAAAAGTGTGCAAAATGTCTGGAGAGCTCGACCAAGACTCAAACATTAGGATTAGGGCTGAAAATAGTTAGCAGTTAATCACATGTCTTTGCCCAGACATTGTAGGGAGGTTCACGACCATGGAGACTGTCTCCATCAAGCTCCCCACTCCAGTGAAGAAAGGAGGAAGGCTGCTGATGAGCATAAAGCTATCCAGAACCTGCAATTGATTACAGGAAGGCAGGCAAGAGGGTTGTCACCCATCCTTTCCAGGTTTATGTCAATGCACCAACTACATGACTACCACTGAACATTGAAATAAAGTCACTGAATTACACTAAAGTGATCAAAGATTTGGCAGGAGTGCCAGTGAAGGTTAGACTTTGGCAGTTGTTAAGGAGGATGGTCAGGAGATGTGGGAACAGCCGCTAGGATGTTGTCCCTGCTGCTGCTCCACCAGCAGAAGATGTTGTAGGGTTAAGGGACCAAACTGGTCCCAGGCTAATGGCCCTCCTGCTGGCCAAAGGACACCTCTTAAAGTTGGCAGAATAGTTGGTGGTGTTGCAGGCTATGGGATCTCTTTGAATCTTTAAAGAGATGCAAAAGAGTAATGCATATTGGTGACATTGAACATGACACACCAAAAAACAAAAAAACAAAAAAAAAACCAACACTGTAATGTGCTCCCCCTGCTGCTCTCAAACTGCACTGCAATACCTCCTGTTTTCATTCAGCAAGGAGAAGGAACGTGAACAACAAAATGTACGATTAAGTTATCATAACTGTAGTATCTACAGAAATGTAAGCATGCACTTAAAGCCTAAGTTCATATGTTCAACTGTTTCCACTGGTGTGAAAAACTCCCTCAGCTGGTCATCTTAGATGCACACATGTGCCACTAGTTTCATTTTGTTTTGTAGTCTTTAATAACACACTAATATTACACCATCAGTTTTAGACAGTTTATTGAGGTGTTGCCAAAGCATGAGCCTTACACGTAAATTATAAATAACAATCGTTGTTACTTCTGTTTCATGTTAAAGTAAATGTAATTGACTGAATGTAGAGCAAAGACACATTGCACACGCGAAAAACAAATGTACAATCCATCCATCCATTTTCTATACCGACTATCGCTTTCGGGGTTGTGGGGGGGGGCTGGAGCCTATCCCAGCTGTCAACAGGCGAGAGGCGGGGTACACCCTGGACTGGTCAGCAGTCGATCGCAGGGCAACACACAAGACAAACAACCATTCACACTCACACTCACACCTAGGGGCAATTTTTTTGAGTCACCAATTAACCTAATGAGCATGTTTTTGGTCTGTGGGAGGAAGCCGGAGTGCCCGGAGAGAACCCACGCATGCACGGGAAGAACATGCAAACTTCACTCAGCAAGGCCCCGCCTGGGGATCGAACCAGCGACCTTCTTGCTGTGAGCACACTACCTGCTGCTCTACCATGCCGCCCAAATGTACAATCATTTTATCCAAATTGTCAAACTACGCAATTCAGATAAATTTTAGGAGAGACTAATGATAGCATTTGCAGAATATACTGAAAGAAAAGCCCTGCTGCTTATAATGGCACCCCCTCCCAACAGCTACAAATACCACACATTAAGTACAATGGTTCCTCCGTTTTTCACAGGCAAAACTGCATTGAGAGCAACAGACGTGGGCGGTCACTATTACCACACATTGTACATTACTTGTCACACTCCTGACACACACACACACACAGAGGGAAGAGAGAGAGGGAGAGTGCTAGTTAGCAGAAGACAACATGTGAGTTGGAGTGAATATACAGCAGATACAGGAAGTGATAAGACCAATATATTGTTACAACTAAGCCAAGGCAAACTTGACAAATAACACCTAAAAAACACAACACATTTTCCATAGATGTCCTAAGACTGCACTTAAGTCTAACGTTACCCAGACCGCAATAGTTTCAAATAATAGCAGCAGCAGATCAAATGCTACTTAGGCTACCATGTCCACAGTGAACAAGAGCACGAAACAGCTGTGGCCACATATAACGTGACACAGTTAGCAGTTTCGAAATCTACCCAATTATTAAAAAATATTTAAACTCAACACCAACATTTTCAAAACAGCGCAAACACCCGTTGTTTTTCCCCGAACTGTAAATGGTTTAGAGCAGCTCAACTGAGACACATGGAGAGGGGATCAAAGTGTGAATCAACAGCTGTGATTTTTGTTATATTTCTTAGCTGAAGAAAACAGGACTGAACAACTTTAATAACACATTGGTCAAAAGTCATGTACTGATCAAAGATGATACCAAGATTCTTAGCAGTAGATATGATATTTGAGTGAAATGGACCAATAAACTGATCGACAATAAAAGATATCTATTCTTTGGAGGGAGAACAGTTGATACAGGCTATATATTAACAATATACAGTATATCAGGTTATATATTAACGTTTATATGTTACAGTTGGGGGGGGGGTTGCTTAGAGAAGAGTGTGTCCTTTTGCTTATGCTGTAGAGCAGGTGGCTGAGTTCACCATTTTAGGCAACATATTTTCATCATGCTCAGCCTCGGCAGTTTGCTCCCATGTGTATCAGATGTCACTGGTGCCTGAAGTAATAAGACTATAAATATATCCTATTAAATGAAGGCCAGGTGCCAGGCAGTTTGACAGGCAACAAGGTAACTGCATGTAAACAAGGAAACATAGCCGGCTGTTATACGATCTCATGCCAACTTCAAATGAAATTTCAGAACGGCTCATTGAAAATGAAATAGTGGGTGATTGCCTCATTTATGGTCGGCAGTTTGTTGCTGAGGGTAAATAATCCATTTGTTGTGATGAAGTGGGTCTCCTCGTAAATTAAGTAATGTGATAACACAGTGACTCAATCACTGCCTCAGTTTAGTCTATTGAAGGGTGTGGGGATCCAAGCAGAAAGCACCTTATTGGCCTGATTATGATATACATTTTTACAGGTGATAGAAATTAACATCAAATGATGGCAAATAAAATAAGTTTCTATAATAAATCATGTGGTAGCCATGTATCATTAGTCCTTTAACAGTCTTGTACAGTAGCATATTTGTTTGAATAATATGGTCATAGCAGCTTCATAGTGCCTGAGTAAACAGGGTCCTTGTGTTATCATGTATCTTGAATTCAAGTTCCCCTAAACTCAGGGGTATAAGGTATGTAACAACTGCATAGATCTAACTAATCATCAATCCCTTACATAGGTCACAGTACTTCTGTGACCTATGTAAGGGATTGATGATTAGTGAATGAAGTGCATTATGTAAATAGCCAGCTACTCTCTCCCCTGGCTTCCACCCTGTTTGGTTTGGTATTTCATTTGTCTTTATCTCAATTTCCTTTGAGTTATATAGAAGAAACATGTTTAGTAAGAACTCTTGCCTGTGCTCCCCTTTGTCTAGCCTTGAGCTGGGCTGTGACAGATGGGAGCTCATTGGGATATAAGGCCATTTGGCGAAGACAACTTAGGGATTAGGGATTGTTGGTTGGAATGTTGGTGACCAATTTGGTTTGTGACTCTTGTGGTTTGTAAATGCTAAAATGAGCTGAGGTGGTTTTTAACAGTGTCGATGAAGGTGCTTTTGGTGTTTAGCATTGAGGGTATAAAGTTTTTAGTTCTATGGTTGAGAGTGATGGCTTGGTGTTTGTTTTAGTGGGTGTTTAAATGGAGCAGTATTAATCTCAAGATTGTTTAGTTTACAAACTTATTGGTATTTTAAATACTGCTACGTATCACGAGTGACTATGGCCATGTCTCAGTTGGTAGGATCCATACATCTCCTTTGTAGACTGAAATAGTTGATCTCAACATGAGACCAACCAGTTTGTTGTTTTCACTTATAGTGGGGCAGAAAACGTGGGTGAAGACAATATCTTAGTAGCATTTCCCTGGTTTGCCGAGGGTTACCACTTTCTGGTTGCTTTTTGGTTCTTTTGGAATCAGTGCATAAGTAACCACTTCAAGTATCTGTGCAAAGGTGTGGGCTGAGGCTAGTCAGATAGTGAATAGAATTAAGTAACTAATGACCTACTGCTAACTGCAGACAGAGGTGACTGCTCGATTTTAGTTCTCTAAGAGTTAAGGGCTGCCTTTGACACAGCTCATGACGGCATCCTCTTACATTGTCCTGGATTGGCATCAAGGGCTCGACTCAGCTTTACGTACATACCTCTCCAACCGAACTTTTTCTGTCACCTTGAGCAACTCTTCCTCCTCAGCGGCTCAGTTGAATTGTGGTGTTTCTCAGTTCTTGGCCCTCTTCTGTTGTCTGTAATACATGCTACCTCTTAGCCAGGTTATTAAAAACCATGTGTTTTACATTCCTTAAATTTAATGATGATAAGTCTGAAGGCATTCTATTTCTGTTTTTTTGTTTTTTCTGTTTTCAGCATTCTGTTCTCCCCCAAAATCCATCAGGTCCTTTGGTGCTAATTTTCATGCTTTTTTTGTATTATTAGTTTGATTACTGCAATGCACTTGGACTCACACACCCAGTTATCAGCCAGTGCTCCCTCCAGCGTCAAAACGCTGCTGATGGACTCATTACTGAAACAATGTGGCATGTTCACATCATCCCTGTCATCTCCCTACACTGGTCCCTGTTAGTTTTCGATGTGATTTCATTTTTTTATTCTTATTTTTTGTGCTTATTATTAAGGCCTCAAATGGCTGTGCTCCTAAATACACTTCTGTTTTATTGACTTGGTATGTGCCCTCTCAACCATAAAGATCTGTGGATGAAGCCCTAGTGGTTACTCCATTGGAACTCTCTGCCCACTGCACTCAGACACCTTAAGTCTCTGGCCTCTTTTAAATCTGTTTATAAAAGTTCTCTTTTTGTGGAAGCTTTTCGAAATGTGTGATATACATTTTATTTTTATTGTTTTTACTCCTATTATTTGATTTGTCTGTGCTCATGTCCTTGCCATTTTTATCATTTTATGTACCTTATGTGGTTTTATTTTTACTTTGTTAAGCATTTAGTAATACTGGTAAGAAAAGGTGCTACATAACTAAAGTTTAGTATTATTACTGTTATTATTATTACATTTCTTTCTTGCTTGGCTGATTTGTTCAACCTAGATACAGTGGCAGGGCTGTTTCACAAAAAGTTCTGTAAAGCTGAGGGGAATTGCAGAGTTGGTGATAATTCTCTGTAGGCTCTTCTCTGTAAGAGGTATGCATCACATTACAATACTCTTTTGATACATAATATAAAAACATATGTGTATATATTGGCTAGTTCTGCTTTAAAACAGTGTATTCTATGGCTGTATAAACCTCCAGCCAAACCTTAGACATGTTTATGTAACTATTTGTAATTCAGTGAAAAATCATCATTAGAACAAATATCAGAGTGCACTGTATATGAATGTTTTTCCTGCATTTAGGACCTTTAGACCTAAACCTTTTTCACCGTCTCTGTCATGGTTTTATATTTGCCATGTATGAATAAGTAAAATTACTAATTGTTACAGTAGTAAATGTGAGTATTTACCAGATTTGTCATGTTTCTTTCAGTGTCAGTACACAAGACATACACAGTTAAAAGCAGAGAACAGAATAAATACAATCTTCCCTCATAAAACTTTTGTGGTTGTCAGTTTGTTCACCACCTTCGTCCTCACCAGTCCGTGTTCTTATTCAATCATGTTAAAAACACCTTACTTTGATTTTGTTAGAGTGTAAATCTTGAACAGAACATATACTGTACTGGAAAGGGAGGAAATATGTGAAGGAACAGAAAATCTGACTTACATGTGTGATTTGTTTATTGCCTTTACAGGAAGAAAAAGCATGATCCCACATGGTTTAAATTGCCACTGATATATGTAATATCTGCACTGATCTCACTCATAAATCCATTCTTACTTGATGTTTATGTATAATGAAGCAGGCCTTTGTACTGGTGTAACTTAAGCTCTGCTTATTGAAACATGCAAGCCAACTTAAGATCATAATCATTACAATAAAGAATAACATGTCCATGAAACACTGAGCTGTTCTGACAACTCTGGAGTCAACACGTGAAATATTTTGACATCTTACCACATATATATATTTCCCAAGAATCTGATAATATATTGGCCATCAGGCCATAACTCTGCAGTCATTAGGCTGCTGGTAGAAATCTTACTTCATGCATTTGGTCATCCGCAGTGCATCCCAGACATCTCACAGTCAGTGACAAGTTGATTGTTTAGGTTTTAATCAAAAAAGCTTTTAAAAGGCTTTTGCTTCAGCAGCTGAGATTACATATACCCAGCCACAACTCAACCACATTACTGGACTCATTTTTCCTCTTGTGTGTGTGTGTGTGTGTGTGTGTGTGTGTGTGTGTGTGTGTGTGTGTGTCAGAGAGAGAGAGAGGGAGAGAGAGAGCGAAAGACAGCCACACAGCTTGTGATAATGAAAGACACATGGCAACAGAGAGAGAGTGATATGCAGAGACCTTTCTCTAATAATACAGTATACTGAGTAGTTTGCTCTTAACACCTACCGAGCTAGCACTTTCAGGCCAATTGAACTGTGTGTATTGCCTGTTCTCAACAAGTGGTCATTATGTTGGTGGGTTTCATAACTTTACTTAGAACATCAGCTAAACCAGCAACTGTGGTGGTGATATTGAGAAATGATATAAGTCTGCAGAAACATGCCGTGGAAATCTTATCACACAAAGTATGATTTTGGAGATGGTTTATATTGTTTAGTTAAGTGTCTTGTATGATGAATCATAAATGGTTAAATCTTCTTAATTGCCTGACAGGATTCCATGGAACCCTGTGTAAATTTACATGTGGGATTTTTCGGAATTCTTGCAGGGCAATATACATGAGTACACTACAGTGTATCGTTTTCATGCTCCTTTTCAGTGTTGGATGAATGCCTGGTGTACATTTTTACCCACTGTATTGCAAACTCAGATTATGTCACAGCACAGCATAGAAGGCAGTGTATAATTGAAGGTCACTAATCAAGATTTATTTACAATAGTGCATTGTGCACACAGGAAAAATGGTAAGCATAGGTGGTTGCCAGATGACCTAAGCAGTGTCTGAAGTATTGAGATCCTTTAATGAAGTAAAAGTAGCAGTACTGCAATCCCAGCAATATTCTGTATTCGAGACCAACCCGGTATCCTGGTGACGATCTAACTGTTACAGAACAGTAGAGCACTACATTGCCATTGTTATTCATAACCAGTGTTCTGACTCACTCACTCACTCACTCACTCACTCACTCACTCACTCACTCACTCACTCACTCACTCACTCACTCACTCACTCACTCACTTAAGAAAACAGGTCAAGAGGAGTGCAGGTATGTGAAAATACACACTTTAAAGTAACTTGAAATGAGCATTTAAAAGCGTTTTCTCCAAAACATTTCCTGGGCACTGCCCTATTCTTTCCAGGTTTTCTTTGCCATCTCAACAAGTGATCGGTGATGCATACTTTTAGGTAACTTGGACTTAGATGAGAAGGAATTTTATTGTTTAATTTTCTCTACATTTGAAGTATGTATTTTTTGCCACCCCCAACAGAATTGCCAACCTGGTCATCCCCTTGTGTTGATAATTCTTGTGAGCCTCTGCAGAGGGAACTGTCCTCTGTAGTTCTGGCCTCCACATCATTATTCCATACGATTGCTGTAAATTTACATAGCAGGACAGGAGATGGAGAAAGGTTAACAGTTTCAATATGTAATCAAAGAATGTGCAACAGGTGAATCCAGACAAGACAAGGAATCGAGAGTAATTGAGTCCAGGAAGTGACAGGTCCAGTGTCCTCGGTGAGAGCAGACAGTAAAACTGGCACCTCAGCACAGACAGACAGACAGACAGACAGACAGACAGACAGACAGACAGACAGACAGACAGACAAAAAAGGAAGGTCAGGAAGACGGGGAGCAGACAAGGCAAAAAGACAAAAAAGGTACCAAAAAGATATTTTGGTCTTGGTTTTTACCATGCAGGTAGGCTGACGATTTGACGAATACTGGCTGGAAGCTGGATGCTTACATACTGCGTCGGCAGGTTGTTACAACCCCTAGCTTGTGGTGGATAAAGGGAAGCAATATAAACCAGTTGTAATTGGTGAAAGTAAAGTTATTTATTTTAAAGGTGAGGAAAATGATATTTACAACAAAAACCAGAGGCAACTCTAAAGGAAAAAAAAATGTCGTTTACATGAACCCAGATACACCGTCACGCGCCATCACAGCTATGCCAAACCTATGGGTGCGAGTGTAAACAAAGGTCGCTCACAGGGCATTAACTATTTTCAGTCGCATGTTGTGACGTTTCGGAACCTAAAACGTTGTTTAACCCTGTTTACACACCAACACAAAACCGGCATTTTAAGAAATCTCCACTTTGGCTGGAGTTTTTAAATATGATCGTTTTCCATGAAAAAAACTCTGCCTGTAAACGAGAGGCCAAACCGCATGAAAACATATGCGTTTTCCCTAAGTGTAAACATAGCCTAAAAGGTGGAGTGAAAACACTGCAGACTGCTGATTGGTAAGAGAGAATCGTCTCTAGAATTGTAACTAGTGCAACATGAAACAAGCAGAGTTGTCGAATTGCCAAACTCTTCTCTTCTTTCAGCAGTCTTTTGTCTTGCTGTCTGGTTGGACTCCTTGCTTGGACTAACAGCCACATGCTGAGAATCAAGAACAGCACCCCTTTGATATCCTCCATTGTTCCTGTGTTGGTGTGTTTGTCTCATGTTGAAGATCAGTTTCACACAGCATCGCTATGACGATCAGCTAAATATTTCTCCTACATTAAGGATGCGCTATCTGCAGCAAGATTGTTATTATACAACAGTCTGATGCTAGTTGCACAAAACAAAACCAGTGAATCTGCTGTTGTGGCATATGGTTTGTTGCACAGAACAATCTGGGAAGTTATCTTTGGAAACTGGAAAAGGCCAGGCCAATCATCTTCCAGGCGCTTGGTAGGTGATTGGATGAACCATCTGTCTATCATTGTCAATGAAGGCTGACTTAAACCAATCAGACCAATGAACAATATGTTGTAGTAGGACTCTTGCAGAAGCCAGGAGAAGAGAAAAAACATCAGCATCTACCTAACCACCTTGGGATCTACCAATCTTGTTTTCAATTGAAAACAACACGTGCCCGTATGTCAGTAGTTCCTCATAGGACTCTGATTGGTCTGCACCACTGTGGTTTGGCCACAAATGCGGAACTTGAAGCCTGGCAAGATGGATTCTCAGCTTGCGTGATCTCACGGATGCAGCTGCCTTGCAAAGTAATGACATTATTTCTCCAGTTAGAGAGTGCAAATGGAACAGATACCTGCTGCTTTCAGCAAGAGAGCCAATGGGTTAAAGAAAAGACCTTCAGCATGGTACCAGAGGAAATAACCTCAGTGCGCCCGAGCTGACACCAAAACAAAGCCCTATTTCAATAATGTAAGAAGACCGTGATTTACAGGACAAAATCTGCCAGGCAGCATAAAAACCAATGTTGCATACATACGCCTGGGGATGTACAGACATCACTCTCTGTTTTTTTTTTTTTTTTGGGGGGGGGGGGGGTTAAATCAACAAACATACTACTTTATATATTATACAAGATTTAAAGAAATATATATTGAAAGGAAAAAAAATTAAGGCTTCAGGCAAATGTACACAAAAATGTCAGGCTCCAAAAAAATAAAAAATAAATAAAAAAAAGTGGTGAGCCTCATATTTGCCCCCTATATGCCCACATTCAACCATAAATGATCAATGCAAAGCACGACATGAATGCATATAATTGATTGCTGCTCAAAGGTGCATTATGATGAATCATGGCAACAAACAATTGGATGGAAAAAAAGGTGGAAGTCAGAAAGCACATACTGTTTTGTGGCCAGCAGAGTCACAAACAAACAAAAATGTAGCGCATGGTGACATGTCACTGCTGTTAATGCAGTGAGTGCAACAGACAGGACAGAACCAGTCTGCTACTGGTGGGGGCAAGTGTGAGACACACCCACTCACACTGCTGGAAACACAAATGGCCTCAATACTCGGGGAAACTCAGGACTGATAATGAGGATATGGAGTGTAACGATTATGCAACAGGTGTCACTGGCTTTATTTCCAGACTTTGTTAATTTACACAATCCATGTGCAGGTGGTGAAGCTGTGCCGGGGGAGGTGACTGGAGAAGGCAGAGTGTGTGTAGCATGCTGTGTGCACCTGACAGCACAGTCATGTCCCTTGCAGCGATTTTACACACAAAACTTATAATACTACAAGAATTGATGCACAGTATTAGAAGAAGTTAAAACTATTAACACTCTATTCTGAAGTCCTTAATGCTATTTGATTTGTAATCTTGGAGTCCTACAATCAATGATGATACTTTCATCAGTTAGTTACCATACTGTCTGGCCCTCTCCTCTATGCTTTGGTTTGGGGACTGTGATGGTGAGAGAGTGCTGATGAAACATTTAGTGAACTTTGATTGAAGGTTTGAGTTGGCTAATATATTTCTAAATTGAAAGGCGCTTATGGAATTCTTATGGCTCACTACAAGCGCAAGTACAACTAGGTTTGCAGGTTTGAATATTTGTGACAATGTGGATCTAACAGTGTCAGTTTATGTACAGGTGTGCACATTCTCCTATTAAGCTTGTTATTATCCATCTCAATCTTTTGAGTGGGACGTGGTGTACAACTTTTTAATGCCCTGTTTTGTGTGTATGCAACAGTTCTAAATATGACCTCTGATCATTCAGCAGTTCCAAAGTTGTGCAGGAATAGGAGTTTATCTATGAAGCATTGGATGCATGCAACTACGTAATAAACAGCGAATGATGCATTTATTTAATCCTGGCATAGAAATGGATTCAGACCTAAAGAGCTGTAACACCCACGACACATATAAAACTAGTCATCTTTTCTGTACTTCTTTTTACACACAGCATCCCACTGGGTGTTTGACTTGTATGGAGACGAGCATTATGTGGATTGCTGCCAGCTGATCCTACCGTCTCAGTGATGCATTGGCCTGTCAACAGCATTATCTCCTTCATCAGCGGCTCACTGCTGCACCACAGGCGCTGGGAGATGGAAAGATTCCAGACAGGCCAATTCAAATCTTGCCAAGTGCACTGACAGTTTAACATCAATGAGACCGACTCAGCAAAGTGTTTATTGATAAAAAAAGGTGTTCACGTCTAACTTTGTGCCACATGGCATAGGAAACCCCCGCCAGAAGTTATCAGTTTATCAATAAGTGTGTTTTTTGATTGATTTGAATGGGAGGATGTCTCACAGAGATGTGGTTTTTTTTGTTTGTTTTTTTTGTTTTTTTACAGAGGACTCAAAATTCAATACATTTTCCAAATATTTAACAATCACAATACAGAGGAGCTGCTACAGTACATGTACTATTAGGATAAGATACAGTAATGCTGAATGTTTTCACCCATACCCATACTCCCCTTAACTTACAAGAGTGGTGGAGACGTGAGTTTTCCAACAACAAATTGGGCTGACTACTCTGCTTAGTGAGTGTAAAAAACCTAAAATAGCTGTGTTTTCTGTGAAAAAAAAACAAGATCCTTGACTGTGAAGGCTTATCAGCAACACAGATGTTTCTGGTGCTACAAGACTAGATTTTATAAGTCTGTGAAAGTCATGATAATGACAATCACAAGTCACCTTTAGTCAGCTTTTGTTGGACATCGTTAGCTTTGACAGTTTCAAGCTAAACAGTAGAAAATGCATTTACATTACAATTAATGATCTTCCTGGTATCTGCTCTAACACATATCTGATTGGCCAGTGTAGCATGTTACCAGATGACATCACACTGTGTTCTGGCTAAAGTTGAGCCAGGTTGAACTTTTTTGTCAGACAGCATGTTTTCCTTGAGCTCTTCATGCTGGCATCCCAACTGTATTGCTGGATGGCCTCCAGTCAAATGAATGAGGGAACTGTGTTTTTTTCACACAGGGGTAGGTGTCAGTGTGACCAAAGGGTGGAAAACTCCGTTGCTAAAAAAAGTATCAGGTTTGGTTATTTTCAAATGTAACATTTATTTTAAAAATTTCCTCTTCCATTCTCTGACCGTGCCAAGGGTTTGTATCTATATGAGTCATCTTTTGCACATTATACAGTAGGGCAGGATTCTGGTTTCACAATGCTCCTGTGGAACTTATATCTAGCAACTAGGGATGGGAATTGGGCTGGGCAGCAAGTAGTGCGAGTGCCTCAAAGCAAGAAGGTCGCTGGTTCGATTCCTGGGTCGGGCCTTTCTGTGTGAAGTTTGCATGTTCTTCCCATGCATGTGTGGGTTCTCTCCGGGCTCTCCGGCTTCCTCCCACAGACCAAAAACATGCTCATTAGGTTGATTGGTGACTCTAAATTGTCCATAGGTGTGAGTGTGAGTGTGAATGGCTGTCTGTGTATATATGTTGCCCCGCGATCGGCTGGCGACCGGTCCAGGGTGTACCCTGCCTCTCGCCTGTTGACAGCTGGGATAGGCTTCAGCCCCCCCATGAACCCGAAAGGGATAAGCAGCATAGAAAATGGATGGATGGATGGGATGGGAATTGATAAGAATTCAACGATTCCATTATTGATTTTGCTTATCGATCTGATTCCTTATCAATTCTCTTAGCGATTCTCATTTGGTGAGGAAATAAAAAACTTGGTTAGTTTGTGTTAACTGTCTTTTATATTTTCATCTCTGCACAGAAAATATAACATATACAGTATGCACAAATGATGTGTGACGTAGCCTCAGAACAAACCTAAAAAGTAGGTGAGCTACTTCTCAGAGTAGGAATGAATGAAGCAGAACTACACTGGTTAAAATAACAACATGCAACTCTGACAGAACTCAAATTTCTGATTTGCCAGATAAAATGCAATGAATGAACCTACCAAAATTCAGGGGCATCTACAGTGGCAAAAGGGTGCAAACCTTTCACCACAAATCTAGTGAGCGCTCTGTGACATTCCTTTATCCTCGTCTCGGTCATTTTACTCTTCCCTGCATCAGTGAAAGGAGTGGATAGAGGTGTGTGAGACCTGCCGGTGCCCGCTGCAGCCTCTGAGCCAGCCTGACTCTGGCAGTCATCTAAATTTGATGGAAGGACATGGAGATGCTTCATATGGCGAAAGCAGTTTACAGTGAAATGGCGCTAACCTTAACACAACAGACACGGCCTGTAGGAGCTCAACATTACCTTTGGCACTAATAACAGATGACGCCCTGGTGTTTGCTCTGCCGCTAGATTCTCGTGTCGCTAAGTAGCGTATCAAACATGTGACATTACTGCAAATGAATTGCATGCTGTGTGGACAAATGTTTTGGCATGTTGGAGGTATTTCCCCCCTTTGAAGAAATGGAAACTTTGGAGTTATAGCCAGTTATAGCATGGAGCGTTTCTGTCTCGACGCCCTATCTGCTACGTTCCAAACCAAAACAATGCAGCATGTGTGACGTTATTGAGCATGTGCAAGACAGGCAGAATCGATAAGCAGAATCGTTAACCAAGCAGGCAAATGAATCCAAGGAATTGAGCTACTGGGAGCCGGTTCTCAAAAAGAACCGGTTCTAGATTCCTACTAGCAACTTAACTGTAGATGTTATAATGAATGACTGGTTGACACTTTTTTCACTTCAGGAAATCTATGAAAAGACTGCTTCTATTCATGTACATGTAAAATCAACAAGAAAGTGAGCTGAAGAGGTGTTGGTATGTGTATTTTGAACTTTGGACAGAGCCAGGGAAACTTTTCCCCTTGCTGCCATCATGTATATGAACATGGGCTAACTATGTCCTAATTTCAGCTCCACACTTACACACTAACACACGCACATGACATTGCTATCAACATCCCAATGCCATTCTTGGGAATAAAGTACATTTTCTAAAATGTCGAGCATCTCCTTTATCACAGTCATGCTGTTTACCAATGATTTAAAGATGGGGATAGAGTTGGTTTGCTGTTGTTGTATGGCCTATGGCAAATGAAATCAGAACAAGGACTAAAAAAAAGAGATATTATATCAATTAAGTGTAAAAGTGTAACAGTGATGTTCCAGCTTCACCTTGTCCTAAATTATTACCAGGGCAAAGGAACTGGAATGTTGCATGACTGAAACAGGGGACTACTCTTTCATGTGCAGGCATGCATGTGTGCATTACGAAATGCAACTAACTGCAACAGAATTGAGGAATGCTGTTAATTCAAACTATTCAGTCAAGCACAACTTGGATTTGAAAGGTGTATGGGCAGGATGTCATGGTTTCTGATGTAAGATGAGGAAAATAGTGGGAGGAATGACACGAACCGTGCATCATCCCTTGCTCCCATTCGAGCTGTCTCCCTCATCATGCTCAACTGATCTCACCTTTTCAATCGCCTCCTCTCTTAAGATATAAATCCCTAGGAGGATGACAGTTGCAGATGAGTTACGGTGTGTGTGTGCATGTGTGTGTCAGTAGAGTAATAAACTGGGTGTATGACTAAGTGAAGGAAAGACGAAGGAAACTTTGGAAAAATCTAGTCTGGGTGTGTCTGCATGAATATGTGTGGTTGTGTATCACTGTAGCAACATGATGTTTGTGTAATTCATATTGTAAAACTTTTTAGATATGAGGACAAAGCCAACTGGCAATTCACATCTTCAGTTTAATGTGTTCAGATGGTCATTTTTAATCTTTAACTAGTCATTAAAAGTGAATGAAGTCAGATTAAAGGCATTAAGCTGCTCAAAATGTGCAGCACAGCAGTTTAATGAAACATGAAGTTAGTGTGCTAATGATAAGCGTTACAGCTTTAGCTTCACTGTTGTGTTGATATCACCTGTGTCCCTGGTGAATGGCAGTGAAAACCTGTTAATGAGGTGTGACATATCTAAAGTAAACTGTCATGATCAGCCAGTTCTACAGCCACCATTATTATTGCCGGCGTTAATTCGGAGTCCTAATTACGAGGAGCAGCAAGTCAATTGAACTGCTTCTAATACTGAATGTAAAGTTGATGGACCATCTGCTCAGAGCTGGTGACGCTTCTGTGAGGACATGTAAATGATCAGCAGAAAGGTGTTTTCACAGAGGTGCAATGAACAGAACTGGGATGGTGACTTCAGAAAGGGGCAGAAACAGGGCTACTTTTTGCCACTTCATGAAAAAAAGCATATGTTTTTTTCACTTTTTTAATTGGTTTGTTTGCATGTAGTAAACAAGTGTGTCTACTAGTAATTGTGGTGTGACAGCTTTTTATTTTTGGTTAGATTTGTCCATTTATTATCAAAATGTGCATTAGTGTATCATATTTCCTTTTGTTATGTAACAGTTGTTGACACATTTGCAAAATGCCAGTTTTTTATGAAATGAGCATAACAAATTTAAGAATAACAAAAAAGTAATTTTGGCCCTGCAATCAGCTGGTGACTGGTTCAGGGTGTACCCTGCCTCTCGCCCATTGTAGCTGGGATAGGCTCCAGCCCCCCGCAACCCCGAAAGGGATAGGCGGTATAGATAATGGATGGAAAAAAGTAATTTTCCACTCTGATCATCCCCAGACAAACTCCTGACAAGTGAGAGTCAAGTTCAATCCAGCTAATGAGCTAAGGCTCTATTTTCATCCCCACCACTGGCGGTGCACTTGGTATTTTGGTAAACCGAGGCACACAGAGGTCCACCAGGACGGGCATTGCAGCGCAGTAGGGGGAGGTGTCGGCATAATCAGCTGGCGGATTTGGATTTTCGTAAACCGGTGAAGTCGTGCGCCCACGTCACCAACACCTCACAGTCAGGTTTCCACAGTGTCTGGCATTTCACTGCGATCAATTATTAGCAACAGCCGCAATTCAATCCAACTACCTGAGTCAGCACATACAGTCAGACCTAAATTTATATATTTTGATCCGTATCTCATCTGACCACATCGCAAGCGTGTTCGGCACGCGTAATGGTCACTCAACCTGACCGAATGTACACAGGTGAAACAGGGATGACTTGACTTGTTCATCCTTGCGAATTCTAGCATCCCTACAGTCTTTCAGGGACACACCCCTCTGGATGGGTGGCTGCCAGGTGATAATGGCTATCTACTGATGTGGCTGATGAAGCCACATATCACACCGTCAACAAGACGGCAGCGTGGTTTTAATGGTGTTTTCAGCAGTGCTCGGTCAGTCATCGAACGCAGGTTCTCAAAATGCATTTTAGATGTCTGGACCGGACAGGTGGTTCATTAACATACAGCCCTCAGAGTGTCGGTGCATTCTTTGTGGCATGTTGCGTTTTACACAACATGGTTATACAACGTGGATGTCACTATGAACTCACGGAGGACACATTAAGGGTCAACTGGGAGAGCAGCAGAGCGCACAGGAGAGGAGGGAGCGCCTCGCCACCCAGCTTTGTTATTAAGTGAGTATATGCGGTTACATCATCAACAACTTTCCACACTAAACAGATAGACATTATTGAAATAAATTTCGCGAGGCCGTAGATATGGCCACTGCGAGCCTGGACCTCCTGGACCAGAACATCAGTCTCCTCCTGGGAGAAGTTTGGACGTCGAACAGTTTCCTGCACGGGCTCAGTCATCCTCGAAACTTGCCATGCGCCTGGCCAGTGGTGTTTTTAAAAGTGGTGTGATTGGTGAAGATTGGACTCGGCTGTGTTAAACCCACTCCATGCCTTCTCCCCTCCCTCCTTCCAAGTTGCGCCGCTGGGTGGGACTGAGATGAGAAGGGGGGTAGATGCGCTGGCAGTGCAGTCCACGAAAATACCAAAGTCTGCACCACCATGCCCCATTGGCAAAGCAGACCTGACTTTGCGCCACGCCAGCAGCAGAATCAAAAATAGAGCCCCTAGAGTCAAATGCTACGGACCTCTGTGATCTGTATCTGGATATCTTATACAGATCAGAAAGAACAGATGCTGTCATGGGAAAGACTGGCAGTTCGGTTCTAACATTTCCTAACATAAGGTGCGCATTTAGAAGAAAAACTATATATAGTATACCATAATTACTCCATTCAAAATTATGCAGCACCAATGACTGCTGCTGAGTATTGGTTATGAATAGCTGGTATATCTGGTCTCTCACAGGGCTAAATGCTAATGCTCTGACATACAGTAATTGGAGTTCAGACACTTGAAAAGTGGACAGTTTGGACAAGTAGAAAGCAGTTTTTGTAACTTTCTGAAATGGACTATACACACTTGGTGCTTTGTTAATGGCCTGAGAATGTGTAGAGCTTCAAGCTGTGCACAGATTCTTTTCTACATATTCATCACACCCCCTCACCACCCTGTGTGTGTACCCTTCAGACACGAGACAGGACTGAAATCTGCATCAACTTGTGAACAACAGCTAGGACAGAGGTGTACCATACACAGAGATGTGGGATTATCCATATCAACCTGCTGTATATAGCTGGAATATTATTACATATAATCAGTCAGTTTCTATAATGAAATTTTAGGCGTGAGGTGTTGGAATGAACAAAGTGTTTTTCAGAGTAAAGCTGCTGTGCATATGGAAGGGAAAAAAGACAGGTATTAAGTGCAAACATACCACACATTACTGTGCATACCTGCAGTCCAGCAAAAAATATCCTGACCAAAGCTGAAACCAGACCTACACCCCTGCATCACCGCACTGACAGATAAGCCCTCCCTCCACTACCTTTTCTTTTTAAAGTTGCAGTTTGTATTCAGCACACGCCAGGAAATGTGGTTACTTGTTCATTTCTTGCCAATGCAGTATTTTCTTCTCTGTAATTTGTTTATCGATCTCTTGTAACATCCACTGCTTCCATTTTATTCAGGCCTCCCTTTAACAACCAGCTTCTTACTTCACTTTTATGGCTTGACCCTCCAGGACAATATGCACAACCTGACTTTTTTCAATGTAGTGAACAGCATCTCTCTTTTGAGTACTAAATTTTTATTGTTTGTTGAATGAAATGCAGCTCTGGTGTCTTGGTGGTTTAGTGGTTTGATTGCATACCATATACTGTGGCTGCAATGCTCCTTGTTTAATCTCAACTGGTGCTTTGTGTTGCACGTCATCCCATCTCTATCCCCTCATTTCTTGTCACCTCTCTCTTGTCTACCTGCAAAGAAAGGTCTTTTTAAAGTAAGAGTTTGAGAGTCTGAGAGTTTGAATTATTTCTGCTTCAGAAAAAATCACCATGAAAGAGAGAACACAAAGTTTTATTTCTCTCCTTCCCTCACTCCCTCTCACTCTCTAGCACTCTCAACTACTGCTCGCTCGCTCTGTTAGGAAGCAAACAGCAAAGCTTAACTTTGTTTTTAATGTCAGTAATCACCAAGAAATGTCCCCACATCCTGATGCCTGTGTGTCCTCTGGTTGAAACACAGGTTTATTATATTTATAATTTTTTATTTTCCAGAGAGCAAAACAGACAATAGATAATGACAACATAATCTACAAGACAGCTCATGCAACATTCGTTACAGTGTCATACATACCTACAAACAAACAAAAACAAACAAACAGAAAGGGGGGGGGGGTACAGATGTAGAGATTTGGTTCAGGTGAACACTTTAGGGTGAAGATTCTGAGGCAGTCAGATTATTATTCTGTTACTCATGTATTGTCTAATAAAAGTCCATGGGGCACCTAGTCCATTGTCGTAGCATTGAGGCTGCACTCTCCATCGAAAGTAAATCCAGGAAGTCCCCAGTTCTGTATATTATAGCAGTCTGGTTTACGGGATTTCCAATTCATAAGTATTGTCCTCTTTACAAAGAGGAAGGCTAATGCAAAAATACGTTGTGTATTTCGACTTTGTACATTTTCTATTTCCCAATATACACAGAGCAGGACATCGTGGAATATGGACATTCAGTATAGTCTTTGGAACATTTATTACCATCCATCCATCCATCCATCCATCCATCCATCCATTTTCTCACGCTTATCCGGGGCCGGGTCGCGGGGGGAGCAGTCTGAGCAGGGACGCCGAGACCTCCCTCTCCCCAGACACTTCCCCCAGCTCTTCCGGGGGGATCCCGAGGCGTTCCCAGGCCAGCCGAGTGACATAGTCACCCCAGCGTGTCCTGTGTCTTCCCCGGGGTCTCCTCCCGGTGGGACATGCCTGGAACACCTCCCTAGGGAGGCGTCCAGGGGGCATCCGATAAAGATGCCCGAGCCACCTCAGCTGACAGCAGCGACTCTACTCTGAGCTCCTCCCGGGTGACAGAGCTCCTCACCCTATCTCTAAGGGAGCGCCCCGCCACCCTGCGGAGGAAACTCATTTCAGCAAAGCAGGCATTGTCAATCATTTCACTTACTGCCGGCAATGCGGACCAAGCTCCTGTGCCGGTTGTACAGGGACAGTACAGCCCTCAATAGAGGGCCTCCAACCCCATACTCCCGGAGCACCTCCCACAGAATGATGCGAGGGACACGGTCGAATGCCTTCTCCAAGTCCACAAAACACATGTGGACTGTTTGGGCAAACTCCCATGAACCCTCAAGCACCCTGTGGAGGGTATAGAGCTGGTCCAGTGTTCCACGGCCAGGACGAAAACCGCATTGTTCCTCCTGAATCCGAGGTTCGACTATCGGCCGGATTCTCCTCTCCGCCCTGGAATAGACTTTCCCAGGGAGGCTGAGGAGTGTGATCCCCCGATAGTTGGAACACACCCTCCGGTACCCCTTTTTAAAAAGAGGGACCACCACCTCAGTCTGCCAGTCCAGAGGCACTGTCCCCATCTGCCACGTGATGTTGCAGAGGCGTGTCAACCAAGACAAACCTACAACATCCAGAGACTTGAGGTACTCAGGGCGGATCTCATCCACCCCCGGTGCTTTGCCACTGAGGAGCTTGCGAACTACCTCAGTGACTTCAGCCCCGGTGATGGATGAATCGACCTCCAAGTCCCCAGTCTCTGCTTCCTCTACGGAAGACATGACAGTTGGATTGAGGAGATCCTCGAAGTATTCCTTCCACTGCCCGACAATATCCCCAGTCGAGGTCAACAGCTCCCCATCTCCACTGTAAACAGTGTTGACAGAAAGCTGCTTCCCCTTTCTGAGGCGCCGAATGGTTTGCCAGAATTTCCTCGAGGCCAACCGGTAGTCCTCCTCCATGGCCTCCCCGAACTCCTCCCAGACCCGAGTTTTTGCTTCTACAACCGCCCGAGCTGCCGCGCGCTTGGCCTGCCGGTACCCAGGAGTCCTATGAGCCAGCCAGGCCCGATAGGACTTCTTCTTCAGCTTGACGGCATCCCTTACTTCCGGTGTCCACTACTGGGTTCGGGGGTTGCCGCAAAGACAGGCATGGCCGACTTTACGGCCACAGCTACGGACGGCTGCATCAACAATGGAAGTGGAGAACATGGTCCATTCCGACTCAATGTCTCCAACCTCCCTCGGAATCTGGTCGAAGCTCTCCCGGAGGTGGGAGTTGAAAACCTCCCTGACAGCGGGTTCCGCCAGACGTTCCCAACAGACCCTCACGGTACGTTTGGGTCTGCCAAGTCTGTCCCGCTTCCTCCCCTGCCAGCGAATCCAACTCACCACCAGGTGGTGATCAGTTGACAGCTCAGCCCCTATCTTTACCCGAGTGTCCAAGACATACCGCCGAAGGTCAGATGATACAACTACAAAGTCGATCATTGACCTCCGGCCTAGGGTGTCCTGGTGCCATGTGCACTGATGGACACCCTTATGCTTGAACATGGTGTTTGTTATGGACAAACTGTGACTAGCACAGAAATCCAATAACAGAACACCACTCAGGTCCAGATTGGGGAGGCCGTTCCTCCCAATCACACCCCTCCAGGTATCACTGTCGCTACCCACGTGAGCATTGAAGTCCCCCAGCAGAACAATGGAGTCCCCGGTTGGAGCACTTTCCAGTACCCTTCCCAGGGACTGTTCGGCCCATAGGCCGAAACAACAGTGTGAGACCTATCCCCGACCCAAAGGCGCAGGGAAGCGACCCTCTCGCTCAGCGGGGAGAACTCCAACACATGGCGGCTGAGCTGGGGGGCTATAAGCAAGCCCACACCAGCTCGCCGCGTCTCACCGCGGGCAACTCCAGAGTAGAAGAGAGTCCAGCCTCTCTCAAGGAGTTGGGTTCCAGAGCCCAGACTGTGCGGGGAGGTGAGCCCGACTATCTCTAGCTGGTACCGCTCAACCTCCCGCACTAGCTCAGACTCTTTCCACCACAGTGAGGTGACATTCCATGTCCCCATAGCCAGAGTCATTGTCCAGGGTTTGGGTTGTCGGGGCCCCCGCCCACGACTGCCACCCATATCACATAGCACCGGCCCCTTCTGATCCTTCCTGCGGGTGGTGGGCCTACGAGAAGGCGGGCCCACGTCGCTCCTTCGGGCTGTGCCCGGCCGGGTCCCGGCCACCAGGCGCTCGCCAGTGAGCCCCAACCCCAGGCCTGGCTCCAGGGTGGGGCCCCGGTGACGCCAATCCGGGCGACGTACGTTTCTCTGTCATAAGGGGCTTTTGAACCGCTCTTAGTCTGACCCGTCACCTAAAACCTGTTTGCCTTGGGAGACCCTACCAGGGGCATTAAGCCCCGGACAACATAGCCTCTAGGATCATTCGGGTGCTCAAACTCCTCCACCACAATAAGGTGTCTGTTCAAGGAGGAGAACATTTATTACCTCAGTCCAAAAATGTTTAACCACTGGACAGGACCACAGTAAGTGCACAAGAGTACCAAGCCTACCACAGCCATGCCAGCACGTTTCAGAAGCATTTGGATCTATTTTTTTTATTTATGTGGTGTGATGTATGCCCTGTGTATAATTTTCATTTGAATAATTTTATATCTGACACAGTTGGACATAGATGTTGAACGTTTCAATATTAAGTCCCAATGATCTGAAGTAAAGGACGAGCCCATGTCGCCTTCCCATTGTATTTTGGTAAGAATAGTGCTATCAGGGAGGGATAGACTTAATATCCTATATACACTTGAGACAGTTCCTCGCCCAGTAGCAGCCTTGCTAAATTTATCATCAAGGATACTTGAAGATCCCAGTACGATTCCCTTTGATGTTAGTTTTTTAAAGATGGATCTCAGCTGTACACTGTAAAAACTGTTGCTTAGATCCAACTAAAAAAAAAATGTGTCAACATTTTCCAAACACTTTTTAGTAGTTTAGTGAACATCTTGTTTTTTGATTTTGGAAAACTCAAAAATTTGTATTTTACTGTGTTAAAATTTTTCGTATAGCCTTGAAGAAAAAGCCAAAAAAATGAGTTTAACTAACTTAAAAAACAGTCAGTTGTTAACTACATCATACTTAATTAAATAATGTAAATTTTTTTATGTATATGTTAAGAAACTGATTTGGATGAATTCATGCATTCAATCTTCCATCCATCCATTTTCTATGCCGCTTATCCCTTTCGGGGTCGCGGGGGGGGGGCCGGAGCCTATCTCGACTGTCAACGGGCGAGAGGTGGGGTACACCCTGGACCGGTCGCCAGCCGATCACAGGTCACCTACACACACCATTCGCACTCACACTCACACCTAGGGGCAATTTAGAGTCACCAATCAACCTAATGAGCATGTTTTTGGTCTGTGGGAGGAAGCCAGAGTGCCTGGAGAGAACCCACGCATGCACGGGAAGAACATGCAAACTTCACACAGAAAGGCCCAACCCGGGAATCGAACCTGCGACCTTCTTGCTGTGAGGCACGCGCACTACCTGCTGCACCACCGTGCAGCCTGCATTCAATCTTATTGGTTTTAAATAAAAATTCTTTTGCATGTTTTTAAAGTGTGCCCTGCGATCGGCTGGTGACTGGTCCAGGGTATACCCCACCTCTCGCCCATTGACTGGGCCCCCCACCACCCAGAAAGGGATAAGCGGCATAGAAAATGGATGGATGGATGTTTTTAAAGTTTAAATTACTTATAAAATTTGTAATTAATAACTAATACAATCTGTTACATTTAAGAAAAGAGAGGTATTTGTGTCCAACATTTATCAATAGCATTTTCTGCAACTTAACAGTTCTTAACTGTTAACATACTATTTTGTTTTTAAAACCAAAATATATCAAAATAATCTGTGACCTGATCTTAAAGTGCTGAACAGAACAGCATATGCAAATGTACCCAAGGGTATGATAACAAAACAAAGTTTTGATTTTAAGATTCATAGAACATTTCAACAACTTACAGAATACAAATTCTGAAATGCAGCTGATAAAACCTTCACAACGAATCAACAAAAATTAACAAAAAAAACAAAAACAATTAGTAGGTGCTGTCCATTGAGCTCCACAGCTCTCTTTGACACATCAATAAGTCTAGAAATCCAAGTCTGACATTGTTGAACAGGACCTAAAACCATTTATGGGTGTACCAGCTTAGGCAAAAAAATGGTTTTTGAGTGTCATGAATCTTGCTGTCAGTTTTGGGCGCACCGTGTCTAGTCCAACAAAAAGTCTTTGGAAGACCTCAAATGCCTTCGAGAGTTTAGGTGGATACTCCAGATTTAGGGCATATGTTAATCCGAGGAGTTGGCAGCATGCTCTTGCTAGAGTTTCAAAAGAGGCTCAAGACTCACCTTTTTAATCAGGCTTTCAATTGATATGTTTGATTTATCTCATTCCTTTAATCAGGCTTCTTATCTTATCATACTTTAGTTGTATGTTTTAACGACATGTTTATTTACTATTTATTTCATTTACTCATTTTATTTATAGTTTATCTATAGTTTTCACTTATAGTTTATTTACTATTTATTTCCTTTACTCATCTCATTTCATTTCATTCAATGTTCATGTTTTATATGTTGTATTATTTTACCCTATTTTATTTATTTTACTTATTATCTTATGAACTTTTCTTCCTTTAAATGTTTATTTTTTTAATTCCAGTGTTTCCTCGGCGGGTCCTCCACACTGAGAGATGTGTCTGATCTGTTGCAGGGGGTGCTGTCCTCGGGCCCTCTTGGCCCGGCTGGTCGGGCGACTCCCTACCTTGGTGTGGGGTCCACTGGTCTGTCGGGCTCGGGTGGGCCCGGATGCGGGTGCCCCCTGTGCTCACAGCCCCTGATGTCTCTCGGTGTGAACGACCCCAAAGGTTGCATTCTCCTCAATCATTAGTGCCGTGCCATGTCTCCTTACCCGTGCTATTCTTTGCAGTAAGAATGTGTGTGTGTGTGTGTGTGTGTGTGTGTGTGTGTGTGTGTGTGTGTGTGTGTGTGTGAGAGAGTATATATGTGTGTGGGTGGGTGTTTGTACATACGGAGGGTGGGAGGGATGGGTTTTTATTGTTGCTTTATTTTGATTTATATTGTTTTTTAACTCCTGTGAAGCACTTTGTGTTGCATTTTATTATGTATGAAAAGTGCTATATTAATAAAGTTTGATTTGATTTGATTTGATTTGATTTGATTTGATTTGATTTGATTTGATTTGACCAGTAAGCACTGGGACACCCTCGATGATGATACCAGCAGCATCTGGCTCCTGGCAAGTGTAGATTCTCACACTTTGAGTTTTCAGTTCCTCATGTATACTTCTCTCTGCTGTTCCCTGTATGACATACAAACAGAACACAATTAGGATGAAGTGTCTCATTTGCTGAAATAATAAATAAAATAAAACAACAAAAACAAACCAACAAAACAAAAACTAAACTTAGTGTCATTTGGAAAGGAAACTCCATCATGTTTCAGTAGTTTTGAGTTTTGAGTGTGGTTTTATGTTTTGGGGCATGATAAAATATATCTGGTCATTCACAGGTCAACATATTACACTGTGCTTCTTTTTTTCTTTTTATTTATTTATTTATTTTACAAAGATTATGCCAAAATGCAGAAGCACTGACTCTGTCTGAGTGTCTGACCTAACCTGACTGAGGTCAGAAACTGAGTCAGGTCAGACACGACTCAGATAATCTGACCTGACTGACTGACCTGACTCAGTGACTGACCTCAGTCCTGACCTGAAACAATACTTACTTTGAAGTCACAGATGAGCTCCTCAACACTCTCTCCCATATACTCAATGAAACATCTCAGGGTCACATCTCTCTTCTTAAGAACTGAAGTCATTGGATCCTAGAGTTATAAGTGAATAATTAAACACAATCTTACAGACAGGCATTGTCAATCTAATTGTTTGCCATTACCACTGTGGGTCTTCCCTACATTAACCCTGATGGTCGGAGCCCACTCTCCTGCATGTTTTAGAGGGAAACATCTAAAACGTGCAGGAAAGTGGGCCCTGAGGACCATCATTGAAGAACACTGAAATAGAGCTTATATATTTTGATTGAAAACCCATTAAAATTAGTTAAGTAAAACAAAATGTTAATTGAAACATTCACCCGTCTGGGTAGACAACTGAACAACAAATTACTCATTGTACGCTTTAGAAGAGTTTAATTGACTATTGAACTTCACCTGACTAGCCATCAGCATAATGGGTGAGGAGAAGACTGAACACCTTAAATCTGTGTGTAAATTACAGTATGACACAAAAACCTTGTACTGCAATAACCTCTAACCTGGTATATTTACTTAAGGATTCTTCAGAAAACCGTCCCTGAAGAGACGGTTTTCAACAAAAAAGTTGCTCAAAAGTGATTTAAATGCAAAGAACCAACTGATCAAAAAAATATTTTTTGGTCGCCACATGCAAGGACAAACAACCATTCACACTCACACCTACGGACAATTTAGAGTCATCAATTAACCTAATGAGCATGTTTTTGGTCTGTGGGAGGAAGCCGGAGTACCTGGAGAGAACCTACGCATGCACGGGAAGAACATGCAAACTTCACACAGAAAGGCCCTGCCTGACCCGGGGATCGAACCGGCAACATTCTTGCTGTGAGGCACGCGCACTACCTGCTGCGCCACCGTGCAGCCCTCAATAAATAATAATAATGTGAAAAGTTCATTAGTTTACTAATTAGATTAAAAATGATACAATTTTATATACAGTATTCTATTTTCATTAGAGGGAAAGTAAAATATTTCAAGCCTGTTTTTGTGTTCATGCAAATCTGACCTCAAGTTTCTCAAAGTATTATAATAACTTTCTTGGTCGCACCACCTCCTTATTTTGGTTCAGCATGGCCACAGCTATTAATCCCCCATGCCTGCTGATGAATAGCTGTTTTTGCCTAACGTAGTTATTGTGCATTGACTTTCAGTGATACAAGACTTCATATCTGTAAAATGTTACATCAGAAAATATATTCATTTTGTTACCAGTCCTCTTCTCATACCAGTCATAAACTGGTCACAGGTTAAACACTTGCTGAACCTCTGCTTATCAGTATATTTTACATTTTACTGATGTTCCTAAACACCTCACAGGTTGGCTGCGGTAGACACTGGCAAGCGGCTGCAGTGTAGCACCAGTTCTACACAGATTTACCCAGGTTGAAACAGAGGGATTTTTATCGAAATGCACTGTTTTCTATTAGCAGAGTTTTCTATGAGCAGATCGCATTTTAAATGTCAATACCAGTCAATACTAAAAACTGTGATCGCAGTTAACATTTGAGCCATCTAGATTGAATGTGAACACTTTTATCACCAGGTGTGTCGTCCTCTCTTCCAGCCTCCTCCTCTCCCCTCTCTGGGTTTTAACATAATCTGCTGCAGATCATTTCGTCATTGGATCAACAGTGAAACTGACTGTTTACACATCAGGGCAGGGTGAGACTGAGTCAATGACAAAGAAATAGTACAATTTCCAACCCCAATAATTTGTGCAGTAGTTACCAGTGCCGATGGAAGGGCCACCAGATCAGCTAACGATCATGATTCACCCACAATGCGACGACAAGAAATTTCAACTCGCACACTCTCAAAAAAAGCTCTCATATGTGACCATTTTGGTAACAGCCTGGTGCCCTGTTATGATAACATAAATCTCATTCATCAGATTTACAAGTACACATCTCTTGCGGGCCACATGAAATGACGTGGCCGGCTGTATTCGACCCGCAGGCTTTGAGTTTGACACGTGATTAAGGAGAAATGGTCCTGGTTGAGACCCCCAGTCACCACGCACACAACATTAGCTGCACTAAGGAATATCCAGAGCTCCAAAACGGTGTTTCACAGAGCCCTAGAAATCGATTCTGTATGGCCATCCGTACAGAATCAAACAGGGAGAACGAACTGTGCTGTTAATGATTTGCTCGCATGTTAGCATTAGCCCTGCGCACATTTCTGCTAGCTGGAATTTCGACAGTGGCAGTAAAAAATAACAGTGGCAGAATAAAACAACTCTAATCCTACTAGAAAACGATCATGAAGGCATTTGTAGACAATATGAAGTGGAAACCGCATTCGTCTAAGAAATAAGCTTTGTACGGTTAACTGTTTAGCATTACACCACATTGCAGCCTACAATACTGGCAAAACACAGGGAAAAAAACCACGCCATGCTTTTGCATTAAAGTTGGGTTTAAATATTGCAGCACGCTCATGTTCACTCGGGTAAAAACCTCATTTTGAGCAATGAAAACGTGTCTGCTGCGATGTATAGCCATCTCAGTCCAACCAAACGTGCCAGTGAGTGTTGGAATTATGCCCAGACAAGTTCGTCCTGCAGTATGTGGGTGTGTCAGAAAGTTTTAGTTTTGGTAAACGTTCTAAAATTGAGTTTGTTAAATCAATTTTATGAGAAGTTCAGTAAAATCAATTTTAGAATATACAATTATAAGTTAGTTAAATATTCACACTTATTACTTACTTCGTTTGTAACTTTCACAAACACAAAAAGAAATTGAAATAGATTTTACAAAGCAGATATGCTTCGTAAAGTAAAATTAAGTAATAGTAACTACATCACTGAAGGACTTTTTACAGTGTAAGTATTGTAGAAGTGCAGAGTCATTCAAACCAAACTGTGCTTTAATCTCATCAAATGGTATGATATTTCCGCCTCTTACTATCTACCCCACCTGGCAGACATTATGATTTTGCAAACTGTTCTCTGCCAGTATTTTACCACCAGCAGTTAGCAGCGGATTCCAGATTGGGCATGATGGTAGAGACACTCCATTTCTAAACAGTTTTTTTATGTATTGCCTTTACAATTTCACAAGAGAAATCAATTAACACATTATTTAGTTTAAAATCATACTTTGGATGGTACCATAATGACTTTATAGAATTCGATTTAGATATGGTCCTCTCCTCCATCCACTCCCAGCTACCTACTGCATATTGATTTTTATCTTTGTATGCCCATGACAGTTGATATCCTGCACTGTATGCTAAATAATAAAGATGAACACCTGGAATACCCAGCCCTCCTTTGTTTCTAGGCATGGCAAACTTTTTACGATTGATTCTAGGCTTTTTATCATGCCATAAAAATCTTGAAAATAATTTGTCAATTTCCTTAAACCATTGCTGGGGAAACTTTAATGGTATGGCTGATATGAGAAAGGAAAATCTGGGCAGGAGGTTCATCTTTATTACCTCTGCTCTTCCCCACAGCGATAAAGGCAGGACTGTCCATCTCTTTATATCATATTTAATTGCTTTCAACATAGTAGGGCCATTTAAATCAAATATCTTACTGATGGGGAATTTGATGTTTATTCCAAGATACTGCATACCTTGAGGTTTCCACACAAAGGGTTTAGAGCCAAGGTGTACTGCAAAGGTATGGTGATTAAGAGGAATAGCCACACTCTTATTGCAATTAATTTTATATCCTGATAGTTGAGCAAATTTTTCTATAAGTTTTAATAGATGTGGTATTGAGTATGTTGGGTTAGATAATGTGAATAAAATGTCATCAGCATAAAGGTTTGCTTTAAAATTATATTCACTCAAATTAATACCCTTTATATTTGTATTTGCTCGTATGGCACAGGCCAGTGGCTCTAGTGCTAAAATAAAAATGGCTGGTGAGACTGGGCAGCCCTGTCTTGTGGATCTGAAGAGTTGAAAGGGATGAGATATCACACCATTTGTTTTAACTCGAGCAGTTGGTTGACAATACATTGCCTTGATCCACTGCATACATATTGGGCCAAAAACAAATTTGATTAATGCATGAAATAAAAAAGGCCACTCTATTCTATCAAAGGCTTTTTCAGCCTCCAGCGATATTGCTATTGCTGGATGCTGAAGGGTTGAGGCTCTTACCATCACATGGAGGAGTCTCCTCATATTACTGGAGGCCAGGCGGCCTCGAATGAAGCCGACCTGGTCCAGATGTACCAATGTGGGGATTACCTTCTCCAGGCATGTTGCAAGAATCTTGGCAAATAGCTTATAATCATTATTTAAGAGACTCAATGGTCGGAAATTACTCATTTGTGTATGATCTTTTCCTGGCTTTGCGATTAAAGAAATTATAGCAGATCGCATAGTCATTTGCATTGACTGTTTAGAAATAACATCATTGTAGAACATAGTGAGAAATGGAGTTAGTGTGTCCTGGAAACTTTTATAAAACTCTATACTGTAGCCATCTTCACCTGGGGTTTTTCCAGATGAGAGTGCTTTAATAGTAGATTGTACTGTTTCCAGAACATATGTCTCCAGTTTCTCCCTATCTTCAATCTTTAAAGTGGGCAAAGATATGTCCTTGAAGAAATTATTCATGTCCTCCTCATTAGCATGGTATTCAGGTTTATATAAAAGAGTAAAACTCTTGAAAGGCTGAATTAATTTGTTTCTGATCACAAACCATAGACCCATAAAAAATTATATACTGCAGGAATTGCAACCCAGTCTCACTCCAAATACGTAATACCTACGTTTGTCCACAAGGCAAAATGTAAACCCTTTACAAAAACTGCTCTGAAATCGTGGCGGCGGTACATTTTATCTGCCTAGTCTTTTCTACGGGCATACTTTAGGTCACGTGACTGCCGAGTTTCTCAAAACGTCGAAATGAAAAAACTACGGATCGTGTACATAAACTTAATGGATAGTATGAAAATAAAGTGTACATTTGTCGCTAGAAAACTTATCAAAACAAAGCTAAAGCCAAAAGCTATCTTAAATATAGCAATTTCCACCGAAAATAGAAGGGATGTCCACCATCTTTTTTGTTCACGCCGGGGAGAAACTCGGCAGTCACGTGACCTAAAACTCGGCAGTCACGTGACCTAAAGTATGCCTGTAGAAAAGACTAGGCAGATAAAATGTACCGCCGCCACAATTTCAGAGCCGTTTTTGTAAAGGGTTTACGTTTTGCCTTGTGGACAAACATAGGTATTACACAATTTGGAGTGAGACTGGGTTGGGAATAAAGTGTTTATGAAACACAGGTTTAATTCCTTACATCCTCAGAAGGATCTTGGTCCACTGTGAGAGTTCCTGAGGTGGAACCAGCACAAATGTGCAGTGGATCTGAAAAATGACCCAGAGTCAGAGGAGAAAGACATGTAAAAATGTATTAAATTGTCAAATTCTTAAACACCTTCTGAAGCATAATGCACCCCCATTTTTTCCAAACAGAATTTCACAAACAACTGTCTTACATTCAGGCCAATATGGAATCTTTTCAAGTTGTCATGTTGTTGTACAAGTACAAGTACAATTGTTTTCTCAATTTCAGCATTCTCTGTTTTTCTGAACTGCATTACAGTATTTATATTTGTTGTCTGCTAAAATACATTCCTGCATATACAAATTTCTTTCTTAGTTTGTATCAGTGACCACGTAATTGACTGCAGACATTTCGGAGATTCATGGCCACCTATATACATGCAGTATATGCACAGTTTGTTACTATCCCAAATTTACCCTCAAACATCCTTTAAATCTTGAACTTCCTTCATGTTGCAGGTGTTTCTTCGAGAAAGGTGTTTGTCACTGTCCCCAAGCAGTTACCAATGAAAAAATAAATGAAAAAGTGCTTTGATAAAATGTTACACACATTTTAGCCATTTTTTTTGGATAGATCCTGCATTCAAAACATCAACAAAACAAACTGTTTACATACTGCTGGATACACTTGAAAAGCTTAAAAAATAAATAAAATAGAAATGTGAGCAAAAAAAAAAAAAAAGCTCTCAAAAGTATTGACAACATATTGCCACATCTAAGGTGAGATGATTAACCATCCTGGCTGTGGTGTTCACTAGATTTTAATGAAAATTCCTCTCTTCCACCTCTGTCATATTTACTCTATTTCTATCTATCTCCTCCACCTCTATCCTGCGCTCAGATCAGTGGCTTGAGGTGAAGCCATTCTCTCTTATCAGCAAGGGCCAGTATGTCATATAAGCTGAGGTCATGCATGCTTGCATGCACCCACACATACACAATAGCTGAAAATCATGATGAGAACATGTAGGAATGGGTGAGAATAAACTGTCCTTGGCTCAAATCAGACCCATGTGTTGCATTACAATACTGCTTGGGTTTGGAGCATAGCAGTGAATATCACCAGTCTATAACTGGATTTTCATTAATGTGCAAGCAGATAAAACACTGTATTTCATTTGTTCTTTGTTCATCCAGTCCATCCATATCCATCTGTTTTCATTCATTTATTCAGAGGGCACAATGGGGTAAGTAGGGTCAAGGTCCATACCGGCTGGGATATGTAGCTCCACTCTCATGCTCTCAAGTTTTCTGCTCAGGAAGATGTGTCCTGAATACATCTACAGGGTGGTGTGAACCAACTTGCTCCTTTACACAGGCTGAGGTTCTACTCATTAACATTATTACAGCTCTCAGAGCGATTCTAACCGATGTTTTCTTACTTCTACAACAGAACTTCTTTGGCTCTCTGTATCAGCAAAAGCTTGAAACTACAATTTACTGTATTCCTGCCTCTGATTGCCAAAACATTTCAATGTACTACTCATTTCAGCCTGTCCTTGCTTAAAAAATGTTTAAATTAATATCTAAAAGATCTTGTAAATGTGTTGCTAATAAGAACCTCAAGTGGCTGTGTGAGTTAGGACTTTTTCTGTTTCCTTTCGGTTCATCGTGTATTCGGATAGTTTGTGCGTACATTTCATTCTAATGAACGTAATATCTTAGGAACGCCTAGAGGCAATTTCTTCAAATTTGGACTTTCACTTGGACTCAAGGATTAGATTTTGATGGTTCACTGCCTGAAGTAGTAATTTAGAAGTAATTTTTCACTTTTTTGAAAAGTGCTGACAAATTTTGTCATTTAGTTTGGAAGAATTGTCACCTCCATTTGCTCCGCAAGCTTGTAAGCTTGAAAAAATAAAATAAATTAATTAAAAATAACCTTTATTAAAGGCTTGCTTCCATCAAGTAACACATCCATTATGGTAATATCATAAAGCTTTTTATGGCACCTGATACAAGCACCAACATCTGATTTGGCTAGTTTCTCCAATTCTTTGCCTGCCCTCTTTCCTTCAGAGTGGATGTGGAGAGTCAGTGAGGTGCACTCTGCAGGTCTCTCAACACACTTTCAAATGGTTTCTATTACAGGTTATTATTTCATCCACTTAGTGATATTCAGACTTGTCACTGTGCTAAAAGGATACTTCTATTTTCTATATTTCTATTTTCCTGACCTCAGATACCACTGCGAGGGTCTGATGCCACAGACACTATTGGTGTTTCTCTATAGACTGCTGGCTTCAGCCTTGCACTCTGGGACATGACAATGAAATAAATTTTTGTTAGCTTGAATATGCTAAATATACTACCTCTGGTCAGGTTACACATTATATGTTTTTCTCATCCAATTTCATATACAACAAACCAACAACAATCCTGGCTTCTCTTTTCCCCGTACTCCATGTATTTTCATCATTATTTTTAATGTATTAAACTCCATGGTCAATTTTACTCTGTGGTAGTTCTTGATGTGTCCACCAGAAATACCAAATACCCATAGACCACAAAACAGAGCTCCATATGGTGTATGAGTAAAATTACCAAGCAGAGGAGGGAATAAATTGTGCAATTTATCATAGAATTTATTACAGAGATTCATGCACATACACACATGCACAGCACAGGGACCATCTTCCCCACCACACTGTCCAGCAAGTCTATCCATCCTCTCCACATATTGCACTCACCTGACAATCTTCAGCTGATAAGGAAGCTGTTTTTTTCCCAGAGAGAAATCCTCATACATCTCATCAGTCAGGACTATGTGTGGGTGAGACAGACAGAGCAGAGGAAGACATTTAGTACTGGCATGAGTAAGAGAAGGCTATGGGATTGTGAAACTAGGTGCCTGTGTGGTTGCCTGAAGAAATGATGGAGAAATAGGGGTAAAAATGTTTAAGCTACATTTCAGATTGCAAGTCAAACTTGGGTAATAATTATAACTTGAAGCTGAAGAAGATAATACAGGGATTATTTTTGTATCATACAAACATCTACAATTGTAGTGTGTAGTTTGTTTTGGCCACATTGGACACAGCCATAGAGATGCAGTGATGCAGTTACCATGGCAGCCTGATGTCAGGCAATCTCCGAGAGGTACGCACACATCCTTAAATTCTTCACACTGCTGGTTGTAATTATCTCTAATGAAAGACAATTAAATAACTGCACACTGCTTGTTTTTTCCTAGTTCCGCTTTTAATTATATGTAGACATGATTGATTTCTTCAGGTCCAAATTAGGACCTGACATTGCCTGTCTGTAGGCAAAACCCTGCCAATCCTGTCTGCATACTGTATAATTAAAAAGAACCAGGAGAAAACATCAGCATGCCAGTATCTCTCCTTCCATTAGCCCATATATCATTAATATGCAAATGAAACAGATCAGGTGTAATATCTAATTACAGTAGCGGCCTGAATCTAAAATAACCCTGATGAAACATGTCCCTGGCTTCTGCATCACCTGTTTTTGAATAAAGACCCTCTGAGGATAGTTAAAGTCTACAGACATGCTAGCAGCTCTGTGAGGCTGTACTACTAGCTAAATGCTAATGTCAGCATGCTCACAATAACAATGCTAACATGCAGATGGTTAGCAGGCAATGTTGACCATGTTCACTATCTTAATTCAGCATGTTAACATGCTATCATTTCCTTGTTAGCAGTGAACATCTGAGGCCAGTGGCAGAGCCAGAACATTTTGGATAAGTGTTCACACTTGGGTGACACAGGAAATTGTACCTTGTACAATAGTTTCTGAGTGGCATGGCACCACTGCACTCCCTCTTAGCTATGGCTGTTCTAGCACAGCTAATCAGGCTCATTTGGACAGGATCCCTCCAAGGTCCTTTTTCAATAATAGCTACCTCTTAAATGTAATGGCGACTCCTTCATGGCCTGACTGCTGTCTCCATTTAAATGATCTCTTTATAAACACTTTGGACTCAAGACCCTTCATCTGTTTCACTCTGACTTTATCACAAGTCAAAAGACGCATGGCTGCTGGGGTATGCTTACACAGTAGCTAGGCAGGATAAGCACATTCAAGATAAACATTACATCATAATTTCTATAAACAATCAGTCCATCAATCAATTGTTCTGTAACTGTTAAAAAGATCTGTTGCAATTTTCAGGCTCCACTCTGGCCATGTGGTGGTGGGAGATGGAGGGTTATTGTGGGTGGCGGATATAATAGGTATAGTGTTTTCAGAATTTTTTATTGATATGAAAAACAAATACATCAAATATAGTTAACACAGCAAACTAGGTATTAACACACAGGTAATTCTAAATTAATTGTATCTTCTCGAAGAAAATCATTAACCAGTGAATTAGTGCCTTAACCATCCAACTTTTTCCAGTGTAATAACCATGAAAAAAGTAACAAAAAAATAAACATTTGGACTGATACATTGCCCCAAGTGTTCTGCATGATTCCAATTTGTGAAACATGAAAGGGGAGACTTAAAAGGCGAAGGTGAAGTTTCCTGCAATTTGTGTCTCTTTTGTATCCTTCACCTCATCTGACCTAGGATGCATTATATGAATTGAAATGACCTTAAACTTGGCAGGCTCCAATCAGTTTGCAGGTCATGGACTGAAAGATAGAAGGAAGAGGAGACAAGGAGGGAAGGAAATGGAAAGGAGCTTAGGTCAATCCACTGGATGAGCCATTCCCCCAGGCACGTGCACTTCAAAATGATTAACATCAAAATGTTAAACTAAGGGCATTGCATGGTGCTATGCCTATGGTCCAGTATTACAATGACAGAGGTTGACATGGCAAATTACACACAAATACACAAAGGTCTAGCTGAAGAAGCTCTCTCTAAAGAAAGACAGAAAGAAAAAAGACAAGAACCTGTATTAGTCTCAGTCAAGCAGAGAGAATTACAGAATCCCAAATAGAGGCAAAAATGACAATATGAAGAGAACACTCTTATGGTCCTTTAGGACAGTCACGATGTGGATACGTGTGTTGCATTATGGGGGCTCTCCGATTTGTGTGTCTGTGGGGAAATGTCAGTACATAGCTCTCTCACTGTTTGGCATCCCCAAATTCCTATTAAGCTCTGAATACAGCACAGTTATTGGCACACCCATGTGTTCTGCTCCCTGCCACTGAAGAGGAAACCTCTAGTCTGGAAAAGATCTTTCTGAGACACAGTTGGGCCGCAGTCGGGCAGTGTTCTGCTAGTTATACTATTTATACACCAGAGACCTACCCACCCCATTAAGTAGCTGTGAGCCATGTGAAAGTAGTGCTATAGCAAATGAAGGTGCATGTTTAAGGCTACATTTCAAATAGCCACAGCATTGCAGCTAAATGGCTAATTGGTGGCACCTGAAGCTTATTATGCATCAGGGTATGGGTATGATGGTCTGGAGCTAAACACTTTTCAATTCACCGAACACCATTTACAGGATTTAGAAAATGACATTGATCCAGAAAATAATTTTTTTCCTCAACATCAATGACAGTTGCTTTTATTATACCGATGAACAGTTTAATAGTACTATTAAGACAGAAAACAAAAATCAGTTATTCATTTTAACAGCAGAAGCCTTTATGCCAACTTCCATAACATCAAATATTACCTTAGTCAGTTCACTCAGCAGTTTAGTATAATCGCAGTATCAGAAACATGGATCAACAGTGAGAGAGGTTCGGATTTTGAACCAGAAGGATATGAAATGGTGGTGCTGTGGCTTTGTTCATTGATAACAAGTTTGACTATAAGGTGGTGGAAAAAATGTCCACAACTGTGAACAATTTACTTGAATGTGTCACAATAGAGACAATTATGGAGAAAAATAAAAAATATCATTGTGAGTTGTATATATATATAGAACTGTCATGAACTCAAGGCACAGAAACGGGTGGACACAAATGCACGACTCGGATAGGGTTCAGGCAAGAAACATACTTATTTCCAGTCAGAGGTCGGTACACAGGAGCTCGAAACAACAGGCAGAGGTATCCAGGAACGAGAGGCTAACGGCAAGGTCTAAGGCAAAAAACGAGGTCAAATACGAAACAGACTATGATAAACGCTGGAACGAGGACTATGAAGTGTAACGAACTGGAGACGAGACTGTGAGACACACAGGGTAAAATACAAGAGGTAATCAGGGGAGATGGGAAACAGGTGGGGAGAACAATCAGGAAGCAGGTGTGACGAGACAGGGGGAGAGCGTGCAGGAAGTGAACCTAAAACAGAAACACAAAATTAATGATAACAAAAATAAAACAGGAAGGACAAGACATGAAATGTGCTCAAAATAATACAGAGACTTGACAGACATGACAAGAACGCCTTGTTCTAATATAGAAACATTTAAGGACTGGATGGAGGAAGAATTTACAGCCACAATCCAAAAAATCACATTTATCTGTGGTGTGTTCTACATTGATCTGCTAAATCCAAATAAGCACAAAATGACAGAAGAATTCATCCATACTTTATATAGTCTCAGTTTATATCCCAAAATCACCAGACCCAGCCGGATTACTTCCCACTGCGCAACATTAATCAACGACATTAGTGACCACCTTCCAGTTTTTACAGTGTATGACAGCAAATACCAAAAAGACAAACAGCAAAAGAAATTGCAATACAAATGGGTTAGAACACAGGAGTCCATGGAGGCATTGAAAAATGATTTGTTAGAGCATAACTGGGAATCAATATACAGAGAAAAAGACATTGATAAAGCACATGATGAATTTTTAAGAATATGATAAAAACTGTCCATTTAAAAGTCAAAACAGAAAACAAAAATGGAAAGGCAATCAGTGGATCGCAAAAGGATTCCAAAAACACATTATATCGGGAATTTATAAAACACAAAACTAAAGAAGGAGAAAATAAATATAAGAAATGTAAAAATAAGATAACTAACATTATGAGGATATGTAAGAAGGAACATTATCATAAAATATTAGATTATAATAAAAAGAATATTAAAGGCATATTGAAGTTTTTGAACGATATCATTAGAAATGGCTCTGGACAGGTTCAGTACCCCCAGTATTTTGTTGAAAACAATGAAAGTACCTATAATATGAATGATGTGGTTAATAGGTTTAATAAATTTTTTGTAAATGTTGGACCAAACTTAGAGAAAAAAAATCCCTGTTCCAGATACATCTGAAAACAGAGATGATAATTTTATAGAAAGGAATACTAGCTCAATGTTTCTCAAAGCAGTGGAAGAAAGAGAAATTCTAGATATTGTTAATGAATGTAAGAACAAAACATCTGTTGATTGTGATGGAATAGATATGAAAATAGTAAAAAAGGTGATCAATGAGATTTCCAAACCACTAACTCACATCTTTAAGTTATCTTTCCAAACCAGGCAATTTCCAAACAGAATGAAAATAGCAAAAGTCATCCCACTGTATAAGACTGGAAACAAACACCATTTCATAAATTACAGGCCTGTTTCTCTTCTCCCACAGTTCTCAAAAATTCTGGAAAAACTCTTCAATTACTTCAATTATTATTAATTAGAAAAATTCATAGATAAACACAAATTACTCACAGATAGTCAGTATGGATTCAGAACTAACCAGTCACCTTCACTAGCTTGAGTTGAATTTATAGAGGGAATCACTAATTCCATGGACAAGAAGAAATTTTGGGCTGCACGGTGGTGCACCAAGTAGTGCGCGTGCCTCACAGCAAGAAGGTCGCAGGTTCGATTCCCGGGTCGGGCCTTTCTGTGTGAAGTTTGCATGTTGCATGGGTTCTCTCCGGGCACTCTGGCTTCCTCCCACAGACCAAAAACATGCTCATTAGGTTGATTGGTGACTCTAAATTGCCCCTAGGCAATTTAGAGTGTGAGTGTGAGTGTGAGTGTGAATGGTTGTGTGTATGTGCCCTGCGATCGGCTGGCGACCGGTCCAGGGTGTACCCCGCCTCTCGTCTGTTGACAGCCGAGATAGGCTCGAAAGGATAAGCGGCATAGAAAATGGATGGATGGAAGAAGAAATTTGCAGTTGGGGTATTCATTGACCTAAAAAAAGCATTTGACACAATAAACCATGAAATATTAATCAGTAAACTGGAACGTTACGGGATCAGGGGGGTCGCATTGAACTGGGTCAGAAAAACAGGCAACAATTTGTGAAGATGGGAGAACATAAATCTGAATGTTTGGACATTGTGTGTGGAGTTCCGCAGGGGTCAGTGTTGGGACCAGAATTATTTATCATCTACATTAATGATATTTGTAATGTATCAAAAATGATTAAGATTTGTTCTGTTTGCTGATGACACAAACATTTTGGGTTCTGGTGAAAATTTGCAGCAACTTTTGGACATTATCAGTTCTGAATTCAGTAAAATCAAAGAATGGTTTGATAAAAACAAGTTATCATTAAATCTGAGCAAAAAGAAATTCATGTGAAACTGTAGGACAAATACTCAAGTGCAGATACAGATAGATGGTGTCAACATAGCAAGAGTGAATGAAATTAAGTTTCACGGTGTGATAATTGATAACAAAATTTGCTGGAAATCTCACATAAAACACATACAAACCAAACTGTTTAGAAGCATTTCAGCCCTCGCTAAAGCAAAACACTTTCTAGATCACAAATCACTCCACATTCTCTACTGTTCACTGGCTTTACCATATTTAAATTACTGTTCAGAGGTTTGGGGAAACACTTCCAAAAGTTCAATACTGCCATTAGTAATACTTCAGAAAAGAGCGATGAGAATAATTCACAATGTTGGTTTTCGAGAACACACAAATTCATTATTCCTACAGTCCAAAACTTTAAAATTCTGTGACCTAGTAGAATTAAAAACTGCACAAATATTATACAAAGCAAGAAATAATCTACTACCAGAGAATATCCAAAACTTGTTTTTTGATAGAGAGGGAGGTTATGATTTGGGGGGAAATCTAAATTTATTTATTTATATTTATTTATATTTAAGTGTCCGAACAACATTGAAAAGTTTTTGTATTTCAACCTGTGGAGTGAAACTGTGGAACAGACTGAGTGTGGAGCTGAAACAATGTACAAACATAATTCAGTTTAAAAACAGGTATAAAGAAATGATCTTCACAAGGTACAGGAATGGAGAGGGAGTTTGTTAATCACCAGGGGCCTCATGTACAAAGACTTGCGTGGATTTCCTACTGAGACATGGCATACGCTCAAATCCAGAAAACGTCATACGCACAAAAATATCCAGATGTATGAATCTGTGCGCACGCACGAATCCAAGCACATTTCCTTTATACATCCCAGTCAACGTGGAATTGAGCGCACATGTTGGAGTACCTGACCCCTCCCTGTCCGCACCCCTATTTAAATACTCAAATCACATTTAAATGAGTTCTTAAGCTGTAGTTTAGCCAGCAAGAAACAGCAAGTCACTAATTTTAACCACTGACTCGTAATGATGCTGTGAAGACGGGATAGAATTTGGGGGCGCACATGCTGAATGCGCATCACAGGGATTAATATTAGGACAATTACACGAATAAATTTACTCACCAAGAAGCCACCCATCGCACACAGAGCCAGCTTGTAGTCTGTCCCCAACCATGCTGTTACTCAGAATGTATGAATCGTGCGATGAACCAGGCCACCTCGCTACGATCTTGGTTAATTGCATTTGCGCATCACATATGATCTATTCAATTCAATTCAATTTTATTTGTATGGCGCCAAATCACAACAGAAGTTGTCTCAGGACACTTTCCATATAGAGCTGGTACAGACCAAGCTCTTTTATCTACAGAGACCCAACAATTCCCCCATGAGCAAGCACTTGGCGACAGTGGCGAGGAAAAACTTCCTTTTAACAGGCAGAAACCTCGGGCAGAACCAGACTCTGGGTGGGCGGCCATCTGCCTCGACCGGTTAAGTCAGAGAGAAAGGGAAAGTTGGATATTGGTCTATAGTTGGCTAAAACCCCTTATCTGTACATTGATCGAATGAAAATGTTTCCTGTTGACATACACAAATTCATCATGTGATGGCGCTTTTATAGCAATGTGTGTGCAGTCGATAGCTCGGATTACATTTGGAAAACCAGCTCTCGCTGCAAATTGCACTTAAATGTTGACCTGTTCAGCTGCATTGTATGGGAATTTGATATACCTGGCTGACGTAAGGGATAAAGGATAATACCCGACGAGGTGTCCATTATCGAAAGAAATAGATATTAAATCAATTATTAATACGTTAGTGTTGTTTTTTACCATTAAAATAAAAAAAAAGTTTTTCCACAAGAAGCGGCTGAGTGGACTATTTAATATCTCTCGTTGTGATGCGTTGCCAAGGTAACCGGCTCTGGCCACAGAACCTGCAGCTCGGTCGGCCGCAGCTGTTATATTAGGCCTAATCAGTGGAGGGAAGTGAGTATCATTTCAGGCAAGTGCACCTCTTACCGCTTGTGTGTCCAGAGGATGATGCAAAATTTTGTTTCAAAGAATCAAAATCCACAGATAGTTTCCTAAATCGTTTTTATTGCAAGAAATATTATCCACCATTCACTCTGATCATTAAATGTGTATCAAGTCTATCCTAAATCTGTTGCCACGGTTACCAACTAGTGTTTGAACCAGCGCAATAATTTAGAACAATCAGGCTATTTGACCGGAACTTTTATATAGGTGTCCTACAACACTTTATAATGGACACCCTGCAGCCAATCAGAATCGAGTATTCACCCAGACCATGGTATAAATGTGGATAATTCCTTCCCACACGGCTGGCATGGCTCGGCTCGGCTCAGCTCGGCTCAGGGTCGACTGGCACAGTCCTGATCAGTCTGCCAGCTCCCTCTGGAACCCCAGTGTGGTCAGCACCTGTATGGGCACAGGCAGTGCATGGCTCCTCGCTGTGTTGCGCTCCAAGGCTGGCCGCAGCTCTGCGCACAGTTCCAGTAGGATTGCCCTCAGGAACCTAAAGCGACTGATGAACCAGTTGTCATCATGTGCCAGTAAATCCTCTCTGTCTCTGACCACACGCTCTCTTCGTATTGCACCATTTGCAATATCTTCTATACTGCTAAAGCAGCCATTGTTTTTAACGGTATTTTTTGCACCATTTTGCGCATGCTTTTATATCCACTCATGTAATTAAAGACATGTGGGTTCATCGGTGTGAATTGTTCATGTGTCTCTGATGTGCACATCCCAGCATCACCTCTAATGTCACTAAAGGATCAACAGCTGTAGAAACATGCGTACGCCAGCCATGAAGTTGGCGTGAGGCACCGCACATTTCCACGGTCATTTCACTCTTGATACATCTGAACTTTGCCGTGAAAAAGAGCGTACGCCACGTTTTTGTGCCTTTGTACATGAGGCCCCAGGGGTTTTGTTTTGTTTGTTTTAACACTAATTACAATTAAACCATTTGTGATTATGTAGATTTGGTTGTATGATGATATTAGGGTGCTGCACGGTGGCGCAGCAGGTAGTGCGCGTGCCTCACAGCAACAAGGTTGCCGGTTTGATTCCCAACCCCAGTGTGTGAAGTTTGCATGTTCTTCCTGTGCATGCGTGGGTTCTCTCCGGGCACTCCGGCTTCCTCCCACAGACCAAAGACATGCTCATTAGGCTGATTGGTGACTGTAAAATTAATTGGTGACTGTAAAATTGCCCCCAGGTGTGAGTGTGAGTGTGAATGGTTGTGTGTTTGTGCTCTGCGGTCGACTGGCGACCGGTCCAGGGTGTACCCCGCCTCTCGCGGGCTGGGATAGGCTCCAGCACCCCCCGCAACCCCGAAATGGATACGCGGTATAGAAAATGGATGGATGATGATATTTGAGTAATTGATTGTATACCTATTAGTGTATTTAAAGAGGATAAAATAGGTAGTGTATAAAGGGGTAGGATTAAATAAGTTTACACTTCCTACTCCTTTTCGCACATGTAAATTGAGAGGTTTAAGTGTTTGTGAATGGAATTTCATTGTCTATGTTGCTGTTGTAATTAATCGTGCTTTTTTTTTTTAACTACCTTCTGTTTCATTTTACATGTTCGAAATAAAGACATCAATCAATCATATTTGATGGGGGTGAAGGGGATTTCACTTGTGGGGTCCAGCAATTGTATCAAGCCTTGAACACTAACATCACACTAACCTCTGTGATGGTTGTAACTGCTTCTCTCTGGCAAGGCGACTGATGTCAGACAGTGATAATGATGATGATGCTACTCACTGGTTTTCCAGGTTTTTGTCAGTCAGTTTTGAGAAAAGCCAGCAGGTTGTTTCTTTGCAGCTCAATGATTTCGGGTTGTAGGTTGCAAAGCAAATATGTTTGAGTGTTAACATTATCCAAGCGCAGTTGTCCTTGCAGCTCATCCAGTTCAGCATTTTTGTAGTTGTAATGACTCTTGAGATATGCCTTTTTCATCACTGGAAGCTCATCCCCACAAACTAACTTAGACACTCGGACTTGTCTTTTAAGTCAACAAAGAAGAAATCGTTTGTCCATTTCTCATGGAAGACACAATACTCCGCATCTTGTGTTTTGTTTACAGGCACCCTGAAGCACTGATGTCATATCAACAGTCCCGATGTGTTGCATTCACTGACTGCTGGAAAGAACTTCAACAATTTCATGTTATTTTTTTCATCGCTGAAAAAAGTCATTGCTTCTTGTATTTACAAATTGCCTCTCTGGCCTAATCAAATGGTGCATTGAGCTGCATATGGCCCGGAAGCCAGAGATTCCTCACCCCTGCATATTAAGTAAGCTATAGTACTGAAAAATGTATTACGAGATATTCTTCTGCAGAATCCAGAAATTGGTTAATGTGTCATTGTGTGCTAATATGTCCAGCTCTGACCAGTTACCAAAACCAAGGCTGGTATTTACATTTCAGAAGATCAAAGCTGTTTTATAGGAGACTGAAGACATTTTTTTTTTATACACACCAAGTGACATTTCCTCCCAATGGGATTGAAAGGAAAAATAATCCAACATCACTACTGGGATAGAAACAACAACAGACCTGAAACATTATGTGTCTACACACACCCAACCTCACGGCCACTGTGGGAGGTTAGCTGTATGTTGTTGGTTCTGTACCAGCAGTGACAATGAATGCATACCGTTGTATTCTTGACCATGTTAGTTACAAAAGTAAGGATTTCTCTCTCTCTATATATATATATGTGTGTGTATACATATACACACATATATAGATATATATACACACATATATACATGTATGTATACACACACACACATATATATACATACATACATACACACACACACACACACACACACACATACATGTATGTATACACACACATATATGTGCATATGTATATATTTCTCAAGAGCCTTTACACATCAACGTGATGTTTCAGTGTACTCCTCTGAGCATCAAAACGCCAGTTCACTGTCGCTGTCTAGCAATGAGGTAGTTATTTCAGGAAACTGTCATGAAATTAATTACCTCCCTGGGACGGCACTCAGACAAAATTGATTAAGATTTTTTAAATTGCTTTGAAGTTTGAAAGAGGACCAAGCCAAAGAAATTCTTTGAAGTTATTACAACTGTTTTTATTTTCCAGTTAATTAGAAAAAATGTCAATGATGTGTTTAGAATCATATCAGACCATGTCAACTACCAGAACTAAGTAATAATAATAATCGAGGGCTTAAAAAGCATCTTTCATAGGAACTAGGCCAGGGCTGTAACCAGCATCATAAGGTCATACATCCCCTTAACGTGATCCCACTATCTCTCAAATGTGTGACTACATAAACAAAACTCTGTATTGTACTGGGAAATGGACTGCATTAATGTTCACACATTCACGCACACTGGTGGCAGAGGCTACCATCCAACCAGCTCATCAGGAGTAATAACCATTCACACACACTCACAGCACAGCATCTGAAGCAATTTGGGCTTCGACATCTTGTCCAAGGACACTCCAACATGTCAACTGCAAGAGCCAGGGATTGAACCACCAACCCTTCTGATTAGTGGACAACCACTCTGCCTCCTGAGCCACAAAGTTATGGCTTCACTACAAAGTATAAATAATCTTTCGTGCCTAATTAGACCTGGTGGTTCCACATGTAAAATCCAATGAAGAGGCTGGCAGGGGCAGTCAGTCTTCTAAGGATTATTCTTGTTTTCTATGGCAATTATGCTAATGTATAAAAGTATTGTAAAAATGAATGTGACAGTCCTTCATTGATGTTAAAATGCTCCACAGAGCACCGTTAAACTAGTATGCTGCAGGACAAAGAGGAAATAGGGGCTATACACCTGAAAAGGACATCATTTATGAATTACAAATAGACCAACCTGAGGGAGAGAGCCTGAAAGAGAGAATCAAAGGGGAAAAAATCCAAGCAGAGGAAAAGAGGGAGAGAGCTCAAGAGTGACAGCCTCCCTAGCCTTGGGCAGCCTGCTACTGTAAAAGCTGTGATTTATTCTGCCATCATCTCAGTAGATATATGATCTGAGTCTCAGCCTAGCCTGTCACACCACATACATATTGAGTGGCCTGCAAGAATAGGGAGGGCTTGATTTATTATACAGCTATTTATTACACTGGGTGGGCTTGGAAGAGAGAAAAACACATGAAAACAGCTCAAGATTAAATTTCCGAGCCTATCTATTACATCAGATCAGACCTGATGATAACAATAACAGGCAAAATAAATCAGGGCTAATCTGTGTCTCGTCATTTCTCTGTGGGATTTCAACATCTTCTTTAACAATACAGCAAATGTAGATTCATTGGTTCAAATGTCACACTCAGAAAAGGAGGTAGATGAGGCCCACAACAGACAAACAAACAAAAATAAAAATAAAAATAAATAAATGAACAATACAACACAAGTGCAGCACATTCATAATACACATTCTGCTTTTACTGCATCTGCCTGTTGCATTTTGTTTGGTTTGCTGATAAACATGCAAGTCTGTTTTAAACTGTCTAAACCATTGAATGGTCTTAAATATCCTTTGCACATAAAACATGCAATTCTCTACCTCTTAAAGGTGACATATTATGAAGCTTTTTCAATAAGTTACATAGGTCTATGACTTCTATAAAACATGTTTCTGAAGCTGTTTGCTGGAAATAGCTTTCAGGAAAAGATTCTCGCGTTCTCGGTGTCTGTAGCTTTACATGTTGGTTGGAAATGCTTTGGAAATGCTGGTATGCATCGTTTCTTATTTCTTTAGCTTTATACATGCATGAATTGTCTTTTTTTTTTCATTGTATCATTGCACACGTGGAAATTGTGCAATCGGCAATCGATTACTTTCTCCTGCGACAACTTCTGGGCACTGAGCTGTCACTCGAAAACTCACTAGCCAATGGCGACGCACCCCTGAAAAAGCCCGCCCACGTGAGAGGTTTGTGCAGAATCGCAAACAAAAACTCAGGGAGCGCAAACGAGAGAGCTGGCAGCGAGACCGCAAAGCTGACAGTGAGGGCAAAAGTCTGAGCAGTGAGAAAGAAACAGAGGATATGACAAAAGTAAAAGACCAATAGTTTCCTCAATTGCACAAATAATTTGTTTGCAAGTTACAATTTTTACTTTTGAGATGACTTTTTTTTTTTGCTTCAGTGAGTTTTATTCTCTCTAAAATTTTTATCTTTGTTTGATATTGAAAAAGTTTTGTTTGATTATTTTGACACAAATCTGATTCCATAGAAAGGCCTCCATGCATGATCGACCATCCAGGTTTCAAACCTGTTTGCCTAAATGTGCATATAACACTTACAGGCCTGACTATGGTCCTTTACAGCTATGGGGGACAGAGCAGTGAGTTGCATCTATAATAACCAACTTCACTGTTCATACACCATAATAAACTAAATAAAGTCAGTCATATTGACTCATTGATGGTGATGACCTCCTCCTTGTCTGGATGCTCATATTGTGAAGACACGTCCAGCAGGATGTTTATCTTCAGAATCTCAGCTCTGTACTATGATGGGTCGACAAAGATCTTCTCCATGATCATGTCCATCAAATCATCAATATACCCTGTGCAATACACAGACACACAGAAATAAAGTGAATCATTAATATAATTTATTGGATTATTCAACAACTCTTCATATAGTGACAGTTTGCACTTTGAATTCTGTATTTAAGTGTGCATTTTTTTTAGTTTATTTATCGTGTTGAAAGTACAGAGTCGTGTTACTTTGTAACATCCATCCATCCATCATCTATACCGTCTATCCCTTTCGGGGTTGCGGGGGGCTGGAGCCTATCCCAGCTACAGTGGGCGAGAGGCGGGGTACACCCTGAACCGGTCACCAGCCGATTGCAGGGCCACATGAAAGGACAAACAAACATTCACACTCACACTCACACCTACGGACAATTTAGAGTCATCAATTAACCTAATGAGCATGTTTTTGGTCTGTGGGAGGAAGCCGGAGTACCCGGAGAGAACCCACGCATGCACGGGAAGAACATGCAAACTTCACACAGAAAGGCCCCGCCTGACCCGGGGATCGAACTGGCAACCTTCTTGCTGTGAGGCACGCGCAATACCTGCTGCGCCACCGTGCAGCCACTTTGTAACATGTACAATATAAATGATTGTTTTTGGAGTGGAAAAAAAAAGAAGTTAACACTTACGAATGTGGCCTCAGTCTTCACTGGTTTGGCTCTGCATTCTCCCTTCATGAACTTTGGAAAGCTCAATTTGAAAAGAGGATCCCTGATGATGTGGTGGTTTGTCCTCTAACAGCATTCTCGCTGTAATGCAGTGCAAAAGTATATTTTTATGGTAACAGGGCATACTTAGGAGTGAAACATGACAGCACTGTTACAGTGTAAATTCAAGCACTAAAGGCTGCAACAGCTCACTGCTTCACTTCACTTGATCAACAGCAGGTAACTGTAATGATGCACTGGGCTATGTAAAAAGAGAGCAGTGACATCAGCTTTATCTTACGTGTATAGCTATGCCAACAGCTGCATGCAGCGTAACAAAGGATCACTCATAAATAAAGTTCAGAGTAAAAACGCTTGGAGTGTGCTGGGATGTAGCAGTCTCAACCATACACTCGTTTTGCCCTGGGCTTTTCTAACATACTCCAGTTTAGAAAACATTTCCAAATGCATTATTCTCTCAAATTCACGAAGCTTAGACCCTGCGGATTGTCTGTGTATGTATCGCTCGACCGACCGGTTCACTGGGTTTGCATACGGAGACTGTGCTGATTGCTAACTAGAAGCTAGCGGTTAGCGTTAGCTTGTGCTATGTGGCAAAACACTTCTTGCTTAGTTCGTGTAAAACTGCAAAATGAACACAGCTTAATGTTTGTGAATGCTGGCATCTCCCTGGAACATGTATTAAATCATTTGCAAGATCATAAACGTGGTGTGACGTACCAAAAGCTACGGTGGCAGTGAGCTAATGCCGATGGCTGAAGTCGTAGTCTCGAAGCTAGTGGTTAGCCTTACATCGTTCTCAATGGCAAAACACACACGGTTTAACATGCAAGAGTTCGCACTCATCTACAACAGAAACACACAGCTAATTATTTGTATACTTACATGTCCCTCCTCCGGACGTATTCCACACAAAGTTGGAAGTGAGCCCTCCTTTAGATGAAGTCTCCCGGCTCATCCTGCCTCGTACTGACCGAGGTTGGAGAAACAGCGTTGAAGTGGTTAGCACACACCAACAGGTTTTTGCCAGCTGTAGTGCGGACGTTGCCTTCAAAAATTCAATTCACGCCACTCTTCTGTCCTCTGCGGCTGAGAGCCGATGGAGCGATTTGTGCTCGTATTTACAGCCAACAACAGAACATTGGGTGTGCCGGCTCGACATCCTGACATGGTGCTTTCAATAGTGAAGTGGCGAATCTGTGAGAAGGTGGCGCTGTGTCTGGTGGGTGAAGAGACACCGGGGAGATGGGAGGAGTGATGGTGGTGGCTGGAAGGTGGAAATATACAAGAATGCCCGCTTGTTGCGTAACAGTAGGCACCAAATTCAAACGGCTCGTTTGGAAGGGTGCTTACAGAAATCCATATCTCACTCAAAAAAGCATGGACAGTCTCATTTCACACTTTGCATGCATGTGGTAGCACCAAAGACACAAAATAACACCCCAAACCCCAGAAAAAGTGGGTTTTTCATAATATGGGACCTCATGGGAATATTTCAGGGCATTAAATAGTAGCACACTTAGGCCGTTTCTCAATACCAAGTACGCCAAGTTTGGACTTACGAACTTGGCAGTTCGGACTTAGCAAGTTTGACTTGGGAGTACAGTCTCTCCGGGACGGGAAGACGCAGGACCATCATTCTACAATTGGGACAGCAGCGTACTTGATGACGTTAGCAGGACGACACATCTCCGAAAACTTTAGAGCAAATTTTAAACTATGCGCTATGCTCGCTCATGATGAGTCGACCACAGATTTTAAGTTTTATCATCCACTTTCTCACATAAAATAATCTTAAAACCACATTCTGTACTACTAAAACAGCAGTATTTCGAAACTTGTAACTTATAGTTGTGAGTCCTCTCCTCCGGCATCGTTGCTATGAAATGCATTCTGGGATACGTGGTTGCCCCAAGTCCGCAGTCACCATCCGATTCATCCTTGATAAAATGGGAGGGGCAAGAACACATCCGGGTATTTGACTGTACTTGTTGAGATACGGACTTCTGAATTGGAACAGTACTTGGACTCAGAGTGATGACGTTTCTCAAGTACACAAGAACACAAGTACAGAGAAGAACGCATATTGAGAAACGGCCTTAGTATTCTGACACAATGAATAACATGCACTGGGTAGCACTGAGTGCTGTTGGACACAGCATGTGTATGGGCTCGCCAACAAGAAACTAAACTGCATAAATATGTCTACCTTTATGAGCTTCACTGTTATTGTAGAAACACTCTTCAGGTTCTTATTTGCATCTTTTTCCTGGGTTTTGACTGTGACTACGCACAGCGTGCTATGTGATATATGTCATAGATTGAAGTCAGACGGCAACAATTATATATTATAAAACCAGAAACATTTACAAAGGACATGTTGTAAAACAACACAAAGCTGCACTAATTCATATTCTAATTATTAGAAATGACTAATGTGTGTGAACCTGCAACAAAACCATTATCTCTGCAGTGTCCCTTAACTCTGTGCTAGGATTCCAAAGAATCAGAGCGGTTGCTGGACCAGGGGTGTGGACAAACAGCAGGAGACCAGGAGCCGTTCACAAAAACCAACAGTTTATTACAAAACAAGAAAAATACAAGAACACAAAATCAGCCCAATAAAACAAAAGATCTCTACACCGTGGCGAGCGGGTAGGAAACAATAACCATAGACAAAGGAATAACAACTAAATTTTGACTGTCGCTACCAAAACCCTCGGAATAACAATAACACAAAATCAGCCCTAAGAAACACAAAAATCACTACACCGTGGCAAGCGGGTAGGAACAATAACCGTGGATTAAGAAATAGCAAGTGAAGACAAAACTAGAACCAGAATACTAAACTAACGATACCAGGAAATACAAGGCAACAAGAAGCTAGGCTAAGCAATACAAGAATGCAATGGAACGAGATGGAGAACAAGGAAGGGCTGGAAAGTCGTGGCATGAAGCTCAGACAATCTAGCAACGTGCCCATGCTGCCACGCTGCTTAAGACAGTCAGGCAATCAGTGGAGATCAGCCTCCGGTGCGACGATGAGAGGCAGCACCGCCAGGCCACACCTCCACTGCAGGCAAGGAGAGAGAGAGAACCATTAAGAAAAACAATAACAACATAACCAGAAAACTAAAGTAAAAACACAGACCATAACACTCTTCTGAGTTATTTCCCCTTTGTTTTGTTTTTGTTTTGTTTTTTTTCCTGCCCTGCCTCTCTTTATCAGAGGCTGTTCAACCTTTATTCAAATTTTGTTACATACACATAGTGTGCCAATTTTAACCATGTAAAGAAGTGGAAAAATGAATTCTCGTCACTTGTCAGTGATTTTTTCATTGACATTTGAACACTTTTTTCTTTTGTGTCGATTCTTGGAAATACGATAATTAACTCAATATAATACTCTACCAGAACGTTACTATTTGTTCAGTATAGTTATTCACATCTTTGAATAAAGGCATGTTGTCATAATGTAATTGTTGCTTGTGCCATTTTCTCAACCTTGTAGAGTGAATGCATCATAAAATGAGTGTTCTAATGTTAAGTCTGTGTCAGTCTTTTGAAAAGAAGAAATTATTCAAATAAAGTTAAAAACATGACAATTGAGCTCTGAATATGATTCAGATTTGAAGGGTAAAAAGTCACAGTCAGACACAGAATGACACTATGGATGAAAAACAAAGTGGATGCCTCCAATTTTAGACACGTTCCTAGTTAATCACAGTTCAAAGTTGTGACACCTCGCACTTCCAGCCCTTCACTCATGTAAATAAGGACAACTCTTGTGTATTTTATGCAAAAGCCACCTTAAATTAACTCTGAACATTCATGCTGAAAGCTTAATTATCTGCTCAGTGAAATGTGAAATGTGCCACGTCACACATCTTCAAACCATGTCGAGTCCCAGGCTTTCAGCTTCCTTCTCCTCACCTGTGAAACTCCACATTTCAAATTTAAATAAATGGCTTCTTTTCTTCCTGTCATGATTGTGTGTGCGACTTATCTGTGATGTGCAGCTGTGTAGAGTGTGGGTATATTTTTATTCCTCATATCTCTGAAAGAAGGATATAGCAGGTGGAGTCTTGACTGTGGCACATGGTTTGCAGAGCATGTAGGTTGTTGTTGACGACAGCATTTCACAAGCAGGTAAAGATGCCCAGCGCTGGATATGTCTGGATAAATCGGGGCCGAGACGGTCTGCCTGCCTGTATTTCTCTGTCTCATAACTCATCACATTTATCATGTTTCTTTGCCTTTCTTTTCTATTTGTCTTTGCTGCTGAAAGCTTTATCAGGCTACTGTCATGCGCACTGTTGGTAAGGCAAAGCTGTGCTGCACTAGTCAGTGCATTTTGCAATCAGCGCTTGGTACTTGGCATCCTTGTATATGTGCTTCCCCCCTTTTTCTTACCAGTTTAGTTATTTCCAATTCCCACGATGTGCCACAGTCTTTGCTGCTGATGATCCCTACTGTTTGCCTGGCAGGGGTGCAGGCTAGCATGTACCTCATCTGATACAAATGAGCTACCTCTGAAGCCAGGCTCGCCTCCTTAAAAAGAAAGGTGGGTGTTCATCAGTGGACTAAAAGCTATAACTGATCACTGCTTGTGATCTAACCTCACAGGACATGGGAAGAGAAAGCTGGAGGATTTGGGCCTTGATTTATCATCTCAAAGGATAATTCTGGTTTATAAATGATATGTCATTTGCAACTGTGGCCTTTGATGATACTGTACCCACATTAATTGCTGAGATTGTGGCAACATCACACCAATGAAGTTCAACAAGGAAGGAACACAAATGTTCAAACAGTTTTTAGTCAGGCTCTATGTCGGCGGGTCTGCCACTTTAGCCCTAAATTTCATCCTATCTATCGAACAGTTTTTGAGATATTTCAGACTGGACCAGATACTCATGATGCCTGGACAATGAATCCCACTGAGCCTTTTGTTCGTCTGACTTTACCATTGGCTTCAACATTTGGTTACATTTTTGGCATTTACTGAAATGTCTCAGAACATATTGAATGGATTGCTTTGAAATTCTGACATACATGGTACTTAGAGGATGGATCCTAATGATTTCCATGATCCTCTGACTTTTCATCTAGTGCCACTATGAGGTGCTATTAATTCATTTCTTTGAAATTTGGTTCAGATATTTGCTGTCCCCTCGATGAATTGTAATAACTTCAATGATTCTCTGACTATTCCTCTAGTGCCATCATCACCTCAAAATTCTAATTTGTCCAGTACTTTAGTTTTTGACCAAATATCTTCAAGACTAATGACATTCCCATCAGACTCAGCTGAGCATGTCTAAACTAATATGGTAAACATTAAAACAAGGTTTTCAGATTTCAGTTATTTGTCATGTTACAACACATTGTGGCACAATGAAATTGAATTTGTTGCCCCTTCATGCTCCACAATATACAAGTATTTAGATTTGAATAGAATAATAACAATAAATAAGTTACTTTTATATTTATATACATAGAAATTACATTATATCATGTGTTCAGTGTAAGTTCCATGTCATTTATTTATGGTGGAGTGTGGAGGACAGGTTGAGGAGTCCTACAGCATGAGGGAAGAAGCTGCTCAGATACAAATAATGATTGAACCAACAAAAAAAAGATCCAAGTAGTGATAAACCAGATTTAAAAAATAAATCTGTTTAAACAAGAAACAATGTATTTGCTTAATGGCAAATATTTCCATTTTTAACTTGCAGGAAGCCAATGTGGTGCTGAACAACATCTGTACTGTTGCAGAGCAGCTGCACAGTTCAGTGGTACCTGATTGGGTTAGTGCAAAAACAACAGTTTACTGCAATAAGTTAAAATGCCAGGCTGGACAGAATATTTCAAATAAATAATCAATTAAACAAATACATGAATAAATAAAATATGTACCTCTAAACATTCTCACTCCAGGTGTTCTAATAAGAATTTGGCAAGTGTTCAAGTCCATCATTCAGAGGTAAATGGCAGTCTAGATAGAGGAGGGAATTTGGTAGGACTGAGTCACTCTCCTCAATGAGGAAATGGAGAGGAAAAAGAAACCCTAAACCAGGCATTCTTCAAAATACTGATACTGATATGAAAATACTTCATACTGATATGATCACACCATAACTGAGTAGATTCAGTGTAACAGAATATCCACAAATGCATCCAAATTTCAAAACTCAAACAAATAATATGCTTCGATAAAAACTGGGCAAAGTCTAAGAATTGTTAAAGGATTATGAAGAACTACAGATGTTTGTCTTTGGGACAGATTTGCAAAGTCAAGAAGTTCAAAAATGTAATCAACTCAAGGTAGAAGCAGAACAAAAGGATGAGCCAGGAAAAAGTCAAAAATATAACAAGCAATGGGGTAACACAAGCTGGAACTGTAGTCTGCTGGAAGACAAAGACAGTCTGGCACACAGGTGGATCACTAGAGCTATGAATACTGGGGAATGATTGAGAACAGGTGGTCAGTAAAACTGGTGGGAAACAAAGACAGGAAGTAAACACAATATAACAGTGCAGTGCAACAAGACTCCAATCTGATAGATCCGTATCTGAATAGAAGACCAGAAGCATGTGTTGTTTATGCTGGAAGTCACATTAAATCAGGCAAATGTTTTATTTTATTACATAATATTCATGGGCAATGCAATTGTGTCCCCTCAAAAAATAACATTTATTTAATATTACGAAAAGATTCCGTTCTGAATTGGAAATAGACACTATACAGTAAAGATGCAAGGGATAATACCCGACAAGGTGCCCATTATCAGGAATGAATGGACGACGCAGAGCCGTGAACCGTCCGATGCGACTTCCGCGAAGTCCATTCATTTCTGATAATGGACACCTCGAAGGGCATTATCCCGCTTATAACATGGTCACTTAGGAAAGAAATAAATATTAAATCAATTATTAATATGTTAATGTTGTTTTTTACCGTTAAAATCGTACGTTTTTCACAAGAAGCGGCTGAGTGGACTATTTAATATCTGTCATTGTGACGCGTTGCCAAGGTAACCGGCTCTGGCCACGGAACCTGCAGCTCGGTCAGCCGCAGCTGTTATATTAGGCCTAATCAGTGGAGGGAAGTGAGATGCTTGCTTAACGTTATAACCCTGGTCTCCGGAGTGACAGTTGAGTGTTTGGTGAAAGTAGTGTCTTTGTTTGACCCATCCATGCATCCACTCCACTGTCTACCACTTGTGGACTTGCTCTTTATACTACTTCATCTTGCTCTGAGCATCTAATATTGCCACGGATGGGTTTACAGTGGAGTTAGCCAAAAGCCTGGTGTGTCTCATACAGATGCTAAAGGGCACTTTGTATGTTTGGGTGATACAAAATGTTGGTATTTGATGTCCTGGTAGTGAGAATGGGCTGTCTCACTAGAATTAACCAGACAAGAGGACAAACTTGGGCAATTAAACACAAATGACCAACAATAAATAAAAAGACATACGCACACCATGGTGAGTGCCTGTTATGGTTTTTGCGAAGGCTTTTAACAGAACCCAATGATGCAGACCAGAGAGAAGGCAGGTAAAAGAACACAAATTTATTAATAAAGAAAAGCGCACTCAAAAGGAGTGGAAAAAACAACAAACAATGAAAAGCGCACTCTAACAGAGTGGGGATAACAAAGGGAGCCCTGTAACGACGGGTCTGAGGCAAGGCACACGTGGAAGTATCAGACAGGCTACTGAAACAAAGAAACACACCTTTAGTGGTGGAACAAAGAAAACTCATTAGCACACTCGCGATAGCTGGAGAGCGAAAGTAATCACAATACTGGATCACAAACAGGCCTGGAAGGATCTCGGGAGAAAAGAGACTGGAACAATCCGGCAACAGCTAGGAGACAGCTCTCTCCTTATAAACTGCGCCTGATGAGCTGCCGGTGTGCTCAGGTAGGCAGAGCTGGCCAGGTGCAGGACACACCCAGCTGCACAGACAGGGGGAGACAGACAGACAAAAACCACACTGGGAAAAGGGAAAAGGAAACAAGGGTGAGACAAACTGCCAGGTCCTAACAGTGCCACAAGTAATATTAGACTACAGAGATGCAACAACTGCCACGTTAATAATTAATTAAAACATCACTAAAGTAAACAACACCGAGATGTCTAAACTATATGAATTCTACAGCAGCTGCAACCACAAATACACATAAATCAAAGAGAGTGACACAGTTTTTACAAATCATGTAGCGCACACACACAATGCTGTGGTGCATGTACTCAGCAGTCTGTCCAGTCTCGTGCACCACAAAGTCCAGCAACCTGCTCTTGGTTCAGCTTCTTTGCTTGACCGTTCTCAGTGCTTGTTATAACCAGTCCTCTCAGCCTCTCTGTCCCACTGTGCTCCTCAGACTTTTCAAACATTCTGAGCTGATTGAGGTTCTGCAGTCCCAACTGTGACAGAAATTGTCAGAAACAGCAGAAAGTCCTCACATACCCCATTGAAGAACGAGGTTCTCATGTGGTTTAGCAAATGTAGAAGTCACTGCTGGAGGATCATCTGTGAGCATTTAGCCAGACCCAGGATGTTACTGTTGGTCACACGTCTTGGGTGTGTTTCGTCACTTTCATCACTTTGCTTGCCAGGTGGTACATTAAATTAATGATTAATTTAGCCAGAGGCAATCTTTTTTTAAAACTATTTTAACAAGAGTTTTCCAATATGTCAGTTCCGACTGCGAGGAGGGAGGGTTATAGTTAGAGTTCAGAATGGGCATTTTTATCTTGTGGCCACGGCTGCTGCGCAGATATGTCAATCATGCAGCTGACTTTTCCCCAAACAATAGCCAGTTACAAAGGACAAAGGGCAAAGGACATATTTTCATCGTATTATTCGTGCTTGTGAAAAAACCCTTTTCCCAGCATTGTGACACTAATGAATTGCCTTAAAGTTAATGTAAAGTGTCATTGATCAGGTATTTATCACCAGTCTGAGCTGAATCCCACAGAAGCTTTCTGATGCATCATGTCTTGTAATCGTTTTAGTTAGACCACATAAATAGTTGCCCCACTCATTCAATATGTGATGCAGAACTTCTGCTCTTTTTCCTAATTGCTGTTACATATGTTATGTATAATATACAATAATTTCTTCTGACATTAGCTGCCTTTGTTTTAGGTGAGGCAACCCACCTCTGCCATAATACACTCTGTCAGTCCCTCTAGTGGCATCTCTGCTCTCCTCTCCTTGTCCCACCTCATTTCGTCCATCATCACTGGCTGAGTTCCTGGCTCACTTTAGCTTCTCTTCCCATTCATAAACCAGTCCTCTCATTATCTTTGTTGCTTATCTCACAGGCCCCTACCACCATCCCAACTCCGCCTTCTAGCAGATGACTCAAGGCTCCCCACTGGCTCAGGCTCACACTCCCTCTGGCTGAGCACTCAGCCAGAATCTGCTCCTGACTTGGCCCACAAAACCTGTTAAGCCTCAGTCTGCATCAGAACTCTCAACACAGTCATGATGCATCTCATTCATGGCAGCAAAGTCTCTTCTCCCTGAATAACTGTGCAAAGTATGTCCTTAAAAATAACTGCTTAAAGCTCAATTAGCACTGTCACTGTTTGGTCACTGCTGGATAGGTTTAGGCAACACACTTCAGTTTCAGAAAAGATCATGCTTTGGGTTAAGATTACTGCTATGTACATGACTTTATTTAAGTGTGTTATGTAAGATAAAATAGGTTAACGTTGACTTTGGGTTTCAGATGAGACATTAAAACAAATATTCAAAAAAAAAAAATCATCTGTGATGTTGAACGTGCTTTAGTCTGCACTACAGGCCTATAGAAAAAGGTGGAAATAACAATGTTAACAATGGCTATGTTTCATTAATGACTCAATGAGCCATTCCAGTGGACCAGTGTGCCGAATACCAGGGCTCTTAAACAAGCTCCCATAAATGAATAGAGCCATCATTAATGTTATTAGTAACACATGTGATATGTGAAATGTCAGCCCTCTTCCCAGCACACTGTACAATTACCACATGATACTTTACTCTGAGGTGTGAGGCTTGGAGGGAGAACAACACAGACAGTTATTTCCTTCATGGCTGGATAGGTTTAAATTATACTGACAGCATCAGACAAAAGCAGAAAAAAACTTGTCTGGCCTCTTGTTGTTAATATTACAAGCAAAATCTATAATACAATAAAACTGACGCTAAAGTGGCAAATGAGCTCTGTCTGGATATGTTATCTGCATAATGACATCTGATCACTGGGCTTTTATATATTTTATTTGTGCTTGGTATTTCTTTTCATTGTCCTGATTTGGCCTTGATTGTGATACAGGGCTCTGTTTTCGACTCCGCCTCCGGCGCGGTGCAGGCACAGCACAAGTCAGGTCCGCTTCGCCGATGGGGCGTGGCGGCGCAGACTTTGGTATTTTCGTGCACTGTGCCGCCAGCGCATCTCCTCCCCCTTCTCATCTCAGTCCCACCCAGCGGCGCGACTCAGAAAGAGGGAGGGGAGAAGGCGTGGAGTGGGTTTGACACAGCCGAGTCAAATCTTCACCAATCACACCAGCTCCTCACCTCACCTTTAAGAACGCCGCTGGTGCATGGCAAGTTTCAAGGATGACTGACCCGCGCAGGAAAGTGTCCGACGCCCAAACTTCTCCCAGGAGGAGACTGACGTCACTCATGTCTGAATATGAGGTCCTTACATGGTAAATCCTCCTCCTCCTCCTCCTCCTATATGGCGTCATCAACCACGTTTTCAGTGGAAAGCGGTTAGCCGTTAAGACTGTAGGGATGAACAAGTCATTTGCCGACCCGGGGAAAGTGGCATACACGTTTGTCACCAGGCAATTTGAGTCACCAGACATCTCTGTTTCACCTGTGTACATTCAGTCAGGTTGAGTGACCATTACGCGTGCCGAACGTGCTTGCGATGTGGTGAGATGAGATACTGATCAAAATATATAAATTTAGGTCTGACTGTAGGTGCTGACTCAGATAGCTGCATTGAGTTGCGGCTGTTGCTAATAACTGATCGCAGTGAAATGCCAGACACTGTGGAAACCTGCCTGTGAGGTGTTGGTGACATGAGCGCACGACTCTGCTGGTTTATGAAAATCCACTTGCCCGGCAGTGCGCCAGTGGTGCACAGAGTTGACCAGGTCTGGGGTGGCGAGCTTTTAGTGCACTTTTGCACTGCTGGCGCAGACCGAAATGGGACGAAAATTCAAATGCACCGGCTGATTATGCTGACATCTCCCCCTACTGCACTGCAACACCCATCCTGGTGCACCTCTGTGCGCCTCGGTTTACCAAAATACCAAGTGCGCCGTGCACCTGCCTGCGCTGCATGAAAATACCACTGCGCGGGGTGTGCAGCCTGCACCACGCCGGCGGTAGAGTCGACAGAGACAGATAAAGCTGTTCATGGGCTATTTGAAGCTTTGCTAACTGTGCTCATTTTATTTGCAGTGTAATCAGGGAGAAGCTTGTTCACTCAGCAACCCTTTGACACATCTTGGATGTTACAGTGTTCCCTCAATAGTTTCCCAAGGCAACACTTTCTGCATGGGCTGCAAAGCTTAATTTTATGGAGGGAATGCCTCACCTGTAGCTTAATCATAAGCAGATGGAGTTAGCAAAATGATGCAATGTTGACTTTTCAACATTTGGGATGTTTGCTGGAGAATATATCCAAGTTGCACAGACTGCAAAGCCAGCAAGGCCACTTCCAGATGCAATCTGATATAAGTGGAGTCTTTGTCGCCCCTGTCGTGCATTGCTAGGTCACAGTCTCCTGTAAGAATGTGATGCAGAAACTCCAAAGGACAAAGAACAACACTCATCATTCAAATCCACTTAGACTGTAGAGCCCTGATCACCATCTGTCTGTATAGTCTAATCATAATCTGTCTGTATAGTCTAATCATAATCACTTGGTTTCTCTGCTTCTTCACTCGTCCATGAAGTTTGTCTCCTCATCATATGTCTCAGTATATAATTACAGAACTTCGCCTTCCTATATTCCTATATATACTCATTTAGTATCTTTACTTCATATCTCTCCCTCCGCGCCCCGTGCAATTGTCACGCTTGGGAAAACGTGTCTCACCTCTGAGCTACAGTGTTAATTTTAGAATTCTGTAAAAAAAAAAAAAATGTCTTCAGAAGTTCCATATAGAAGTCATGAAGGATAGAGACTTTGTATTTATTGACTATTGTATTATTGCATTCCAAATGTCATTAACAGGACTAAATGTAGCAGCCAGATGTACACAGAGACTATTTCTTGCAGCACTGCCACATGGTCCACTCATTTTATTAACCATCTTATAGTGGGTGTCAATGCTTTCATCATCAGATCAATCTACTTATTGCTTAGTTCAGCCAGCTCTTTAGATTGTATGCTGAAATTCCAAAATATTACAGTTCTCTAATGTATTCTGTGACATGTAATTTTGGTATAGGTGTGTGTTTTGAAAGGTCAAATTCAATGGATGTTGCAGCTTTTTGTAGGAGAAACATGTGCATAATGAAATGTGTGAATGTGGGTGTTATGTGGGTCAAAGTCTTTGGTCGCTTCTCGCCATGGCAGATCTTTTCTACATGCATTGATGCAGCCTGATTATGCAAAGCGTGTATTTCCTTTCAGTTTTCAAGTTTTCCGTTTGTGTCAGGATGGAGTCTGTGCTTGTGAGGCTACAAATCCTGCAGACTTGCCAAACAGAACATTTGATTGTGTCACAGGGACAATTATTTTCTTCTAGTATTTTCTTGTACTTTTCTCACTTTGAACCTCACTAGCACCTTAATGCAAATATTGTGGTGTAAATAAAAAGAAAAAAAAAATCTTCCCAAGAAAAGAACCTCTTCATTACCCTTCAACTGTGTGCAGTGCAGCGTTGTAGCTGTAAGACTGATCCTGAGACTTTTCCATCTTACAGCCACTTTATAATAATACACTTTCTGATCTGAGAGACAAGGCTGAACAAAGCCACATTAGTTAGTCATTTTAAAAACATTTTTCAGTTTTTTAACCATGATCTTGAATGAAGCACACACAACGATTGCTACAGTGTCTTGGTTGAGAGTGTTTTTTTGGATGTTGTCAAAGTGAGAAAACTGGGAATGACCTCATTTGTATATAATCTTTTCAGCTTCACTATTCAGCTTCACAGTTATCTCATGATCATTTTGGTTACAGTGTGTTTCTCTGCACAAATGAAATACTGTTTTACATAAAAAATACAAACATTCAAACATAAAAAAAAAACAATATTCTAAATCTGTCACTGTTTCAAAACACTGGTACGCTGCTGGAAATGTTTCACACACTCAGGTGATAGCACTTGCTTTCTGTCTTAATGTTCATTTAAAATAATTTAATCTTTAAACTCTTCCATTTAAAATCTGAGAATGTTTTCTCATTCATTTTGACAAATCATGTGGGTTGTGGCTTTATGCACCATATGAAGTAGATTCAAGTCAGTTTGATTTATATAAGACTCCACAAACAAAAACACCTGTAACTGGTTTTCGGCCTTTAGTTGATGTGTCTTTACAATGTGCAGCAGGTGTGTTACACTTCGGTCTTTCAGGATAAGTTCACAATTTTTCAAGTCTGTCTTACAGTTTTTCTCCATTGGTTTGGCTCATTTCTTGAAACAGAACTTTTCATTCTCAAAATAACATGGACAAACCTCAAAACCACTTCACAACAGAATTGAATCTCTCATTCATTTCATCAAATTGCAAATGTCTTAGTACATGTCTCAATGCCTCAGTATATCTTTGCAAATGATTAAGTACAGGTAGCCTGCAGTTAGCTCAGTTAGCCTACATTTAGCACAATTTCCAAATGAATAGATCTTGTTGATCTAAACTGATTGTTGATTCTCAGTCTAATGGTCGTTCTCTCCAAAACATGTCAGCATCATTTCATTGTATAATTCATCACATGCACAATAGTCTGTTCAAATGTCAAAATTAGTCAAGAAATAATATCATGAATGCCATATATGAATCTCTTGGAGCATTTGATAAACTGATTGCAGTAATTGACAGTCAGGTGAAACTAGAACTTGACTGACGAAGGAGGAGTTTCACACATCTCAGATGACCAATCAAACTGTATGTTTAGTCAACTGACAGGTGCTGTCTGTGATTGTGAATGCTGCCAAACATGTATATATAGAGCCTGACCAGAGCCAGTACAATCCCCTTCAATCAGTGTAGGGGATGGTTGTGACATGCACTCCGTTTCTTCCCTCTTTGCATTGCAAGGGAGAATATACGCTGTGATGTGGCCGAGAATCTGTGGCCAGACAGACAGCAGCGTGGCCAGGAGAGGGAGGATGAGGACAGCGACCAGTGAAGAAGTGTTTGCTGTGAAACTCCAGCTTTATTTACAGCACTGAAGGCTACATATCATTTTCCTTGTTTTTTGTTTACGTGTTATGCTGTATTCTTTTTACTTTGATGTATGGAAGTTACTTTCTGTGTGTGAACAATAATGGTTACAATATCGGCAGTATTGGCAGTGTGAGTGCAATGTGTGATGTCAAACCTTGGAGGCTACTCTTCCCGGAAAATCCTTTTTTTTTTTTTTTTTTTTTTTCCAGTTTTACACAAAATGATATTCTGTTAGACAAAAAAAAAAACTAGTACAGTAACCATTATCAATGAAGGACTGGGCTAAGACTGAGAGGTGGACATGAGGGCTATTTCAATGGTCCTCTGCCATAGTGACAAAACATCTAAACATTTTGACTTGCAGTCTTACACAATGCCAAAGGGACGATGCATTTTGGGGCACTGACTATTTATATGAGAAAGGAATTTAGTTTTGACACATGAGTGAACTGTTTGGGGAAATGAACATTAAAACAGTTTTTGTTCGCTGTAATCATTCCTCCAGACTGGACAATAAGATACCCGTCCATGAGTTCTTGTTTATCTGAAGCTAGAATGAGGCTTCAGCCATCCCAGATAGTCAAATCAATCCCCAGGGACTGTCTTTTTAGTGTGAAATTCCCTCTTGTGCCCCTGTTCTTCTACTGCTGCTCAGCAAGCACACACTGTGTGGAGAAACACAAAGAGGAAAGTAGTAGTGAGCTACCTTACTGGCACATACCGGAAATAAGAGTGACCAAGAAGCAGTATGAGAGAGCCAGATGGACATTTAGAAACAGAGACAGAGAAACTCGAGCAGACTGAGCAGATGGCACAAGGAAACAGCTACTTGAGTGGAATCTTCTGGAATCATATTCTGACACAGTGGCAGCTGCTTCCTTGGCCCCCAGCTAACACAGGATAAATTAGCCTAAAAACCAGGCTAATGTGACCTAAAAGCAGGCTTAATGTGCCAAAAGGTGATCCAACCCCAACTCATAACCAAAACATTAGTGAAGATCTGTGGCTGCACTCATGCATTCTGAGAGGACTCGCAATTTAAAAATCTGTCCTAAATCTTAATTAAAAAGAAATGACAGAAGATTCTCTGGATTAAGAAAATACAAGAGGTGTGATTGATCTTGGAGCCAGTATGGTGCACCCTTTGAAACACTGGCCCACCATAAACATCCCACGCATCACATTCCTCTTTAATATTGAATCAGAATGCACACAAGAAAACTCCACAGGCCCTGAGCATCACAAGGCCTCTTCTTAAGAATTCAATTCAGTCATAAAGGGCTGCATAGAATCCAAAAAGTATGCAGCAAATGGGCAGGCAGTTCTGTTCATATGTGGGGTGTTTGCATATCTTCAGCTGTACTCAGACAGTCTGCACAGACTCTCATAGCAGAATATTTGGAATGCTCTGTATGCTGGTATGACCTGAGTGTGCTAAGACCACACAGATTCTGTGAAGTTTAGGTAGAGATGAAAACTTATTTGTCTCAAAATGAGCAGAAGCATTGTACTGAACATGAAATGCGGTTTAGAAAATGTATAGATAGACAAACTCCAACAGTCAGGATGTACAAAGCTGTGTTTTATTTATTTTTCTCTCTTGTTTGGAATTTGGAAGAAACATAAAGATTTCTGACATTTGTTTTTTAGGATGTTAAGGAAAATAATTTGGTTTGTGATTTACTTACTTTACTTCTATATAGGTGCCAAAGACAGAGATTCAGTTCAGCTGAACCTGATGAAGAAAGTGGGGCTCCTTGAAATTAATGGGCTCTATTTTCGACTCCATGTGCAAAGTCAGGTCCGCTTCGCCGATGGGGTGTGGCGGCGCAGACTTTGGTATTTTCCTGCACTGTGCCGCCGGCGAATCTTCTCCCCTTTCTCATCTCAGTCCCACCCAACGGCGCAACTCGGAAGGAGGGAGGGGAGAAGGCGTGGAGTGGGTTTGACACAGCCGAGTCCAATCTTCACCAATCACAGCAGCTCCTCGCCTCACCTTTAAAAATGGCAAATTTCGAGGATGACTGAGCCTGCGCAGGAAAGTGTCTGACGCCCAAACTTCTCCCAGGAGGAGACTGACGTCACTCACGTCTAAATATGAGGTCCTTAGATGGTAAATTCTCGGCCTCCTCCTCCTCCTCCTTCTCATCCTCCTCAAAGCAATGATGTACTTCATCTTTGTAGATAACGTTAAGCATTACAATGATAACATTTGTATTTGGAATGAAATGACGTGGGTAATAGCGGACAACAATCATCACTTACGTTTTTTCATGTGTCTGTCTCTCTCTGTCTCTCCAGTGCTCTGAGATAGATGCAGTATATATGCTCTGTAGGATGCCACGGCTGTTTCTGGTTGGCACAGCGACGTTAATTGATTAGTTTGCATCCCTGTTTCACCTGTGTACATTCAGTCAGGTTGAGTGACCATTACGCGTGCCGAACGCGCCTGCGATGTGGTCAGATGAGATACTGATCAAAATATATAAATTTAGGTCTGACTGTATGTGCTGACTCAGACAGCTGCATTGAATCGTGGTTGTTGCTAATTATTGATCGCAGTGTGCGTTCGATGACTGACCAGCGCTGCGTAAAAACACTGTTAAAACCACGCTGCCGTCTTGTTGAAGGTGTGATATATGGCATCATCAACCACGTTTTCAGTGGATAGCCATTATTACCTAGCAGCCACCCATCCAGAGGGGTGTCCCCCTGAAAGACTGTAGGGATGCTAGAATTTGCCACAATGAACGAGTCATGTGTCGACCCGGGGAAAGAGCCATACACGTTTGTCACCAGGCAATTTGAGTCACAGATCACCAGACATCCCTGTTTCACCTGTGTACATTCAGTCAGGTTGAGTGACCATTACGCGTGCCGAAAGCGCTTGCGATGTGGTCAGATGAGATACTGATCAAAATATATAAATTTAGGTCTGACTGTATGTGCTGACTCAGATAGCTGCATTGAATCGTGGTTGTTGCTAATTATTGATCGCAGTGAAATGCCAGACAGTCGAAACCTGCCTGTGAGGTATTGGTGATGTGAGCAGGTCTGAGGTGGCGAGCTTTCAGCGCACTTTTGCGCCGCTGGCGCAGACCGAAATGGGAAGAAAATCCAAATGCGCCGGCTGATTATGCCGACACCTCCCCCTACTGCGCCGCAGCGCCCTGGCACACCTCTGTACGCCTCGGTTTACCAAAATACATGGTAAATCAGCGGCAGAGTCGAAAATAGGGCCCGAAGACTTTAATGCAGAGTGATAAAGAATGCTATTCTTAATCTCTTTAACATTTTTTACTGTTTAAATTTTATACAATCTGTCTCTTGTATTAATGTCTTTTTCACTTTCTTCTGTTCTAATGTCTTTTTAAGACCATGAGAACAAGCCATTGACAGTTTTACTGCACTAAATGTGGAGAAAGCAGCCATCCACCTAATTGAAATACATCTTACATCCATACATCCATCTTATTAGGATTGTTGTTTCATTTATTTGTTTTTATTTATTTATTGCTTCTGTAAGACCAGATAGAAAAAAAAAATCTGATGATAAGCAGCACAACATAAGCAAGGTATGTTAAAAAGGACATCTGATCTTTACTTATCCCTATGTGTTATGAATTTTATTATCAATAGATTGACAAAATACACTATTAGACTCTTTCTCCATCTGCTCTGTTCTCGGTTCTGATGCCTTCTTCACCTTGATGAGAAACAACAGAGCTGAACAGGCTAAAACAAAAACACTGACAAAGATATGGACTGTGCAGTGAGTCTAGGACTGGTTCATGCTGTGGATTAAATATTCACAGACAATGTGGAGAGAATTTTTATCTGAGAGACAGAAGACAGTGCCACCTCCTGCACACTGATAACTGTCATCTGCTGGCTGGAACGGGATGAGCTGCTCAGTCGCCTCCTTCCTCCATCCTGCTCACATGTGTTAATACACAGTATTTTTTTTGTCAACAAACACCACTTGCGTGCATTTGACACACAGTGGTATCAGAGGTATTCAACTAATTTACTTAATCATTTACTTAAGTACAAGTAAAGATATTACATTATGGAAATGCTCAATTTTAAGTAAAAGTCTTGCATTCAAAATTTCACTTAGTAAAAGAGCAAAAGTGTTATCTGCAAATCTGCATGGGACACAATGCCACTATTTGGTAAAATATATATTACTTCTAACAGTGTCGTGGTCTTGATTTATGTACATTGTTTTGTTTCTTGCCCTGTCTGTATTTGTTTTCCTCCCTCTGTTTCTCCCTCCTCCTCTCGCTCTCCTTCTCTGCAGCGCTGGAGCGTGGAAGGAGGCGGGGCCGATCTCCTGGCCGCTTTGAGACACACCTGAGTGGCATCAGCTCATCAGCCGCTGGCTACTTCAGCCAGCTCTTCCACCTGCTCAGTGCCGGAAGATTTTCTTGGTCTGCTCACACGTGTCTCGCCATGTTGTCTGCCTTGCCTCCTTCCTCGCTTCCAGCTCCAGTGTCTCCTGAGTATTTATTTAGTCATTATTTATTGTGTCGTTTTCTCCCTGTTAAGGTGATTTTTTGTTCTTAGAGTATTTGAGTTTTTACCAGTATTGGTGATTTTTAGGGCTGTCAGTTTAACGCGTTAATTAGATTAATTAATTACGCTGCAAATTAACGCGCTATAAAAATTAACGCAATTAATCATGAGTGGCAAGTCAATTCGCAAGCATTTTAAATTTGGCCCTTTGAGTGACCCGTAGGCTGCGGTGGCAGGTCGCATCCTACCTGCGCCACTAGTCAAAAGCAGGGTGACAACAGACATGGATGCAACACCGGAGAGCGAGGCAAGCCTACTTGGACCTTTGAACGCAAGTTTATTTATAAAAAGAACAAAGACGGGACTATTAACAAGAACGCAGTGATTTGTACCTTGTGTAAAAAAGAATTTTCCTATCACCGTAGCAGCTCCAGCCTGAATTATCATTTAAACGCTAAACATGTAGTTGCTGCTAGTGCCGCTAGTGCTACCGTGAGCTCACTCCGCCAGCCCACACTTGCTGAGTTAGGAAAACGAATGAGCAGAGCCACGACAGAAAAACTGACAAACTCAATCACAAAGTGGGTTGCTGCTGATTGCAGGCAGATTTCAATCGTGGAAGACGAGGGCCTAAAAGAGGCGTTTCAGATAGCGTCATCTGACTCTAATTTCCAGCTACCGTCGAGAACTACAGTGATGAAAAGAATTCACCAGCTGTAATGTGAATGTCAGTGAATTGTAATGTCCTAGAATTCAAATTCTTTATTTGGGGACCTTTAGCAGATATGAGATTAAAATGCGATTAATTAATTACAAATCCCGTAATTGACAGCGCTAGTGATTTTGTGTTTTTCCATAGTTACCCTTGTTGGACTTGCAATATTGCATTTTTAGTTTAGCCTTTTTCATGCCTTTTCCCCACATTGTTGAGATATTCGTTGCCTTTTGTTTGAACTTTGAGATCTTTAATAAACTGTGCCACTAAGTCTCTGCATCCTGGGTCCTGGCTGTGTTTTTTGCCACACGATACTGTAACAAACAGGTTGAGATAACTTTATATACAGTCATGAAAAAATTATTAGACCACCCTTGTCTTCTTCAATTTCTTGTTTATTTTAATGCCTGATACCACTAAAGGTATATTACCTGAAGAATACAATGAACATTGTAATTTATGTCTATTTGACATGCTTAAGCTTAATTGTATTCCCAGGGTATACAGGCAGGAAACGTCTTTCTACCCCACATGAGCACCATGCACTCATCCGTTCCTGTCTCAGGAATTGTCGTCAGACCTCCAGGGACCTTAAAAATGAGTGGGCACTGTCGAGAATTGTGACTTGTTCAGCAAGGACAGTTCGAAACCGACTTCTTGAAGCTGGTCTGAAGTCACACAGGGCACGGAAGAAGCCCTTCATCAACGAAAGGCAGAGGAAGGCCCAGTTACTCTTTGCTAGGCATCACAAGGATTGGACTGTTGATGATTGTGTGGTGGAGGGAGGAGGGCTGGTACAGAGTAATGTAAGGGAGGAACACCGACAACGCCACCTGAGGAATTACGCCCCAGGAAGTACTACCTCAGCACATGCTGGTAAGGAAATGAAACTGGTAGGACACAGGCTGGCTTCTGAAACAGGACAGAGACGTTTCCAAATGAACCAAATATTCTTTATTTACTAGTCAAAACTAAGCAGGCAGGGACTGGAGCTGCAAAAGAGAAAAGAATTCACAAATCACATCAAATCAATAAGGTGGGTTAGAAATACTTTTATTACTATTTTACCATTTAAAAAAGGCCTGAACAATACAACCTAAAAACTAGTGGATACATGTTAAAATATCTAAAACCCAGTCCAACATAAACTAAGCAAACTGAGAATACAGGGGGCGGAGGCCACTAGCGGAGAGGCAGACTACACTGAGGGGTGCCTAGGGGTGCTACCACTACTCACCTCAGTGAAACACAGCAACACTGCAACCCTCAAAGCAGATACAGTGTAATCAACAACTGTGCCCCAGTGCTTTTACTCACATATATTAGGTATAGGTACCTGACCCGGGGTGCCTAGCCTCCCCAACAAAATGGCGCACCGCCTCACGAAAAGAAAAGAACTAACAAGAAAATTAACAAATGCAGCAACCCAGTTAGTTTAATATTCAAAAGAATAACTCAAAATTAAGCAATACCAAGGCAAAAAAATAACAAAGACAAAAACAAAAACAGCTATTCTGTGGACCATCCAGCTCTACAAATGGAAAGAGGTAAATAAACTATGTACAAAAATTAAAGGGTTACTATCAAATAAAAAATGGCTTCCCCACCTACCTGTCAACACACCAAACAATAGAGGCCACCATGTGCACCAGGAGCAGGAGTCTAAAGGAGTGCTCATCTGCTCACTGCTGCTTTATATGGCCTTAGCCTGATTGGAGGAAGTGGTTTGGGAGGAGGTGCATTCACACTTCTCAAGAGGTAATGCATGTACTCCACTACAATCGGGCTAAGGTTCTCTTCAGTGATGAATCCAATTTTGAGTTGATGCCCACTTCAGCCAACTTACTGGTTAGGAGGAAGCCTGGAGAAGTCTACAAACCAGACTGTCTTGCCCTACAGTAGAACATGGTGGTGGATCTGTGATGATCTGGGGTTGTTTCAGTATGGGTGGAACAGGGCAAATGTAATTGTGTGAAGGGCGAATGAACCAGGTCACGTACAGGGCAACTCTTGAAAACAGTCATCTTCCATCAGCTGATAAACTCTTTCCTGCCTCGAATGACTGGATTTTCCAACAAGACAATGCCCCTTGCCACACAGCAAGGTCAGTTAAAGCCTGGATGGAGAACCAGAACATTGGAACCATGCCTTGGCCTGCTCAATCACCAGATTTAAATCCAATTGAAAATCTGTGGAACATCATCAAACTCAAAATGGAGAACCACAAGCCCAAAACAAAGCAAATTTGTTTGAATCTTTGCAACAGGAATGGGCTGCTGTGACAGCAGAACAATGTCAGAAGCTGTTGGAGAGCATGCCAAGACGCATGGCTGCAGTCATCAAAAACAATGGTTATGCAATCAAGCACTAACTAATGTGTGTATCATGTGACTAACAGACAGAAAAGAAAACATGGAATGCCTAAAAGCACTGTTTTTGGCAATGCCATAGCTATTGATGTAAGAACTTAAGTGATTTTGGTTATTGTCAAGAAAACCATGGAAAATGGCTAGATATCAGCTCCTAAATTAAACTCTTATGAGCTATTTTTGTTGTTATCGTTAAATTTGTCCAAACAAATGTACCTTTAGTTATGTACCAGGCATTAAAATGAACAAGAAATTGAAGAAAACAAGGGTGGTCTAATAATTTTGTCCATGACTGTATAACCCCCCAATTCCAAAAAAGTTGGGCTGCTGTGTGAAATATAAATAAAAACAGAACACAATCATGGACTGTGTTTAGTGGTTTGAAGTCAGCGTGTTCCTGAGTCCATGTAGTACCATCCTTCATACAGTCATGTTCACAAAGTGTTGAACCTCTCTCCATCCTTGCTTGTGAACCACTGAGTACTTTTACATGCAGTCAATATTCAGGTTATGGTCAATATTCCGGTTTCTGAAACATTCGGAATAACCTGTTTACATGCGGGAGCAAACAGGGGTAATCAATTGGGATATCCCAATCAAAACAGTGACGCACGGCCAACATTTCAACGCACGGAGAACGTCATGCCGCTATACGCGTTATTTCAGCTTCTTCTTCCTGTATCCAAAACAACAACAACAACAACAACAGCCCAGGGCCGGTAGCAGTCACCTTCATTTGCACTTTGGTGCTGGTACTGACCACCACCAGTACTTGACACTATTCTGTCTCACTTTCTTCATTAATGGAAGGCGACGACGTGAAGAAATAGGAAATGGAGCCGGAGCTGTGCCATCCATATCCATGCTACCTGCACTCAAAAGACCAAGATTCCTTGCGAATAGAACATGCGCAGAACACAAATTAATGTTCCGTTCGATGGGGATATTCCAATAGGCGTACACATGACCAAATATTCTGGTTAGAAAAGGAGTAACCCAGGGGTCATAGGGAGCATATTCCGGTTTTTAAAAACCAGAATATGAGCATATTCCGGTTTTTCGAAAGGGTTATTGGTGTTAACATGGCCGTGCGCAACCGGGTTATTGCTGATATTCCAGTTATGAAAGGGTTACTTGACTGCATGTAAACGTAGTGACTGAGCCTTTCCAGGATGCCCCTTTCACACCCAATCATGATACTATCACCTGTTACTAATCAACCTGAAATTTTCCAAACAGGTGTTTTTGGGGCATTCCACAACTTTCCCAGTTGCTCCTGTACCAACTGGTTTGAAACATGTTGCTGCGTCAAATTCAGGATAAGCAGATATTTATAAAAACCAATGAAGCTGATGAGTTAAACAGTAAATATTGTCTTTGTACTCTTTCTAATTGAGTGTATGTCAAAGAGAATTATCAAATTATGACATGAATCAGGTTTGAGAGACATATAGGAGGTCAGGGGTCGATCAGTAGAGTAACGTGTGTGTGTGTGTGTGTGTGTGTGTGTGCTTGTTTATTTGTATGCGTGTCAGAGGATGAAGAAGAGTGTAAAACATTCTTTGATGTCCACCTGTGTTTCACATCTAGCAGCGACTGCTTCCTGAGGTTCACACAGACAGAATAATAAATCTGAGTGTGCTTTGTCAAAAAGACACTGATTCAAACAATAAGCCACACAAACACACATTCAGAAACACACACACATACACACACACACACACACACACAGAGAGAGAGAGAGTGAGAGAGAGAGAGAGAGAGAGAGAGTCTGAAGTCAGTTTGAATGTTAGTTTCTATGTTATGTTTATGAAATGTACATGAGGTGTTACCAGACCTTTCAACACTCCTGTTTTTCTGGAACTCTCCCATATTTTCCCCGTCTCTCCCGCCATCCTCTTGTTTAACTATTATTGTAACCTTTGTATTTTAGTGACATTCCACCACTGTTAACACAGTCATCCCTCACCTTACACCTGCCTGAGTGGGTGGCTTCTGGACTCATCCCAAAGCCATATGCCTGTTACCAAGTCCCACATTGGAAATGTCATGATGAGTAGGGGCAATTTCTTTGCATGTTGAAACATCTTGCATGTTTTTTTCCCCTAAGCATTTTGTCAAGTGTACCTTGATACAATTCTTCTGAAAGTCTTTTTAGCATGAAATTCTCCCCGAGCCACACTGGAAGGACATGTCCTGGTAGCTGCATTAGGCTTGTGGTGGAGAACCTATACACAACTGATAGGATGATGGCACCCACTTGATATGGTGATTTCAGACTGCTGCAGTCTCATATTGTTATATGTCATTATCATCATGAGGACAGTGAGGGTTTTGGCTTTGTCCTCCATCCTTTACAGCAGGGGTGGGAAACTCCAGCCTCTGGGCCATGTACAGCCCACATCTGATCCGACCTGTGAGGCAATCGATTAATACAGAAAGGGCAATTACTTTTTTCAGCAATAAAGAAAATAATATAAAACAGTGAACTAATCTGTTCTTCTCAGTGATCCCTTAACACAACACACAGAGAGCAGCTGATGTGTCATCACGGCATCATGGCACCTGTCAACAAAATGTAAGTAGATGCAGAGTATCGCTCTTTCCAAGAGAAATGGACAAATGATATTTTTTTGTTGAAGTAAAAGAGAAGCCAGTGTGTCTAAATTAGTTTGTACAGAGCTCACAGTAATGAAAAAGGCTTATCTCAAGAGTCATAACAGCGACAAACATGCTTAACTGGATGAGCTGCAAGAACAAAAGCACTTGGATAAAGTTAACGGAGAGAGTATAAACATAAAAGAACTCAAACTGAGAAGTCGCCTTTGGCTGCAGTTGGCAGTAGATCATACACTGGGCATGGAAATGAAGGGAGCTGTTTAAACACAAATGGTTTATTTACAAGAACGAAAAAATACTAATACAATACTAACAATGGGAACAAACAACAAACGTAATCTCCTGATCTCAAAAACAGCCCTAAGCAAAATAATCTACTACTCCGTGACAAGCGGGTAGGAAATAATGAACAATATAGCAAGAAAACAAAACTAGGAAAACCCACTATGGCTAATAAGCGAAACAGAAACAAGTTACGCACACAGGTGACTAGGAACATGACAAGACTACTATGAATGCAAGAGACAAGGAGACAGCTTGAAAGACTAGCATGAAGCTTGAACAATCTGGTGGCGAGGCATCTCCACCATGCCGCTTAAATGGGAAGAGAAATCAGTCTATCAGCATCAGGTGCGCTGTCTGAACAGCCAGGCCACACCTCCACTGCAGAGCTGGAAGAAAACACACAACACAACACATTTACAGAAAAACACAACACGCATAATAACAACGCACAGTATAACAAGTGCGTTCTTAGTAGTATGAAGTGTTCTAAAACCAGACTTCAAAACACTGTTATTATTCATAAAAGATATCAGTTAGGAATGAATTATTTTGTCTAGAGCCTCACTTAGGGACAGAGGGTCCAAATTGTTTAACTTTAGCAGTGGATGAACAATGGCATGCATAAAACTGTCAGGAAAAGAACCAGGGGCTAGAGAATTTTTAAAAATACAAAACATAATGCTTTATTAGACTCGTCTCACAGAGTGTGACATGTGATTTACATTGAAGTTAATTGTTTCCACATTGTATGGAGGGTTCTCAATACAACTGCTGAGTGTCAACTTGAATTAGAATTATGTCTGCAGGATATTTGGCTGAGATTGTCAGCATGTCTTTTTCTAACTATAAATTTCTCAAATGGAAACATTAGGTTGTGAACTTTAACAGAAACATTTCACTTCCCGTTAGTGCTGACTGATGAGCAAAACTGGTTTCTCGTAGCCAAAATTCATTTATTTTTTAAAAGTTCTCGGATTTCATAAACAATGCAGTGTCCTGGAGGGAATATTCCTCCATTCATTTGCATTTTGGCATCTAAAATGATATGCCTTCTCTGTGTGCATATAGGATCCTTAGGGTGAATGATCCCTGTGTTTTGCTATCACGATGATGAACCCAATCCAGTCCTGAGACACACATCCATTTATAATTTGAAATAACTATTCCTCCCTTCCCATCATGCACCCACTTGATCCAACTGGTAAAATACATCCTGAGTAAATGGTTCAATTTATCACTGAAACAGTAAATCATTCAGCAAACTGATCTACCTGCCAACCCACCATAACAGGATAAATACATGTGGTTCATCTGTGCTATAAATAGAAAGTAGCACTGATGTAGGAACAATTCATTAGCTGTACATATTACAGCAACGTGTGTGTGTGCGAGTGTGAGTGAATGCAGTTTAAGTAGCCTCATCGTCAGCACCAAGTACTTCATTCTCCCATTTATCCATGCCAAAAGGTTGAAGGTAGCAAGCCAGGTGGATCGTATCAATTAATGAGATGTCAACAAGCATGTCTGCATTATTCATGTATGAACACGTACACCATAATGGAAATCCCCAATTCATTGGAAACAGTGGCTGAGAATATTCATTGCTCTCTACAGTTCAGACAAACTAAAAGGACATGGTTGATTTTTGTGTTGTTAATGATTTGGGACAGATTTTTGACTGCAGTAGAGGCAGGGTTCTATATCAACATAGTCTACACACTATCCGCCCATAATGTTACGCTCTGTATAATATATGAGGTACAGTTGCAGTCTCAGCTATTTATGTTCGCTAGCGACATAATTAAAATATCTTTGAAGCAAGAAAGTGCAGCATGACTTGCTGACAGTCAGTAGCATTTGATTTTCCCCACATGGATCCATTTAGTCAGTACATTACCCGTCAGTCCACAAGACTTTATGCATGCAGCTCTCAAAGCTACCACAGTTGCACCTTAATGAGGGAGACACTGACATGAGGATTTCTAAACTGGTCACTTCAAGCCCAAGCGAGTTGAAGGAGGAAGTAGACTAGAAGCCACTTTTGTACAGTCCACTGGATTGCATCTGTTTTCAAATGTGAATGGAATGGATGGAAATTTTTGAGCGTAGTCGGACATATAGTTAATGGATGTTTTTCATGAAAATCAAGAGGTTGAAGAGTCTTTACATAATACTTTATTATGGAAAAAAAATGGGTAAAAATACATAACTTGCTTTTGTTTTGTTAATCATTGAATGGAAAATAAGATTGTATTGGTTTATCATGTCATTTACATGTCATTGCCAGTGTCCTTCTCTCCTCATTTCTCGTCGTCTCTCAGGTGTCATTGTAAGTATAAAATGTTTAAAAAAGACAGAACGAAGAAATAGTAGAATGTGTAATGTGCAGCTTGGCCCACTGCTTCAAAGAGCTTCTAACATCTTTTAGATTGTTTAGTTTGCTCTGCCGGTTGGCCGGTCCAGACTGATATATCTCAGCAATGATTTTTATTGTATGGCATTCACTGTAAATTGATACAGACAAATAGATAATCTCACATGCATGTTTCAAACTGTGTGCAGAGTGCCAGCACATCCATGATGTTAGGTGCTTTAAGACATCTTTAACAATGTGCCTTTGTGATAAAGAATGTAACCCTTTTACAGCTGCCAGGACTTTACGATGTGAGCGAGATAAGCTGTCCAAGTTGTGCACACTCACTCTCACACATACTGTGTGTGGCCACTTGTATGAATGGTCTGCTCAGTCCACTCTTTGATTCTGCAGGGTGATTCAGTTTGGCAGTTGAAAAGAAAAAAAAGGAAAGCCGAGGTTTGGGGCGGGGGGGGGGGACTATGGTTGACAATACGCACTGTGTAGAGAGAGGTTGCTGCCTGGAGGCTGAAAGAAACCACTCTGACTCCCAAGAGAGATGTTCCTTTTAAAGCAAAGTAGCATCTAATTGGAAACATCACTGGGGTCAATATCATATTGAGGATCTGCCAAAGAAAAAGCTATGTTCCATTCCTCAAGGCCTGGACAGATGGCTTTTCCAATTCAGCTACCACTGTGGCAGCTAGAAATGCAAAAAAGACAACAAAGCATTTGACTTTGTTTCCATTTGTACTGCCCGAGTACAAGAAGCACGCAGTACAAGCTTACGTCTTATGAGACCTACTCCTGTACAATAGTTTTTACAAAAACAAAGTCAGACCCAAAAATTCTACAGATATTCCAGACCGGATATATATATGTACAGGTCCTCCATGGGTGGCAGCTTTGTCCATGTGTTTAGCAGTTTCTCACAGTTGAGGGTGGTGAAACTTCTATACCAGGAGGTCATGCAAAAGAGTATCCCGGAGGATGTTCAACCTCCTAAGCCTGTGGAGGAAGGTGAACCGCTGTTTCAGTGATGGATGTAAAATCAGTATTCACTCTCCTTTAGGCTCTGGTTTGATCTCTACCAATTCTTGAGAAAACATATCTGGCTCTGATCTGCTAAATGTTTCGCTATGTTCACCAGCTAGTGGCATAAAATGCACTCCATCACATGTATTCATTTGTTCTTTCCTAGTAAGTGAAATTATGCAGTAGCAGCTGGGGATATAGATCGCAGGGGTATAACACCACAGCACTAATCATTTCCGCTGTGCAACTGAGTTCTGTGAGGCTTCACTGGGAATTCCCATTTAAGAAATTCACATCTGCTATTTCTGTGCCACAGGACAGTTCTGTCAATACTTGAGAACCCACCACTTTTTTCCTGCTGCTGAAGAGTGGATAACCTTTGCATGGCCCTGAAAGTTATCTAGTGCTACAGAATCTGGGACACTGTGTTTGTTGAACTATGAGATATTTTTGTTTGAGTTTGTGCACCAAAATGACATTTACCTTGTTTTTTTTTAATCAGTGCTAAAGTTAAACTTTATTTTGTCTGGACAAGTCATTGTCTCATTTATTATCAGAGCTAGAGCTAGTGTTAGCATTGTTAGCTCCCACTGTCTTGAGCAACCACAAAAAGTCTGTCTTTTCGTCGTCATAGAATTGTACTGTAAATTGTTCTCTGAGCAGCATAAGAATCAGGTCAGGTAACTAGTTCAGTTCATAGTTCATAATTCAAAATGTTGAACTAAGTTCACGGTTCCCAAAATGAACTAGTTCATAGTTCTTTTTTTCCATATGTTGCTGCGAGCTATTACTTTTCTAAATTATTGCCACAGCCCTTATAGAACCACAGACTTCCAGCAATTATTTTATCAGTTTTAACGCTGTAACTATACGTCAGATTTCATCTTCATATCCAATTTTGAAATCTTATCTAACCAGGGTTTACATTAGCATTGAGGGGACAGCATTTCTCCATTGCTGCTTTGACGCTTTGATGCTGTCCATTCAGTCCACACTAGTAGCAGCTGCAGCTTTCACGCCATGTGACTGAAGTGCGGATTTTCTTTTTGAAAGCCGGCAGGCAAAGTTTGCACAGAAATGTCAGATTTTTCCCATCCTCACCGACCTTGTCATAAAACTTGTTAAAATGGTCACACGATGCCTCCATGCTGCTTTTTGTTTTGATGACGCGCACAGCAGTGTGATGCTGGTGGCTAGTGTTGCCAGTGTCACACCGCGGTGAGGTATTGTCTTGGGTTTTTGTCTCGTCATTTCCTGTTTTATTTTGAAAAGTAACTCTCCTCTCGTTTCAGGTCACTTGCCCTTCCTCATGTCTCCAGTCTGTTTGTCTCCCCGATTACCTGATTGTTTCCACCTGGTTCCCTTGCCCTCATGTGTTCAAATAGTCTGCGTTTCCCTTTGTCTTGTGCCAGTGTGTTTCGTCCCTGTATGATCACGCCAGCGTTCCTCGCCACAGCCACAGGTTTTTGATATCGAAGTTCTTGTTTGTCTTCCTCTGATCTAGAGTGATTTTTTGTTGTACATTTAATAGACCAGTTTTAGTTTTCTTAGATTTTCTGACATAGGTCTTTCCTCGTTTTCGAGTGATTTTTTTGTTGTAGTTTGTATTGTTTTGTTTATCCTGTTTATTCCTCCGTTGGAGTGATTTTCTGTTTCACTAGCTTGTATAGTTATTCCTCCCATTGGAGTGTTTTTCTGTTCTTTGTTGTAGATGTCAGTTCTTTAGATTATCCTCCCTTTTGGAGCGCTTTCTGTTTGGTAATATTGCATAGTCTGTTTTGGTTTCTTGTTTCTTTGTTAATGTTTCACAGCCGTGTGATTTCCCCTAGGGAAGATCACGCGTCAGATAATTTCATAGCCTCTTGTTTTATCACTCTGCCCAGAGGTTTGTTCAAGACTTCTCTAATAAAGTCAGAACTTGTGAACGAGTCTCTGCATCTGAGTCCTGCTTTGAGCCCTAGCCTGACAGCCAGATTGGGTGTTTTGGGTGCTACATGTTAAGGCCTGTTTACGGTGTGTTTTACCCGGGTTTTCGTCTGGCAGGATCTATAGAAATCTGGCACCCTATTCAACTAAGTTAAACTGAGTGAGCGTGCTGTTCACAGACACCAGAATGAACGAGTTCACAGTAACATTCATCAGGCAGTAATACAGTACGTTCAGTTCACGTTCGCCCAAAATATGAATGAGCGTATTTTGAACTATCGTTCAATGAACGCGTTCAGGCACAACACTGCCCACAGCCTAACTGAGCTGCTTAGCCTGCTACATTGGTAGCATGTGACGCCTTGTAATAAATCAAATTACTGTGGATGTTAGTTTAAAATACATCACAGGGTTTTTCAAAGAATTCAAATACAGAAACTAACATTACACTTGCCCTTTTAATTGTGTAGATTTTTTTTTTCAAGTGGTACAAACCTGGGACTTTACCCCAAATTATAGGCAAATGAATGGATAAATATTAATTAATAATAAACTGATTACCAGTATTACTAGTAGTATTGCTAATAGCCTATACATTGCCAGTAATAATGGAACAATAGATGTATGCATGGTTTAAGGGGTGAAACACCCCCTTAATATTTAGATAGCATGAAAAACACGTCTCATTTTCACTTAAGAATCAGTCAGTAAACAGCGCAGATTCTCAGTTTGAAAGACCAATTTTAAGGCACAAATTAAGGGTTACCTTGCTGTTTACATAGTTTTATTTTACCCCATAAAACCCTGTGACCTTTGCAGAAACCCAAAACTCCACTAAAAATCCACAAATTTACACCTGAATACTGAATCAGAATTCCTTAAAATATACTTCATTTGCACCTGAAAATATTTTAAAAAATATTTCAGATCCTGAACAGAAACTTAAACTAAATTCATAATTAATGGATTTGTCAAATGTTTAATTCAACAAAATGCGTTTAAGCTGTGAAGTTAATCCCATAAATACCTTACGCTTATATTATAATGCATTTATGTTTATTATTTACTCAAAATCACAGGATTCTGAATTACTGTTATTTCTAAGTACAAAGAAAACAAGGATTTTGTTTCACAGTGTCGGGCTCCATGATGTTTACCTTTTTTCTTTAAATTGTGGAAAATATACTACTTGTATTAGTATGTGAAATGGAAGTGATTTTCATCCATACACAAATTAATTTCATTGCATAGAAACCAGACTGATGTCTGAAGAGCTCCTGGTGTATTCAGCTGTCCCATTGTAGAGCAGAAAGCGTTCGTTAGTCCACATGTCTGCTATAACCTACTGATGTGCTTTGACATTTGACCTTGAGGTATGTGTGTGTTTCTGTGTGTAAGGGTTGTATATGTGTGTGAGACAGGCAGAGGGAGAGAGAAGACAGAGTGACAGCTGACAGCCCTGCAGGCAGTCTAACAGCAGAGTCCCTGCAGTGCTAACATCCTCCAGTCAGCAGGCTATGACACACACTCAACCAGCCAATGACTGCCCGCGCTCCCTGCGCTCCTGTTCGTGTGTGATTGTGGATTTAATATCGCTCTTGTTAGCCCTTGTCTCTCTCAGACTCTAATGGCTGAAAGAGGCAACAATTCAACATATGAGTATGAGTGATGCTTCATAAACAGACTTGCATGTTTGCTACACTGCTGCTCTGCTTCAGCCTCGCTCCACCTATGAATTGTTTGATAATCCTAGTGCTGTAGCAAGATAGGTTCAAGGAGGATCTTTGATTATTTGTCTCTCTGCCTCTTTTTGACATTTCTGATGTGTTTCTCACATATCTGCCACTTTTTCGTTACACAATTTCAAGTGCATGAAATGCAAATATCTAATCACACATCAGCACATTCACATGGCAACAACTCATTTGCATTTAGGCATGTAGCTATGGTGAAAACGATCAGCTGAAGTTCAAATGAAGCATCGGAATGGGGGGGGGGGGGTGATTTAAGTGACTTTGAGCGCGATATAGCTGTTGCTGCCAGATTGGCTGGTCCAAAATCAGAAAATATCCAGTGAGCACTGGCTCTCTAGGCGAGAATGCTTTGTTGATGGCAGAGGTCAGAGGGGAACGGCCAGACTGGGTTGAGCTGAAAGAAAGGCAACAGTAAGTCAAATCACCACTCGTTACAACCCGGGTATGCAGAAGAGCATCTCTGCATGCACAGCCTTGAAGCAGGCTGGTTACAGAGGCAGAAGACCACTCCAGGTGCCACCCGTGTCAGCTAAGAGCAGGAAACTGAAGCTACAATTGACAGGGGCTCACCAAAATTGCTCAACAGAGGTCACCCACATACTCAAGCATATACATATGACTCTAGATCAAATACTCCACAGTGAAGCTGAAATATGTGTGCATTACCAATGTAAATTTATGTGTACTTTGTTTATAAGAATTTACATTTTTGAATGAATATGAAACACACTTGCGATACAAATGACTTTGATGGTTATCCAGTCGGACTTCCATCTTCTATTGGACATATTCACATAAATCTACTCTCATTGCACTCCAAAGTAGTTCACTGATAGCATTCCTGAACAGTTGGAACAAAGTGCTATATCACACAAAATTAAAACTTATTGGTGTGGGAGAGATTTTTTGGGCCGCTCCAGAATATTGAGGAAGATGGTGAAAAATGAACAGCACAACACATCAATAGTTCAGATAGTGTTGTGATGGTTCACTTTTATTTAAACTTTAGACTGGAGTGGTGGGCCCTTCAGGAAGCATGAGCTAAAGGAAGGCTTTCAGCTGTTCATTTTAGAGAGAATGTAAAAAGAAGTAATTAGAGGTGAGGAGGGAGAGGGAGGGGAAGGGACAGAGGGTATGGGGTGGGAAAAACAGACAATGAGAGTCATTGAGAGGAGGAACAAAGATGGACTGAATTTACTCAAAGCAGGATGAGAAATTAAGAGAGATGTGCTATGCCAAATTATGTGTCCTATAAGTAATGCAAGTGAGCTCATTAGCTTAAGGGCTGGGTTTTCCACAGTGGGCCTCTCCACATTCTGTTTCAGTGCTCTTGAATGAATGGTTTTAGAGATTTTAATAGAAACACCGCACACGGCTCAGCCATTGAGAGTCCACTCAAGAGTGCTGTTTTATAATGGCCCCTATTTGGACTCATTACAGGCAGTACTTTTTAATGCATGGTGTTGTACTTAAGTAAAGGTAAGAGCCAGGCTTTGTGGCGCAGGAGTGACTGCATTGTCTGTGTATTGTCTGTAACAAAAAGGGGTCTAGTGTGTGACAGAAAATGGATTTTGAGTGCAAGGGGGTCCTGATCGATAATAGAAAGCTAATGGTTAGTGTGATTCCCATAATGGCAGTTCTTCAGAGACTCAGACACACATAGTTTTAACAGAGGTTTACCTGTGAATATGGTGAAAGGAGATTTAAGTTATGGTTAACACTGAGATGCTTGCTGTGATTTGATGTTATTGTGATTCCCTATGGAGCTGAGCTACCTGTGAAACATAGCTGATGGTAAAACAAACAAAACAAAACAAAACAAACAAAAAAAATGTAAGTCCATGACAGTTTGGCCATTGTTGACCTTTCCATTTCTTGATCTATTATCAGACTATGTGTGTTGTTATACCTAAACAAGTGATGGCAATATATTGTGATATCCTTCCAAAACAACACTGTTTACTAGACATTCTGTTCATATATTACTTTTTTTTTTTGCAATTACATTGTGGAAAACATGATCACTGCCTGGTTTATGGGCAAGGTCTTTTTGTGTGAATGAAGCTCTACATTTATTTACTTCAGAGTTGCAGGGAGGTGTTCAGGGTGGATGGAACCATAAAAAGTGCAAGACTTTGACAACACAGTCTTACAGTTGTATTTAAATGTCAAAAAACACAGCGTGTCTCCTGTTTTGAGTAACTGTGGATTTTTCTGTATTAGACCAGACCATGACCTTTCCCTAACCTTTGCCTAACCAAAACATTAAAAAAAAAAAAAAACATAAAAGGAAACAAAAAAGAAAAAACACTTTGTTGATACTGTTGTTTTGGATCGAGAACCCTGTAATTACCCTGTGGTTATACAAAAATCATATTTACTTTCAAAATAATGTTAATCCAGGCTACGACGAGCCATCTGCTTGTGATTGCCCATGGTCCCAAAGTTTTGTAAGTGGGGCTTTAATGCTCATACCTTTTCTAATACTGCCACCGTTGGCTCTGTAGTTTGCTTGATTGCTTGAGCTGTTGTAGCATTGAAGCAGAAAGGCTGAAATCAGTTTTAACGATGGCCAAACATTATGGTAGTCATACTCTGACAGATACTGTGTAATGTGTATGCTGCGGCACTGCCTCTTCTTTCGTACTTCCCTCAGAGTTCTTTGCTGTCTGCTTTGCCTTCAAACTTCTAAACTACTCTTATGCGTTGGATTGTTTAGGTGTTATCTCAGTACCCCTATGACTGTATTTTTGGTTGCTGCAAGAATTAATACATCCCTCACCTTTATTTCTCATCACATTATTTTAGATATAAAAGAGACAGAAGCAGCAAGTTATTTCTGCAAACAGTTACTGCAGTTCTCTAATTGCTGCATTTTACATAAATAGAAATATATAAACAAGAATAACAATCTGCAACCACGTCATGTTTTTTTTTTGGTCCATATGAGAATTAGATCTTTTACTACTTTTAATGATCTTCAAAGAGTTATTCAGGCTTTTATCACTTCTTCTGTAATGCCATGTTTACATGCCTTGGTCAAAACATGATTATTTCATGGCTCCAGGGTGTCCAAAATGCAGTAGCCAGACTTTTAACCATGAAAATCATGATGATATCTCTTGTGTTTCAGCTCCCCTTCACTTGATGTTTTAAAACTTTAGTCTTGATCTGTAAGGCCCTGCATGGTGTGGAACCAGGCAACCCGACTGAGCATCTAAGTCATTCCTCACTCACTCACTCACTCACTCACTCACTCACTCACTCACTCACTCACTCACTCACTCACTCTGTTAGCTATTCCCCAGTCAAGGCTGAAGACCAGTGGTCACAGGGTGTTTGCTCTTGTGGCTACAAAATTTTGGAATAGCTATCCTGAGGAACTTAAATAAGAAAATTCACTTCCCTGTTTTAAATCATCTCTCAAGACTTCATTTTGTCATTTGGCTTTTAAAGGTCATTTTATCTGTTGCTTATTCAATCTGATGATCAATTGTTCTCCTGGTTTATTTGGTCATATAGTACAAGAATTAATTCCCCTGGAAGTTGAGATACCTTTACCTGAGGCAGAACAAAGCACAACCATGTTTTTTTCATAACTTTAATATGTCTGTTTTTTTTAAATGGATGGTTGAATGAAAATATCTTACTGCAAAATAAGCTTATTTGGTTAATGTTTGGATCCTTCCCAAAACTGTAAAAGCTTCTCCAACAGGTAAAAGGAATTTAAAAATCCAAAAGGTGTGTGTGTGTGTGTGTGTGTGTGTGTGTGTGTGTGTGTGTGTGTGTGTGTGTGTGTGTGTGTGTGTGTGTGACATTATTCAAGTAAGGAGAGCAATCACCAAAAAATCTCATTTGTATGTACCAAAAACTGCTATAAACTTGTCATACCTAACTTGTCATAAAGGAAGATTATTTGACTATTGACTTCACCCTCTGCTGCCTTTTCTTGTTCTTGTACTAGCCATACAAAATGAGTGCATGACATCTGTCTACAGATGGCTACAATGACTCCTCGAGGTTTGTTGTCAAGCCAAGTGACAAAGGCTTGTCAGCTCCACCAAGTGCTTCTGAAGTTTGGGAAAGCAGAGTTGTTTTTCCTGTTTTGAAGAAAAAAATAAATAAAAAACTGCTGGAAGACACTGGCACAAGGTTTTCCTAAGCTTTTTCCAATTTGTATTGATTGACACAAACCTCTCTTTGGCTGTATGACCGCAGTGCATTACTGCAGAAACTGAGCCAAACCTGCTGCAACTTGCATAGTACAAGGGTGTCAGTGGACATTACTCTTGTGTATGTCTTGGCAAGATGGATATCATGTAGCACTATTCTGCTGTTGGCCTCTTCTTGGAGACAAGGCACCAATTTCCATAGCTACAATGATGATACACAGCTGTACACTGCCGTGTCTCCTGATGACACAGGGCCAATAAATACCCTTTTAAAATGCATTTTAGATATGAAGTCATGGATGGCATTGGATTTCCTACAGCTCAACAAGGACAAAACAGAGGTTTAGTTATAGGTCCTGAAGGCCAGACTGAGAAACTTTTACCAAAACTACAAGATTTTAAACCAACACAATCTGTAAAAAAAACCTGGGTGTGATTTTTAACTCTGACCTGACTTTTATCCCACATATCAAAAATACAACAAAAATAGGTTTTTATCATCTTAACAACATAGCCAGAGCCCGCCCTTTTCCCTCTTAGGCCAGCACAGAGGTGCTAATGCATGCTTTTGTTTCCTGTCGTTTAGATTACTGTAATGCCCTGCTCTCTGGTCTTCCCAAAAAGAGTGTTTCAAACCTCCAGCTACTGCAGAACTCACCGACGAAGACCAGAGGGCGGGTCCACATTACACTGGTTTTAGAGTCGCTGCATTGGCTCCCTGTCTGCTTCAGGATCGATTTGAACGTTCTTTTACTTGTTTTTAAATGTCTTAATGGCCTTGCGCCCTTTTACTTATCTGACCTGCTTTTACCGTATCAACTCTCGCAGACCCTGAGGTCCTCCAGCACCTGCCTTTCATCCATAACAAAAGCCAGAACTAAAACCTACAGTGAGGCGGCATTTAGCCTCTATGCTCCACACCTATGGAACAGCCTGCCGGAGAACCTCAGGTCTTCAAGTGGCCACTGAGTGTATATCCATGCAGACTCAAGGAAGGATTCCCCTGTATGCTCCCCTGGGATGTGTGGTTGAGAGTCACGCTAACTGAGTTAACCTGCCAGCTAAATTATGACAAATCTCCACAATGATGGAGCCACAAAATGCAGAATGGATTGTTTCTGTGTTGGTATTTTGTTTTTTTGTTTGACTGTTTGTCACCAGACCGGTGTTGCTTCGTGGTGATCATGTGTGAAGGAAACACCTGAAATGTTGCCAGGATTTAATGCCTGATTCCCGATGGTGAGTTCTCTCCAACAACAACAGGCTAAACTCAACTCAAAGCCTGGGTCTAGGACATGGTCTGCTTTTGCCAGAGCAATGCTGTCACCAAATCACTGAAGTGACTGTAGCATTACTAGTAGGGCTGTACGTGAATATTCTTACTTTGAATATATAATCTAATTGTAAAAAAAAAAAAGACAAAAAAAAAATCATATTTGATTGTGAAAAAAAGAGTGCTTATGGTAATAAAATTACTCTTTTTGTAAACAGAGTCTGGAGGTTTTGGCAAGAGTGATAGCAGCTGTTTTGTTATGACAGCAAGGAATGCGAGGACCCAGGATGCAGAGTGGTAGTAAAGCAGTTTATTGTCTAACAAAAAACTCTCCGAACGGGGAAAAACTGCAGCTCAGGCAGATAAAAAACCAAAATCACAGCTGGAGGAAAAATCAACTCAACAGCGCACAGGAAGAAAACCAAAATCACCGTTAGGGAGAAAAATGCTCTCAGGCTGACCAAACACAAAAGCCTCAGCTTAGGGAGGACTCAGCGACTGCTGCAAGAGAACGAAAAATCACCATTAAGGGAAAAAGCTCTCAGGCTGGCACAAAAGGTGAACTCAAGAGATAACATGAGATGACCACTACTTGTCTTTCCGAGAGACGTGGAAGGGACCAGGAGAACTGTCTGTAGCGAGACACAGGCGACACGTGCGAGAATAATCTGGCACCAGAGTGGTGGAAGAAGTCATCTTAAAAAAGCAGAGTCCTGATGAGCCCAATTAGATACAGGTGTGTCCAGCCACCGCTCACCTCAGAGAAGATTGGCCCCGCCCCTGCCACGCTCCAGCCCTGAGGAAACACAAAAGCAGAAATCAGAGCAGCCAGAACACAGCCATCTGCTTAAACAAAAAGGTATCTCCAGATACCCCCCCTCCTTGATACAGATCCTTTTCCATAATGTTGTCTAACACTGTTACACAGTACAAGCACTCATTATGCAGAATGGCCCATGTCAGAATAATATATATTATAGTAATGAATTCTAAGTATTGATGTATTAAATCCATTTTCCAATCCATTTTATTTATAAAGCACCATTTTAAATAAACACAAAGGTTTCCAAAGTGCTGTACAGTAAAATAAACACTATGAAAGATAATAAATGTTTAAAGATTAAAGAGATAAGAAGATAAAATGATAAAATATCTGTGCACATAAAATCAACAACCTAAGTGGTGTGAAGATGTCGCACGGTGGAAATCTAAGTTATTCTTTGTGTAACCATTTTGTTTGTATTGTGCATGATTTTATATTTTTCCTGCATGATTTCATATTTTGCCTGTATGATTTTATTGTGTTACTAGTTTGTAGTGGTGATTTTAATATGTTTTATTGCATGGTTTTAGGTTGAAGTGATTTTGAGTTTGTGTTACTTCTGGCCGAGGTATTTGTCATTATGTTGATAACGTGCACCTGTGAAGTGCTTTACCGCTGTATAGACTGACCCAATAGGACTGAAGAACGGAACGGTGAGCAACCAACTGGAAACGAGGAGGAGGGACTTAACGGGACACACGGACACCGAACTAAGAGCAGGAAAGCCACCGTTATCGGGTCATGCTTTGGATCTGGGCCTTGCACATTTGTTTTAGCTAGACTATTAACAGATCTTAAGCTGCTAATCGAAGACTGTTTGGCCAATTTTAAAGACTGTTTAAAGAACACTTTTTTTATTCTGTGTGTTTATGAAAAGTGCTACTGACGTGTTCTGTGCTTAAGGCGGATGGTAATAAAAAGAAAGGCAATCTTGTGCTGACCGAAAAGTTGTTGTGGCCTCCTTGATTTAACATAGTGCTCATCACTTGATTTTAAAGGACCAGGACAAAGTTTATAATAAATCCTCAATTCCCTTTCTCATTACCTACATTACAAAAAGCCAAAGAATAAAGGTGCATTTTAAGAAGAGTTTTAAAAATTAGACAGTGAAGAGGCCTGTCTAATGTGCAGTGCCAGTTTGTTCCACAGTTTTGGAGCTGCAACAGAAAATGCTCGATCCCCTCTGAGCTTCAGCCTAGTTTTGGGAACCCTCAGGAGCAGCTGGTCTCCTGACCTGAGAGATTGGCTGGGTGTGCAGGGGTGCAGAAGCTCAGAGAGGTAAGATGGGGCAAGACCATTTAGAGATTTAAAAGCAAATTTTAAAATGAATTCTAAAATGGACAGGTAGCCAGTTGAGTGAGGCTAAAATTGGTGAAATGTGCTCGAACTTCCTTATGCCAGTTAAAAGACGTGCAGCTGCGTTCTGTACCAGTTGAAGACGTGCGATGGAGGAACCACTAACCCCCATATAAAGTGATTTACAGCAATCCAGACGTGTGGTCACAGAGGCGTGGATTACTGTTTCAAAGTGCTGTCTCTGGAGGAAAGGTTTTATTTTTGCCAGCTGCCTTAACTGGAAGAAGCTCGTTCTCACCACAGCTTTAATCTGGCTGTCAAACTTAAGATCTGCATCCACTTTTACCCCCAGATCATTAACAATAAGTTTGGCGTACTGTGCCAAGGAACCCCGATCAATTGGGGGGGGTCACTGAGGTGCCACCAAAGACCATCACTTTAGTCTTGTTTTAGTTAAAATTTAAAAAGTTTACAGCCATCCAGGCCTTGACATCATCTAAACAATTTAACAGTGGCTTAAGGGAGAATGAATCAGCCTTGGGGCTGCACGGTGGCACAGCAGGTAGTGTGCGTGCCTCACAGCAAGAAGGTTGCCGGTTCGATCCCCGGGTCAGACGGGGCCTTTCTGTGTGAAGTTTGCATGTTCTTCCCATGCATGTGTGGGTTCTCTCCGGGTACTCCGACCTCCTCCCACAGACCAAAACATGCTCATTAGGTTAATTGGTGACTCTAAATTGCCCCTAGGTGTAAATGTGAATGGTTGTGTGCTTGTGCCTTGCAATCGGCTGGCGACCGGCTCAGGGTGTACCCCGCCTCCCGCCCATTGATAGCCGAGACCCCAAAAGGGATAAGCGGCATAGAAAATGGATGGATGGATGGAATCAGCCTTTTTAAGGCGGACATAGATCTGGCTGTCATCAGCATAACAGTGGAATAAAATGCTGTGCTTCCTGAGGATGGAAGCAAGTGGGAGAAGATTCTGTATAAAGAAAATAAAAGAGGGCCCAGCACTGAGCCTTGTGGGACCCCACATGAGAGAGGAGCAGTAGAGGACACAGATTCACCCAGGCTGACACAGAATATCTGATGAGACAGGTAGGACCTGAACCATTCCAGTGCCAAGCCCCTGATGCCCACCCACTGCTCCAAACGAGCAGTCAGGATGTCATGGTCCACTGTATCAAAGGCCGCAGTTAAATCTAAGAGCACCAGGATTACACAGAGACCAGAGTCAGTAGCTAAAAAGATGTCGTTAAAAACTCTTAAAAGCGCAGATTCTGTGCTGTGCAATGTTTTAAAACAGAAAATTTCAAGAACATTTTGTTCATTTAGAATGTCCATGAGCTGAGAGTAGACAATCTTCTCTAAGATTTTGGAAAAGAAGGACAATTTAGAAATGGTCCTAAAATTAGCTACTGTATAACAGCAGGATCTAGCCCAGGTTTTTTAATCAGTAGTTACAGTTACAGGAACCACTCCTGAAGACAGACTGCTATTAATAATCAGTGTTGTGCCTGAACACGTTCATTGAACGATAGTTCATGAACTTGTTCATATTTTGGGCGAACGTACTGTATTACTGCCTGATGAACGTAACTGTGAACTCGTTCATTCTGGTGTCTGTGAAGGGCACGCTCTCTCAGTTTAACTTCGTTCAATCGGGAGCCAGATTTCTATACAGCCTTCAAGATGAAAACCTGGCTAAAACACACCGTAAACAGGCCTTAATATGTAACGGAAAAAACACCCAACCTGGCAACACCAGCCACCGGTGTCGCACCACTGCATGCGTCATCAAAACAAAAAGCAGCGTGGAGGTGACAAAGCAGCAAGGCGGCGTCGTATGATCATTTAAACCTCTATGGTACAGTGTTGCCACATGGCAACAACCCCATTTTAAGCCTTCTACACACAGATAATACATCCCAAGGTATGATGCAATGCATTAAAAAAGAGGTGGGGTTCTAAGTAAACCATTAGCAGTGTTTAAATTTGTCACATGACTTTCTGGAGGACATTTTGAAACCCTTTTCTGCAGACATCACCGACAGGAGGAGCCTCACCATTTGACTCCTAAAAATTCACCAAAAAAGTGTTTTCTCAAGGTTTTTCAACGGGGAAAAATATATACACTCAATAATAGGTGAGTTAAGTTCATTATTATGTAGTTTCTTGCCCTGTACTTGATTAATAAATAATAGAAAATGTTAAAAATGTGTACGTTGCCATATGTCAACACCGTACCATTATGGATTGCTAGCCTGGCATGTTGATAACATGTTGTATTTAGTTAGAGGCCTACTTTGCAATTGCATTGGTGTACACTGATCTTCTATAGTCTATAAACTATAATAATGCACTTTGTGAGTCCTTTCCACCTTGCATATGATGATCTTTGACACATCTTTCTTCCATTTACAGAATGAATGCCAATTTTTTTTATGGTAAATCACAGAAAAAAGCTGAACTAGCCCTCCCACTAGATGATAGTGAAGATGACAAGGGATTCAGTGACGAGGAAAATGAGCTGCAGAAACACAGCAGAGTGAGAGTGATGAAGACAGTAAGATGGATGAAGACTATGAGCCAGAGAATGAGGACAGTGGAGACAGTGAGGACAGAGACAGTGAGGGCAGAGACAGTGAGGGCAATGGAGACAGTGAGGAGAGGGAGGACAGTGAGGGTGAAAGTGAAGTGACAGGTATTACCAGTAAGAGAGTGTAAAATGTATATGGTAATCATGTTGCAGCCTCTATTTATGTATTGCATTAAACTAAGAATATTTACTAAGGATATTTGCTTGTTTTCTAGGTCCACCTCCTCCACAGGAAACGGTAAAGGCTAAAGGGCTGGTGTGGAAGAAGAGCAGGAGTATTCTTCCAATTCTTCCAATGTCTTTTTAAAAGCTTTTATTTCACATGAGATGTATTATTAACTGTTCAGGCTACTGGGGATTGTTTATACTAAAACATGAGTTTTAAAATAAATGTTATATACAATTTTAAACAAAACTCTCTTGTTTTCATTACTTTCCATTATGGTACGGTGTTGCCATATGGCAAAGAACCCTAAAAACTACTAAAAAAATAATATTTTTTGAAAATGTCTCTTCATTATGTTTACTTGATCTATTTTAAGGGGCTGCACGGTGGCGCAGCAGGTAGTGCGCGTGCCTCACAGCACGAAGGTTGCCGGTTCGATCCCCGGGTCAGGCGGGGCCCTTCTGTGTGAAGTTTGCATGTTCTTCCCGTGCATGTGTGGTTTCTCTCCGGGTACTCCGGCTTCCTCCCACAGACCAAAAACATGCTCATTAGGTTAATTGATGACTCTAAATTGTCCGTAGGTGTGAGTGCGAGTGTGAATGTTTGTCTGTCTTTGCATGTGGCCCTGCAATCGGCTGGCGACCAGCTCAGGGTGTACCCCGCCTCTCGCCCATCGTAGCTGGGATAGGCTCCAGCCCCCCGCAAGCCCGAAAGGGATAGGCGGTATAGATAAAGGATGGATGGATCTATTTTAAGACAAAAAAACAACCCAAACATTTTTTTACCAACTGGGATCATAGTGCGTTATGACAAGGTTGGTGACGTTGGGAAAAGTCTTACATTTCTGTGCAAACTTTGGCTTTCAAAAAGAAAATCCGCACTTCAGTCACATCCACAGCACATTGAACTGAAGCACCCGGCTAGTCTTTCAAGGTATGTTCTGACAAATAGTTACAGTGTTAAAACTGCTATGAACTAGGTCATTTTTGGAACCGTGAACTTAGTTCAAAAATTTTATTTATGAACTATGAACTGAACTAGTTCATTTTAAAATTTGTGAACTGAACTTTGAACTAGTTCCTGTAGAAAGTGAACTTTCCCAACACTGTTAATAATGCTGTGTAAATATGGCCCAACAGTGGGAAAGACCTCCTTAAAAGTTGAGGAGGAACAGGGTCACTGGGCGAGCCTGATGGCTTTAAATGCCCCACAGTCTCCTGTACAAAAGGCAGGGTCACAGGAACAAGGGACAAACACTGAGGGGTCATAAGCAGAGGTGAAATAAGTGCTCTGGTAGAAGTGACTTTAGCAGTGAAGAATTGCAGAAAGTTTTCCCACAGAGAAGGGGAGGGCTCAATTCCCACAGTCTGTGGTGCATTCAGAGCAGAGCTGATCACTTTAAACAACACACAAGGTTTGTGACAGTTTAAGACAATATTATCAGAGGAACATTTTCTCTTAACCTCTTTCACAGAGGATTGGTAACGACGCAACAATCTCTCAATATTTGAAAAGACACTTCCAGTTAATCCTTTAAAGCATACATAAATGTTGTGGCTGATAAAGATGGAGGTTTTTTTTATTATATGTACTGCTGGGAGGATTGAGATTTTCACCCCAGTTTGGAAAATTAATTTCTTATATTTTTTATTAATAATCAGAATCAGAAAAGTAACTGAAGTTACTTAGTTAATCAAATAAACAGAGTAGAAAGGACAACGTTTTCCTTTAGTAGAAACTGGCTGAAAGTAAAGTTCAAGTACCTCGAAACTGTACAGCACTTTCCACCACTGTTGTAAATGTATTCTGTTATAGCAGCAGTCTCCCTTCCCTCCAAAATTAAACACAGAAAAACTGATTAATGCTGTGTCTCTGCCACTCCCAGAGAAATACAACATTCATTGTGTGTAGTCAACCACACAGTGAGCAGTGCACATTATGCATTAATACTGACTGACTGAAAATTGTTGCACATATTGTCACTGCTGCTGTTTGTTCAACTTGAGACCATCCAAACAGGTTGACAGCACAGATTTGTTTGTAGCTACTGAGAGCTACATGAACTATGTGACTGTGTCGCAGCGAGATCAAAGAGTGTCATAACTCTCTTATTCAATGGCTCTGCAGACAGTTCCCAAACTTGGCAGACAGGAGAAAAAAAAGTTTAGGACTAATATGCAATAAGATTAAGTCATGATACTTAGTGTTTGTGTTAATATTGAAATATAATAGAAATATAATATTGCATACAGTATAATTCAATGCGACAATGTAACAGTAACAATAATATAATATAGTAAAGCAATGTAGCATAAAATATCAGATATAATATGGTATAGAATAGTCCCTCAATGCCATGAATTTATATTTTGGGGGGAAAAATTCACCCCATTTTTTGTGAGCTTAGGGCTCTCTAATAAGATATCCACCATAAAATTTGCAAACCCTCCAACCTTTGGAAATTTCAAATTTGTTGATTTTTTGACATTTTGTGAAGAGTCACTGGGCCAACTGATCTTAAGTGGTTAAATAAATTTATATTTGTAAGAGTGTGACAGCCCTGAGTGTGCCAGACTCTGTGGAAGCTGTGTGTGTTAGTGATTTGGGTGGTGGGGGGCTGGTCTGAGTGATGTCATAGGCTGTGGCCTGCACTGCTATTGTACAGTCTGATGGTGGTGGCCACAAATGAGCACCTGAAACATTCCGTTTTCCATTTGGGTCAGATGAGGTGGCTGAATGAGCTGCCCGTCTGCCACAGCTAGTCAGGATGGCTTTGATCTTGTTCTTCTCTCCATCATTGCTTCCAGACTGTCCAGTTCCATCACAGAACTGGCCTTTGTTACATTTGTGGCCTCGCTAGCCTTGATACCACCACCACAACACACCACAGCAAAAAACAGATCACTGGCTGCGATGTGCAAGTGCATGATCTGCACAAACTAAAGTATCTGAGTGTCCTCAGCAGAACAGTCTGCTTTGTCCCTTCCTGAAGAGAGTGTCAGTGTTGTGAGACGAGTCCAGTTTTTTGTTGTTTTTGGCCCCAATGTACCTGTATGAGTCCATCCTCTCCACCCCCTTTCCTTAGATGATAACTGGAACAAGATGCAACAACAAGATGCCTAATCCTTCTCTGGTAGCCCACCACCAGCTCTGTGGTCTTGCAGATATTGAGCTTTGGGAGATTGTTGTTGCACCATGTGCCTTACCCCTCCTCATTGTCCTTGTTAAATGAATCCAGTAATGGAGGAGTTGTCAGAAAGCTTTTGAATGGCAATTGTCACTGATGCAATGAAAGTTATTTTGCAGTGGCTAAACTGGCAGAGCTAGGTATATGGCTGACAAACATAGCAAGCTTTGACCTATGGTCTCCATATATGCCAATGGGAATGGTATCCAAATGTCCTTTTTACTAATTCATTTTTGTAATGTTTAAGTGGTATATGTCAGCGGAACAGCAGCGATATGTTGTAGGCATACAGCATCATATGTCAGAAAGAATGGCCATATGCCACTTGAGAGTGGTATGCTGCTGGTGCAACAACAGTATTATGTGGCACTCAGCAACGACATACCACAAAAAGCAGCAACATATGGCAGTATCGTGCATAAGTATCGTCATACACTGCTGGGGAGCAGTTTGTGGCAGTGGAAGAGTCAATCACTCAGTCAAAGCAGCATACCAGTAAGAATCGGCATCTGACACTAAAACGGGAGCATAGTTGCTAAGTAGTCCTTCATTACTTGATGACTATGAAAAGCATATTTACACAAGTTTACAAGTATATTGGCTCCCACAGCTGGATTGCTGCCTGTCAGGGCCATTTTGCTGCCATTGACGCGGACCGGCTGCCCCATCTCATCTGGTTGGGTCTTTGCTCTCCTCTCTAAGCTTGGCTGCTGTTGCTGTCTCTCAGGACTCCTCAACTGTACTTCTCCCTGGCTGGCTGCCTTCTGTCTCTTGGCAGTGTTTGTTGTCAGCACCTCTATCATCCAGTATGTTGTGGTATGCAGTGGCCAAACTTTCAGCTGTCTACTAGGAGCCTGCGTAAAAGACATGACACCCACCTCTCTGCAAACTCACAACTCTGACTAGAGCCATCCACGATGGCACTATGACTTAAAAAAAGTCAACCGTGAGACACTGACCAACAAAGACCCATGAGTAATGTACCTGTAAGTTCTCTGCAGTGATGCTCTTTCTCTTAGTTAAGATAAGTAATTCATTTTGTCTTAAACTGCATGAAAATAGTTTAAGATAACAATTGATCATTGCTAACCTTCTCCTGAGTTTTGCCAATTGGGTTTGGTTGGCAAAAATCATTTGCACGTTTTCTTACTTGCTACATGGAGCTGGGAAACAGCTTTCCACTGTGTGTGTAATGACTGTGCCCCCATGCTACTCTTATACATGTAGGTGTGTTATGTGTTGCACATGTTTTTGTGGTTTCATAGAAATTAATTCCACTACCTGCACCTGCCTCATACTGTTTATATTGTTTATACTTCATGCCACTTGCACTACTTGCATGTATTTATATTTTTTGGATATTATATCAAATATTATATTAAACTGCATTTCGTTGTCTCTGTAGTCTCTGTGTTGCACTCTGACAATGACAATAAAGTTGAATCTAATCCAGTCTAACTTTATGGTTTTCAATTGTTACTTGAAATATTGTTGTGTCCTGTGGATTTTTTCTGAAGAGATGCTTATATTTGCATGTAAGCCAGAGGGTGAGACATCTATTGAAAATTTAATAGATTTGTTGTTTTTTACTGTACTCCTTGATATAAAAGCATACGAAAAGGGTTTGCACCAACATAAAGGCATCTTCTACTCTGAATGCATCCATGATCACCATAGCCAAATGAAATGTACACATAGGTCATACCTTTGGTGCGGGTGCAAGTTCTGGCACATAATGTGATGTCAGCTACCTAAAACTTTGTTTTTCTCAGTTTTTCTCAGTTTACATGCGAACGTGCGACCGAAGTTTTCCAAAATCTCCACTCTTGCCGAAACTTTTAGAATGCATCATTTTCAGAAGCAAATTCTCCATTTGTGTGTATATGAAGGGCACAAACAAAGGGAAATGTCTCTGTTTTTCAAAGCTTGTACGTGTTAACGGGCCCTAAGTTCTGACAGACTTGATGCAGCCACGGGAGCTGAGCAATTATTCAGGAATGACTTATGAAGAATTTGGTTCACACATATTTAGTAACTAATGTTTTAATAATATAGTTCTCCCTGTCTTCTAAACTGTAAATAGTAACTCGTCATTATCTATGATATAGTCCTCAAATCACAGTTGTTCAGCAATTGGTTGTTAACGATTTATTAATGATCAGGTCGTTCCTGATTCATCCCTTACTTATTCCTGAGTAACTGCTGTTTTTTGTGCCATTTTTGTAAAGTGTTACACACACACTTGTTAGTTGAGAAAAAGCAGCCTCGGCTGAATTTTCACAGCCATCACACACCGAATGCGAAACAGATTTATTTGTTTTTTCTGTTTTCCTACAAGTGTGATTTTGTTTCATGAGTTGTACTTCAGCCTGGCAAGTGGAAAATTGTGAAGATGTGCAGCTGTTTGACAAGGTGCTTTTCAAAACGACAGGAATAAATGTCTGTCAAATGATAGTTGAAACACAGTAACATCCATGGCCAAGTGGATCATGAGCTCCAACTCATTTATGTGCTATGAAACTATGAAAGGCAAGAACACAGCAGCAAAAATATACCATAGCAGTTCAAATCTGTGTAGCTGCAGACTGTACCTGCATGCAAAAGCCCTGTGTAAAACCACAGTCACATAGTCTAGATCACATATGTCAAACTCAAGGCCCGCGGGTGTTTGCAAAATACCTGTCTACAGTCTAGGCTACATCAGAATATTCTATTACTGTTAATCCCATATGAATATTAAAATACGCCGAACCATTTGTCCTGTGTCATAGCTACATATATGATGTTTGCAGCAAAAAAATGCATGAAAATCAGTTTAGTATTCAGAGAGTTACGATGGATTAAATGCGCTGACACTTCTTTGCACCTGCCAAACAGCACTGAGTGGAGCAGGTGACCGGTCCAAGATGGCGGCCCCACGGCTCGTCAGTGCCAATAGGCAGTAGCGGTTGATGCGGCATCTACTCTTTATATGTCTATGGTCTGGTCCCCCTAGTGGCCTAGCACACTTCCGTTTTGTGGAGTGAATTTGCAGCTTTTCTCTCTTGCAGTTGTTTTGGGGTTGTGTGTGTTTTGATATTTGCAGCATTTTCTTTCGCATTTGTTTTGTGTGTTTGTGTGTTTTTGGCTTTGCATCATTCCTGTGTTTGCAGCGTTTTGCCGTTTGCGGTGTGTTTGCCCTTGTCGACCACCGTACACATCAGAGAGCAGCACACTCAGTTTTAATATATGCTGACTTTTTGCACTCTTGGCATTTAAGGTTTTTGTTTGAAGAAAATGATTTTTTGAGCCTGTGGGAAAATGTTTTCATTTGAAATTACTATTACTATTGCTGCAGATAAAGCCATAAGAAATGAATGGAGCTGATTTTTTAATTATTTAATGATTAATGTTATTTTATATGCATTTTATATGTTCCAGGTTCAATATGTACAATATGGTCATTTCAATCAGTTTTCAAAAAACATTAATCCAGTCCGGCCCTCGACTTGGAACAATTTTTTTGAATTTTGGCCCACTGTGTATTTGAGTTTGACACCCCTGGTCTAGATCAATCATCAACCAAGTCACATGAAGTCTGTGTAGTAAAAAGTCTCCTTCGGAGTCCATCCCAAATGAACCTCAGAAAAACCTACCAACACTTGATGTTCATTAATTAATCAAATTCCAAATGTTCAAAGGACAATTAAAACCAACTCAAGAGAATGTCAACACTAGTAGAAGACAGTGGATTGGCTGGTCGGTCTGTCACTGAATCCAGGGTAAGATATTATTACTGATCTAATTGTTAAGAACTTTGATTTGAGCATTTATTGTTCCTGAGGCTGATGTTTTAGGTGATAATCTGACATGAGCTGTACACTTATATGCCACAAATCAAATGGGCGGTTTGCCATAAAATTTACTGATATTTATTTTTCCACAGAGAATTAACCCCTTCAACTACGGACACGCCATCTTTAAGAACTGTAGGGTTTGATGATGGGTTTGATGATCAGGTAGGAGGAAACAAAACACTAATCCAGTTTGAGCCTGAAAAATGGCTTGTTAAAAGTACAAAAATGAGGATGGCCTCTCAACCAAAAGTGTGGAGCCCCAGCAAACAAGAGGCAGAGTGCACCACAGAGCAGGGGCGTATCAATTGAAGTGGATTTGGCACAGAGATTCAACCTTGCTGACAATGTGTCCCAGGGGCTAAATGCCAAGCAGTAAGCGTTTTACCCCAAAACCACCATTATAGAAGGGATGTGTGCAAAATATCATCCCAGTGTGAAGTCTATGGGCTGAGCTGCAACACACAGAAAGCAGATGTCTAAGCTAGAAACCTTTTTGTCTTATGTGGTGGTATCCAGTGCTTATAAATAACATCCATGGAGCAACCCCTTACACTTCCTTATTCCAAATAGGGAGTAGGTTTGAAGTCTGTTAACAAGAATTTTGCATCATCCTGAACCATGACATAATGAAATGCCATAAATATTTCCTCTTTTTCTGTCAGGAGCCTATTTCTAAACTTGAAAGAGTACTCTCATAATTTAACATTGCACCTCTGTAACATTGTTGGACTCATGTTGGAATGAAGGGGAAAAAACCCAAGCAAGTCAATGCAGCATTTTTTTAATACCATGCATTTTTCTTTGTCAAATCCTGGTGCCAGCATTACTCTCAATGCAATGCTACTCACATGTTCCTACATGAGTGCTAACGATGGCATGCTCTTCTACTCACTGTAAGGAAGTGGAAAGAATCCTACAAGGGGACATTTCTTTTTACACAAACAGTAGGTTTATATTCAGGATAATCTGTTTTCCATACAACCCTGATTCCAAAGAAATTGTCCGATATAAATAAAAACAGCATGCAATGATTTCCAAATGCTTTTCAACCTACACTCAATCAAATATAGTAATTAGTCAAGATATTTAATATTCAAACTGATAAACCGATTAAAAAAACAAACAAAAAAAAACACTCATTCTGAATTTGATGCCTGCCACACGTTCCAATAAAGTTGGGACAGGGGCATGTTTACCACTGTGTTACATCACTTTTTCATTTAACAACTCTCAGTAGGTGTTTGGGAACAGAGGACACTAATTGTCGCTGTTTGTAAGTGAACTTCTTTACCATTGTTGGTTGACATACAACTTCAGATACTCAACAGTCAGAGGTCTTATTTTGCAATTCATAATGTGCCACATATTTTCAAGTCTGCCCCTCCTGCCCTGACTGGACACATTTTTACTACAAAACCATGCATTTGTAACAAGTGCAGAATGTGGCTTGGCATTGCCTTGTGGAATAAGCAGGGACGTCCATGAAAAAAATATATCTGAATGGCAGCATATGTTACTCCAAAGCCTGATATAAATGAATGCTCTGTCACGTACTGATCTTATGCATAAGCATGACATAATGATTAAAATTTCAAGTGTGCGCTGGTCCGGAAAATAACTGTGCAGACCAGCATGGAAACAGACAACTCTGGTATAATAACCTTTGATGCTAATCTCTTAAAATTAACTAGTTTCTATTAAACAGCCAAATGTTATATGAGACATCAGAAGTGTTATCTAAATGTCCGTCTGCCTCTTACAATGAGATTCATTGAAAAGACATATCGTACCATTTGTTCGTCCGGCAGTGCACTTCCTGTATAAAAGTTAGTTTGAACACACAGTATAATTCAACTTAATGAAATCAGATAAACATACACACACCCACGATGATCTACCTATGCATAATCATTGCATACAGTGAGTGGTGACACTGTTATCATTGTACACACTCCTTTTTCACACTCATTTTTCTGAATGAGATCATAATGGGTGGGGGGAGGCCTGACCAGAGAGGCAAGAACAGTTGTGGGAGGCAGACATGAGAAACTATATTTAGGCTTAACTCAGGTGGCTTATTTGCAAAAGAAAAGTGGCACCATGAGACACTGAAAATACAACACTGAACAACACAATTCACTTACCCAACTTAATTTAATGTCATGTGCACGCAGCTACGGCACTACGTCTAACCCCCATAAACATCTAAAAAGCAGCCGCTCAAATATCCATTCCATCAGTAGGCACTAGTCCAGTCTATCCATGATGCAGGTGACTCCAGTACCTTTGCTGATAACAGGGAAGTGATCAAGTTATTCATTCTCACTGACTTCCAAGTAGAACCACTTCACATAATTTACTATATACCATACAATAACAACCAGACATAAACAAATCACAATCTTACACCCATAATTGGTCTATCCCAGTGACATCACTGATGATGTCACAATGTGTAAAACTATAGAAAGTGTTCAGGCACCCCTTTTTGTCCCTGGCACACATAGTGGGCTTGGTAAGTAGTAAAGAAAAAAAATTATCAACTTACGGAATTCAGAACTGAACCAATAAACAGTAAATACACTTAACAATGTCTGTTCAGGTATGTTAACTGTAACCTAACATAAAGTAAAATGCAAACAGACCCAGGATGGTATGTGGCAATAAAATGTGGCAAATTAGAAATCAATGATGGAACTGTGGCTAAACAAACAATTAGCAAGCATGGTTACATTTATAAGCCATGGCAATGATGGTGATAATGGGGAAAATGGAATGTTCTCACCCACATTAATCCTACAAAGTAACATTTGTATTTTGGAACATAAAAAAGTCCAGCACAGCTTGATCGGAAATGTGGGCCGTTGATATAGCTCCAGCTTCCAGCAAGCTTGGTGCAAAAGAAGTGTGTGTGTGTGTGTGTGTGTGTGTGTGTGTGCGTGCGTGCGTGCGTGCGTGTGGTATTCCTCACATTATGGGGATATAAATCTGCTTACACAGTCACACTACAGGGACTCACCTTCCTCTTGGGGACAAAATGCAGGCTATATTTAGTGATAGTTATTATTACAAACCGTAACATAACCATAATGTATAACGCTAGTTGTACTTCTGCTGTTATTTTGGTGAGAGTAACACAAAGGTGGTGTAGTCAGTACTGCATTACTCCACACAGACAGTAATATTGAAAGGAATTTAACTTTCAAAAGACAGTAACCAGTAATATTTTTGAAAGTAACTTGCTCAACACTGCAAGAGACAAAATGCATTGGAAAACCAATTAAAGCTAATACTTTGATGTCATGTTGAATTTTGCCTGTGCCATTTTCAACAATAGAAACAAATGATGCAAATATTAGCTAGTCAGCAAAGGAATGCTAGCATGGTTAGCAAGCTATTGTTATTCACACCCCGGGCGCGGGCACCGGCATCGGCTGGCAGCTGGCAGCCCACCGCTCCTGGTCTGCCGTGGAGGAACGACGGACTGAGAATGGGTCAAATGCGGAAATATAATTTCACGAGAAGCATGGCGTGTAGTGTAACTCACTTGTGTGACGTGATAAATAAAGTACGTTTCTTCTTCTTCTTCTTCTTCTTCTTCTTCTTCTTCTTCTTCTTCTTCTAACAAAATGTTTCAAATTCAGTCAGTCATGCACCCTTGTAATCATCAAACTTCTCCATCATGTTTAAGTTAGTTAAAGGTCCAGTGTATACGATTTAGTGGCATCTAGCGGTGAGGTTGCATATTACAACCAACTGAATGTGTCTTATCTCACCCTCCCCTTCCAAGTGTAGGGGAGAATCTATGAGGGCTGCTAAAAATGCCAAAAACACAAAATGCCCTCTCAGGAGCCACTGTTTGTTTTTTTCATTCTGGGCTACTGTCGACACATGGTGGACTCCGCAGAAGAAGATGCACTCTATTTGTAGATAGAAATGGCTTATTCTAAGGTGACGAAAACGCAACAATTCTTATTTTTAGGTGATTGTACACTATGAAAACATTCTGCCTGAAGATACCCCTAAATTCTGCACACCAGAACTTTAAGCTGTCAGTATTCTGCGTAATTTTTTGCTGGATACATGCTGAGGCTTCACTCACTTGAATCTTTGCTATCACTCACTGCTGCTGCTTTTCATGTAGCTTTTCACTACCCCAGCATCCACCTGTATGCTCTAAGTCTATGTTCACCAAGAGCAGGATGTTATCATTGTCACTCCCTAATCCCTGCTGAGATTCATGTTCCCATGTTGGTTGAGGCAGTCAGTATGACCCATGTTTGAATGCCTTTTTTCATCATCTGTGAGGTAAAAACACGAGGTTTCCGCACAGCCAGAGACAGAAACAGTGTGCGTCCTGGTCAGAGTTGAGACAAAAATCCAGTCTCTCAGTCAGTCACATGAGATGGCAGTATAGAAGGTTGTACCAGCATTTCAAATGCAGTTTAGCTGACTTCACTGACTCTGCCTCGAGATGTCCCATATCACACTGCTCTTCGATTCCATCATCCTCCATTACTTCCATCACAGTTTATTTGGTGGTGAGGTCATTTTGAGACAAGACTGAGTCTGTAAAGTTTACAGCCTACTATGCTGTTGTTCCTGCATCGCTCTGTGTACAATGATGCTCCTAAAGACAGAAGTGCAGAGATTTGACTGAGTCAACTGAGGCTCTTCTTGTCTGATTACTTGTCAAGATTTAGGGAGCAGTCCTACTAGCAATGCATAGAAATGCCAAGCCAATTGAAGCTTGTAACACAAACTGCACATGCAATAAAACAAATTGCTGCTTTGGTAATAAATAGCAGATAAAATTGCTTCTTCTCTGAATGACGTGTTAGTACAGGCCAACACACAATTGTGTGTGTCAAGATTCCACCAGTGTACTAGTTTTGATAGAAAAAAATACATGTGGATGTTTAGGTGTGTGACATTTGCTGCTGCTTCACCAGCAATGACTGACACGTCTAATCATCCTCGTTATCCTTTATCCCCTTTACACACATACCATATTCAGTTCTCCTTTTCCTATGTAGGAAATAGCTCATGCTATCAAGTTTCAACAGACCCAAAATAAAGAATAATAATTGGTATTATTATCATTCAAGGGTCCCTGTCACTACTTTAAAAGATGTCTCTTTCATGATGATACTCTGTGTGGAAAACATTTTCTGAGCTACAGGTGACCACTGGGAATTTCTGGCAGCAAGACTGCCTCTACAATGCCTTATAGGGGGTCTCTTATTACAACCATGATTAAACAGCAGCTGTGGTGTCTGAACACAGTTTATATGTCCTGTAGAAATCAACCTTTTTGTCACTAGAGGCATTAATTTACACCTCTATGCAGATGGTACATGATGTTCCTTCAAATCACTGGACCGGTGCTAAACCACAGTTCAGAAATATATACACGATATACCAACCTCCTGCCAGATATAAGACAAACAACAGTAAAAGTGACCACTAAACAATACACCAATAAAGGTGTAATCCCATCACTCCTGCCCTGTGTTGTCTAACAGCTGCATCCTCAATCAGCCAGGGTGCTGCTTAGATCTTTGGATTGATGTGGGGATAAGTCTGATCTATTGGTCTGACATTGAGGCAGTTAAAGCTCATGCTGCCTTGACAAATTAAAAGTATTCTCTCTGATCCAGATAAGCAAGACCAAGTCAGTGAAGGATGTAAACAGGAGATATATCTGTCTATCAATACATGCCATTTATTGATGGAATCAGACTCCTGCCATTTATGTGACAGATGAAACATGTCCTGATGACACAAGGTTCCCAGGCATCCTGGGAATGTGATTAGTGGAGTTATCCATACATCACATTCTGAAATATCATGTTTCACGAAGCCTCTTCATGTAAATGGGGTCATAAGGCCATTGTAGTGGTGTACAGAGCCTGCCTTGATGCTACACTGAATGTAGAAAAATAATAGTGATGCTTGTTTCAAGAGAAGAGGCGAATGAGAGGTGAATCCAGGTATGAGCCATTACGCTTTAAAATGATTTCCTTTACTAAATGTAAAGTTTTCACAAAGGCAGAGATTCAGATAAAGAGAAGCACTCAAGGCAGAAAAGGTCTTGAATGCACTCAGGTAAATGAGATGTAATTTGTGCTACAGGAGCAGTGATATATCTCTAGTAAGTCCTTAATGCAGCATTTTGTAAACTGAATGTACATTTTGCATGTGAGAGGTACAAATGATAGACATGCACTCACTGATTCATACATGCATACAGGTGCAGGGACGCCTAACCAGAGTGTTGAAGAAGGTGGTAGGGTGTCAGTGTTTGAAAAAAAAAAAAGAAAAGAAGTGTATTTACACAATACAACCGATAAGAAGCAGGTAACACCAATTCTCCAGCTGGAAAATCATCATACCATTGCAGAAGAAGAGGGTAAGATGACATAAGTAAAAAAATTTAGTAAACACTATGGGAATACAACATGATACATCTGTCGGTTTTATGTATTGATGTGAAGAAAGTTCTGTACGGTGCGATGAGGAAAAGTTTTAAACTGCAACAACAGATTTTTTTTTCTTGTGTTGGAACATGAACAGTGATCAATCATATGAGTTAAATGTTTGCTATATGTGTGATGTGTGACCTAATCCCACCAACACTCCTTTGGCACATTCATCTGGGGACAGGATTGCTATGAAGGATCTCCAGCTGCACTGTATATTCAGTGTCGCTAACAATTTATTGATAATTAGGACATTTTAATTACATTTAAATTTTAACCCATCTTTTAAATTAACTTGAGTTTAGCAGTCAGGCACTGTCAAGGTAGCTACAACCGGATCTGCTGTAACTTAGCTTCACAATGGTTCATCAGAAACCTATGGATGATGTCACTTCATCGAGACTTCATCCATGTTTGATACAGTCTATGGTTACCTCCTGCAGTCAGTGCATGGCTGTCAGCTTCAGTGAATGGCCAGTCTGGGACCAGAGTGGTTTGATTGCATGCTAATTGACGATCACTCTTAGAATGGACAAGACCTCTGCCACTGTTGAGAAACATTTTCTGAGTTCATTCATATTCTGACAGATATGGCCCCCAGACCACCAGTTAAAGATCACAAGTTGTGGGCCTGGTCTGGATTGACTTGACTGTTTGGTCAGGATACAAACCAAGGTCCAGACTATGAAAAACCCTGTTCTAGACTTTAATATTAAAACTGATGCACTTCACATATGAAGTCTCATATTAATCCAAGGATTGATAACACTCCGACAAAAACGCTGGTAAAGGTTTAAATACTTATTCCGACACAACAATTTTCCATGGTAAGCTGTTTCATCATCTCAAAGTAGCCAGTAATATATTATATATGCAGTCTTGTTAGCATTGCAGAAGCTAGAAGAGACAAGACCTTTGAGAGCAAGTGTTTGTTCATAGAGCAGACCAGATATTTTGATAGAACTCCTTAACATTAGCTAGAACATAAATGATGGGACTGAGTGTGATATGTTTGAAGGTACCAGCACATATTGGAAGAAAATGAATTACCTGATAAATTTGCAAAGGAAGCCAGAAAAAAGAATCATATTAGTATAATGATTAACTTTAGTAAGACAGAAAGGAGGAGTGCACATAGGCACAGGCTGAAGGAGAATGGGAAGAAGACATCAAAGAGAGAATTTAACAACAAAAAGTCAGAGAATGATGAAAAGCACAGGGAGCATGAGAGAGGAAACTGTAATATCCAGGTAACTCTGATTATGTGATATTTTCCAAAGAAGTTCACAAAATGACTATTTTCATTTTCTGAGACCAAATCTGATTGGATTGTGAGAACATGATAATTTTGCCTTTTTTTTTTTTTTTTTTTTTAAATTTATTATCATTAATGTCTTAGATTTAGACTTTTTGGTTCTTTTAATTTATCATTTATGTCTTAGATTTAGATTTTAACCTATACTCCACACCAGCTGGAGGCCATTATGTACTTGCTTGCTGTTTGCCAACTGCCAAAAAACAATTTGAATGGGATATGTAATAAGCAAGAATAAAAAAAAGCTGATTCACAACTGGACCAGCCCTGTGGAAAAAAAGCCACAATTATTACCAACCTGATCGCTCAGATCTGCTACACCCAGTGTGGCAACACATGCCCATAGTTTTAACACACTTCTTTGTATTTATATGTTATTACCCAAACTACTGCCGACATCTATTGGATTATGCAAAGCTGCTTTGGTTTAAATTTGGCCTACAGACTTGGTACTGCAGTGTGTAATGCCTCATGTGATGGTCCTGTGCTTAATGAGAGAGTTGCCCTGTCCTCCGATCTCAACAAAATTGGGATGTAGGAATTTACAGTTTATCTAATAGCCGAAACCAAAATCAAAAAATAAATAAAAAAAAATAATAAAATAACATAAAATTTCTCTTTCATAATGCTACCTCCTATTGTATGAGTGTCAGTGACAATGTGAAAGGTCAAAGACTTTAGGTATTAAAGGTTGAGCACATTGTTATATACATTAATATTGCTTCCCCCCATCTTGACACTTTGCTAAAAAGTACCTCTTTTTGAAGAAGCATTGAATAATTTCTAGTTTTATATTTATGTTGAACCAATGATTTTTTTTCTCACACACTGTGTGGTAAAACTGGTGCGTGTGCACCACGTAGGAAGGCCTATATTTTTCTCCAAATGCATTCATCCCATATACTGTAAGGTAAAATGGCAAATGGACTAAACTCCACATAAATAGCTGGTATAGTTCCAGAAACTGTGACAGTTGACAGGGTGCAGCTTTGATGTTCAAGAATTAGAAGGTGAATTGGATCACCTTCTAATTCATCATATTTATAGCATATTAGGTTTGGGCTTATAGTAAATGTCCAAGCAATGCAGCAGACAGCAACACAGAACTAGATCCCAACAAGGAAAATATAGCAGAATAGGACAGAATTAGATGGATGAGCCGGAAACTGAAGAGATCAAAGCCAAAGTGAAAGAAAGTGACAGAAGAAAGCACAAAAAGAACAGAGCAAAGCAGAGCGTGACAAGCCAGAAGAGAACAGATATGATTAGAGAAACATGGGTTAGGAACCCACTTAAATACTTACCTTTATGTGACACTTACCTGTAAGAGGTTATTTGGAACACTTGGAAAACAATAATGGTTATGCTAATTGTGTTAGCTTATAGCTTTTGTGCTACTCTTTAGTTTTTAAATCTTGAAGAGATAATACACATTTGACTTTGCTGATGCTTAGTTAGAAAAATCATTATTTGACCACCATATGAGGCACTCAAACTTATAGGTTTTTTTGAGATTGGCTTCACACTAGCTACTAAACGACCAATGCAGTCCTATACTTCATCAGAAATGCTCTCAGGGCCAGCTATGAGGATTTCTGTTTATCAGGATTAAGTTGAAGAAAATTATCTGACACCCATTCCTTGATAGCTGTTAGGCCAATTTTGTGAGGTGGAGAGTTCAGAGTCTAAGGCAGACCTTGTTATATCAGCTCATTACTCAAGCCTACTAAAGAGGACAGGATTGTCAACAGTGTCGAAAGCTGCACTTCGATATGCCAGCCATCCCCAGTATCAGCATATATTGAAATATCATTAGAAACCCTGAGCAGAGCAGTTTCATTACTGTACTGCAAACAGAAACCAGACCAAGATTTATATAGTCTATGTTTGTACTTACTAGGAAGCAGAGGGTCATGGTGTGGCTTTTTTAAAAGTGGCTAGATAACTGCATGCGTAAAATAATCAGCACACAGCCAAAACTAAGAGAACTATTCACAATGGAGAGTATGCATGGTCCTGAGGAACTAAAGACATCTCTAAGAAGAGAGGCTGGAACAATGTCAAGAGGGCTAGAAGAGGGGTGCATTTGGGAGACAGTGGCTGTGAGTTCCTCCAGTGAGATTTGGATAAACTGGCACAACAGAGAAACACAGGCTGGACTGTCAATCCCAGGGATAAGGGAAGGCGGTGTTTTAGACCTTATGTCAGTGACCCTTATCAACAAAGAAAAACATTTCACAGTCAGTATTAGAAACAGCTGGTAAAGGGTGGGGGGCGGGGTTCAATAGTCTACTGATTATGACAAAGCTCTAGGGTCCAAGTTGGTGTTTTTCCACCTATGCTCAACCTTTCTGTACTCTCTTTTAAGACAATACGTCATCATTCATCCAAGGGGATGAGTTAACAATATGAATGTATTTGTTTTCAAAAGGAGTGACAATATCTACCACTGACAAACAGAGGCCACTGAAGGAGCAGACTAAGGTAATGGTGTGTGCAGGTGTAGTGGAGCACATGTATAACATTTTAAGAAGTGTTGAAGGTGGTGAGTAGGGTTATGGCATCCTTTTTATACAGGTTGTGAGCCACATTAACCATAGTTTCTTTACTTTGTAGGCTTTCTTTTGGATTTGCTGCTGTTTTGCCATATTTTGCCTTTAGTGTATTGTTTTTGTCTTTGTTACTTTTTGTCTTGGTATTGTTTATCCCGCATTACTCCTCATTTTGTTGGGGAGTCTAGGCACCCCGGATGAGGGTGAGTAAAAGCACTGGGGAACAGTTGTTGATTACACTGTATCTGCTGTGAGGGTTGCCGTGTTGCTGTGTTTTACTGAGGTGAGTAGTGGTAGCACCCCTAGGCACCCCTCAGTGCAGTCTGCCTCTCCGCTAGTGGCCTCCGCCCACTTTATTCTCAGTTTGCTTAGTTTATGGTGGACTGGATTTTAGATATTTTAACATGTATCCATCGGTTTTTAGATTGTAGTGTTAATGCCTTTTTTCGATGGTAAAATAGTAATAAAAGTATTTCTAACCCCCTTTATTGATTTGATGTGATTTGTTAATTCTTTCCTCTTTTGCAGCTCCAGTCCCTAGTGATGGCCAGATGAAGCTTCTTGAAGCCTTCCAGCCAAATGGTTCACCAAAAGGTTCGTTTCTCGAGGCTTCATGTGCACACAAACCCCTTTGCTGGTCAAAGACTGTAAAACAGCCAGATATATTATAGATATATTATAGGCGATTTTATCTATTTGTAATAAAGTCAAGACTGTCCTGTCCAATACACTGCACTGCAGTTTACAATACTACTTGGCTCCTTCCCCGGAGTCTCTGTGCTTTGTCGTCTTGCAGGTTCCCATGGACAGTGGCTGAATCTGGATTGTGGATTTCAGCTGCGTCTCCTGCCTTGGCCCTGCCTGACATCCACTGCAACTGCTACTGCTGTTATTACATCCACTGTCACTGTTACTGTGACTGCATGTCTGTCTCTCTGTCTCTGTCTCTGTCTCTGTCTCTGTCTCTGTCTGTCTCTCTCTCTCTGACTGCATTTCTGTCTGTCTGTCTGTCTGTCTGTCTGTCTGTCTGTCTGTCTGTCTGTCTGTCTGTCTGTCTGTCTCACTCTCCCTCTCTTGCTCTTCCTCTCTCACCCAACCGGTCGAGGCAGATGGCCGCCCACCCAGAGTCTGGTTCTGCTCCAGGTTTCTGCCTGTTAAAAGGAAGTTTTTCCTCGCCACTGTCGCCAAGTGCTTGCTCATGGGGGAATTGTTGGTTTCTCTGTAGATAAAGAGCTTGGTCTGTACCAGCTCTATATGGAAAGTGTCCTGAGACAACTTCTGTTGTGATTTGGCGCTATACAAATAAATAAAATTGAATTGAATTGAAAATTGAATACACTCCACTGATTAGGCCTAATATAACAGCTGCGGCCGACCAAGCTGCAGGTTCTGTGGCGCGTCACGAGAGATATTAAATAGTCCACTCAACAAGAAGCGTTCTTGTGATTTTAACAGTAAAAATCAACATTAACGTGTTAATAATTGATTTAATATTTATTTCTTTTGTAAGTGACCATGGTATAAGCGGGATAATGCCCTTCGAGGTGTCCATTATCAGAAATGAAAGCGAAAGTCCATTCATTCGCATCGGAGTATCGGATTGGGACTCGGTATCGGCAGATACTCAAAATCAAATGACTCGGACTCGGGGGCAAAAAAACGTGATTGGGACATCCCTACTTTGAAGATTGTGCAGCTTTTCCCTCAGGAGCCTGATGAGGTGCTTGCCCAGTTCCCTTGCCAGTGGAATTGTAGCGTTTCTTGTCTCCTCCTGGAGCATCTGCTCTAACATTTTTAATAGTGGTATAACTTTTGAGCCAGACACCCTTTTTTCCTCAGACAACTCTACAGTGGCTTCATTGAAGGGTGACAGAATGGACAGGCACGCAGTAACATTAGTGTATTCATCGGATGTCAGCCCAGGGATGTCAGTTTGTAAACTTGCCAGTGCTGCTGCCACAGGCTCCCTGAGCTCCACCAGTTGCTGGAGCATGTGAAAAGTGCTGTTCCACCTTGTTTCAACCTCCTGAAAGAGTTTCAGTTTGGGTCTCCCCATCTGCTCCTGAACAACAGCAAGTTTCTCCTAAAGACAAATAAGTAAATCATGTCATTATGACATGCACAAATATGAAACAAATAATACATTAACATATGTGAAAAGAAAAATAGTATATCTAACTTTTGCAGTTGTGCTGCTTCGGAAATATCCCACCAGCTTTCTTGCCTTCGAGCGAATTGAGGACAGGACTGGGGTCAGCTCAAGAGCCTTTTTTACATTGAGATTAAGTATGTGGGCAATGCAGAAGGCATGCCAGAGCCGCAGGTCCCTACCGCAGGCAATCATATTTGATGCGCCATCAGTAACTAGGCACGTTATTTTAGATGTTATTCCCCATTCCTCCATGATGGATTTCATCACAGAAGCTAAATTGTCTGCTGTATATGCCTGTGGAAATTTTACTGCACCCAGTAAACTTAACTGCAGACAAGTGTTTCCATCAATGTAATGGCAGGTCACAGCCAGGTACGCATCCATGCTAATGGGTGTCCACATATCTGCAGTTAAGCTGACTGCTGCTACATTTTGGACCACAGCTTTAGATTTCTCTTTCTCTCTCTGGTACTTTTCTTCAACCATTGCCTTTACAGCCTAAAGGAAAGGGAGAAAATGTAGGTTGATAGAAGAAAATAATAATCAGCTTGTTAAACTCAATAGTACTGTCATGCTTCATCCATGTCACCAAACACACCTTTCTTGTTGGGAGGACGTAGGTTGGATCCAGTTTTCCCACAAACTCCCTAAATCCTGCGTCCTCCACTATGCTGAAAGGCTGGGTGTCTTTCACAATCATCGATACCAAGGCCTCATCCAGCTCCTTCTTTCTGGTCACTGGGAGAAAAAGACAAGATTTTTAAATATAGCATTACTACAATTTCATTATTATAGCCGATTAGGAAATATATGAAGAATGGAAAAATATTTTCCTACAGTGGATATTTTTGAATTACTCACTCAGGCTGGGTCCAGCCACATTCCCCTCATCATTTTCATGCAAAGCAAGAAAATGCCTCACCATGGATGAGGTGTTGTTGTTGTACCCCAGTTCTTTGGCACACAACAAACACTTCACCTTGGATCAAAAGAAAGGACAGTGAAAAATAGAGCACACTGCATAACAAACAGAAAACACATGTAATAATGTTACTGAAAGTGTACTTACCTTATTGGGAGAGATCAGATCAAAATGTTCCCACATGGGGGGAAACTTTCTCTTTCTCACAGGCTCCATCAAAATAAGCACCAATATAACAAAATGCACCTCGGCATCACTCACAATCCAACAAATTGGCAACACAAACCCACAAAATGTGAGCGGATCCATTGCGGTATATATATGTTCACAAATTGCGCCAAAACTCAAACCACTTCCTGAACTAGTGAGGCTTCAAATGTCATCAGTGACGTCACTTGCCCTAAACGACACACGCATCGATACGCGCTTCACTAAATGCATTTAGTACGCGCCGAAACGTCACTACCAGTCCCTGCCTGTTTAGTTCTGAATAGTAAAAAAAGAATATTTGGTTCATTCGGAAACGGTTCATTCGGAAACGTCTCAGAAGCGAGCCTGTGTCCTATCAGTTTCATTTCCTTACCAGCATGTGCTGAGGTAGTATTTCCTGGGGTGTTGTTGGTGTTCTTCCCTTACATTACTCTGTACCGCCCCTCCTCCCTCCACCACACAGGGAAAAACATGTGCTTACTAAGGTCTGCAGTATTTATTCAGAGTGAGATTACTTTCAACGAGTTAGAGACAGGATCAAAAATAATACACCAAGGGCCTGCTATACTTATGTTTTGTTGTACCTTTTTCTGTTGCCGTTTGGTTGTGTTTCTGTGTGTCTGTCTTTCTGCAGGGGAGGGGTGACTGGACTGAACAGAGGGTTGACAGTGCGCCTGCTGCTCATCTCCTTGATTCCCCCCTGCATTTAAGCAGCATGGCGGCTCTGCCCCGCAGCCAGATTGTTTTGAGCCAATGCGATAAACTTTCCAGCCGTGTACCTTGCCTCATCTAACTTCCTAGTTCCTGTAGTATTTTTCCTGCTGCTGTAGAGCGAGTTTTGTGTTCTTGTCTAGTTTTCGTGTTTTGGATAGAGTTATTCTCGTGCCTTATTTCTTTATTTTTCGCTAGTGTTATTATTCCTGCCCGCTCGCCACGGTGTAGTTGATTTTTTGTTGGCTGATTGTTGGTTGATTTTTTGTTGGCTGATTTTCCTGGCTTTCTTTTCCGAAGTTTTGTACCCGGTATTGTGGTTAATAAACCGTTGTATTTTGTAAACGGCTCTTTGTGTTTGTGCTTTGTGATCTGCCCAGGGGATCCAATTAAAAACTCATTCGATCTTCAAGATCGTAAAAGAACAATCTGCCACATGGATCTGGCAGATTCCAGGCTCGGGGACAGTGACCCTGCTTTGCAAAATACACTGCGCAAGCAGAGGCCTGTACCATAAAGCTTGATTAACCTAGCTGGGCTTCCTCTTACTTATCGGGCTTCACTTAACGAGACATCCGCCCTCCGGATTTTCGGTACCATAAAGCCGGCTATCAACTCACTAATTCAATTCAGGCTTGTCCAATCTAGATCTGTGCGCGCTCACATAAAAAGGGCGGAGTTTGCTGCATGCGACCAATCACAAACATGGAAAAATCAGCCCGAGCCGCATATTTCACTACGGAGGAGCAAACAATAATAATTAATAAATACGAGGAATACAAATCAATAATCCAGGCAAAAAGCAACACAGTTGCAGCTGCCAAATGGCGCTAGGATTGCTGGCAAAAAATCGCCGACTGTGTCAATGCGTAAGTTAGTGCCATTATAATATTACTTCCCCACTATGACTGCACTTGTATATCTGACTACAGTAACATTTGTGTGTTCCATAAATGTATGTGTGTATGAAATTTTTCGTTATGGCATGTGATCGTAGCCTTATTATTTCAGATGCAACCCGAGTGGAGCAAATCAAACATAAGTATAAAAATATACTTCAAAGTGGTCAGTACGCTTACTATATCTTATACATGTAGCATATGTATATGTAGGCCTACATGTTGGAGGCTATATACAATACAATATACAATGGCAAACATCCCAGGGCTTAGTCTACATTATGCAAATTACACATCAACCTTGCTTACCTGCGATGTCATAAAAGCCCTCTTTGATGCATTGCGTGGGCAGATGGCCGGGAAACACCACGAATGCATCGACAAGCTCAGTCAGGGCCCCCGCGACTTTATGAATAGCTCTACATACTGTGTTTTTCCCGAGGTTTTCGGCATCGCCAACAGAATACATAAAAGTACCTATGAATGAATGAATCAATCAATCAATCCATGATTTACTTAAACAAATAATTGATTAATGGCATTTTATCTGTGGCTTGCTTGTAACCCATCCAACGAGGGATTTAAAGACATCATAATAATTACAAACATCACTAAGAAATATATTACCTGTGGCAAAAAACCTCAGTGCAATGCACACTGTCTGCGGGACTGTCAGCGCGTGGTTGCAGTGCGTTACATTGCTGATGTAAGGCTCCAGCAGCTGACAGATGTATTGTGACCCCTCTCCCGAAAACCTGTACCTTTCGTACAGTGATTGTTCAGACAATTCGAACGGATTACAGCGATCTCTAAATATTCTCTCGCGCCTGAGTGCTCTTCGCACAAGCTGTGCACCAAGATCCACCGGGTTCTCATAAAACGGACAGGCCATTTTCCAAGAGAACTGATTGGTCAGTAGGTGGGGCTTTTATACCTGCTGAGCTCTTAAGGCCCATTTATACCCTCCGGATCCGGACGAAATCCGTCCGTCCGTCCCACACGTTGCCTCCGTAGGGGGCCTTCATACCTCCGTCCGTTTTCAGCGTTTTGTCAGTGTGTCCTCTAGGGGGCAATGTCGAGTTATAAATTACAGAGCCGTTGTCATGGCAGCCGATGCCTTGTCAACGCTTCTGTCAGCATATACCGGCATCAGTAATGGCGTCAGTAGAGGAGGTTATTATAATGACAGTACTGAGAAATAGGAAAAAAAAGATTAGACGAATCTTTTTTTTTGACGTAGAGCCGGTTCTCTTCTTCGTCGGTTTTTAGTTTGACTCATTTTGCTCATTTTGACTCTACACTGCCCCCACGACTTCCGGTGGTTTCGAGTGGTTTCGTCCGGAGAGCTCCGGATGGCTAAGCTCAGAGCCGATGGACAAACTGACGGATGAAACAGCCTCCGGATACGGACGAAAGCGTCCGTATCCGTTATTTACGGAGGGTATAAATGGGCATTTATCCTGAACTTATCCTGCTCCGGAGCAGGTTAGGTGTTCAGCATAGGTTACCACGGCAACGTAGCCCGATAGAAAGTAAGCCACCTTTATGGTACCGAAAAGCCAGGGTTAAGCCTGAAGTTATCTCGCTAAGCCGTAATCCAGCTTTATGGTACAGGAGTGGCTTAGTCACCACGATCATGCGCTTCGTTCGCTGTTAGAAACCACTCAACAGCTAGTGCTCCAGGTAAATCACCTGACCAGACAGGTGGCTGGTCTTACGGCTACACCGGTGGTGGTGGGCGCACAGGCTCCGGCACCTGCCTTAGCTCAAGCTGATCCTTTTCCGGTACGTGATACTCCCCTCACCAACCCCGAACCCTTTGTGGGGGACCTAAACAAGTGTCAGGGTTTCCTTTTACAGTGCCGGCTCATTTTTCTCCCGGCAGGGAGCAGTCAGCAGGGGTTCGATGGGGTAGGTTATGAGACCTTTGTCGAACATTTCAGATTGGTGTTTGACCATCCGGACCATGGCGGCGACGCCTCAGCCCGGCTCTTGGATCTTTGCCAAGGGTCTCAGCCAGTGAAAGATTGAGTTCATAACGCTGGCTGCCGACGCAGCTTGGAACGAGGAGGCGCTGAGGGCGGCGTTTGTCAAGGGACTCAATAGTAGCATTAAGGACAAGTTAGCGTCCCACTATAAACCTACCTGTCTTGACGCATTGATAAATCTTTCCATCAGGATTGACCACCGGTTATGCAAGCGCCATCACGAGGCAGGTATTTTGTAAATGGCCATTTGTGTTTGTGATTTTGTGATCAGCCCAGGGGATCCAATTAAAAACTCATTCAGTCTTTAAGATTGTAACAAGGCCAGATCTACTAAGATCCCAATTTGCCTGTGCTAATTTGCTTGTGCAATTTTGCACGTGGGGCTTAATCCCGGTTTGCAGGTGATTTACTAGGAGTGATTGCGTAAATGTCAACAGGTGCAAACCTGTTGGAGACACCCTATTTAAATGAGGGTTTTACATGTTTCATGGTTTGCAGCATGGCAAGATTGGAGAGAAGAAAGTACAAAGTGAAATTTGACCCTATAGAATTAGAGGTGTTGGTAAATGAAACCAACACTTAAATGAGCTACAGCAAAGAAAGCTGACTGTCAGACAAAGGAACGCTATATGGGAAGAAATTTGTGAAAAAGTAAATACTGTTGGCAAAACGATACGAACAGTGGATGAAGTGAAAAGAAGATATCAAGATTTAAGATGAACAAAAGAAAAAATGGCGTACAATAAAATGTCTGCAAATAAAACAGGTGGTCTCGCAACTTGGAAAACGGAAAACTGTTTCTCAGAATGAAAGAATCATGTACTGACCCGGATATTTTGACACAACGTTGGTAATGATCCCTTTGGCATCACAAACGCACTGCACATTCAATGAATGCATATGTTTGCGATTTCTGTACACATGCTCTGTGTCTGTGGGGGGCCAAGCTGTACATAGGTGCAGTCAATCGTTCCTATAACTCCAGCTACTGCTATCAGGTTTGATGAATCACGTTGCGGGTGCAAAATTAATTTTTTTACATTTTCTTCTCCCGACACACGCACAATTGGGTGTAACCGTCCCATATTGCATATTCATAGTGGCAGACGTACTAACTGGATGCAGACGTGCTATTTTGCACCTCTGAAAGACGCAACCCTCAGTCGCACTGTTAGTAAATCATTTTTTTGCATGTGCAATGAGTTTGCGCACGTTTTTATACACGCAAAACTTTGGTAGATCTGGCCCAAAGTCGTTGATGCATAGAGCATTAAGATTCAGACCCAAAGTTAAAACCAAGAGTGTGACCATGATTGTGGACTGGCCTTCAAAAATGTTGCATTAAATCCAAAGACTGAGTTGTAATTGAAAACTCAACAGCAAATTTATCAAATGCATCATCAACATGTATATTGAAACTACTTAGAAAGACATTATTTGGGCCAGGTGAGCTGTAAATCAACACAGATTAAAAAGCATCTGCACTTCAAAAGTGTTGAACTCACTGATGTCCACTGAGCAACAGATAATCTGGCTGCCGGGCCAGCAAGACTTGGGAACAATCAATCAGATGATCGTTTTTCTGAAGCTCTGACTTCAGGTACTGAATATCCTCCCTGAACTGTGACTACTGAAGTTTGCAGTCCACACACACAGCCATTATAGCTGAATTCAGTTGAAGAATAACTTAAATCAAGATAAATGTAATCCCATAGTTAGTAACAACAGGTTATGCCAGGCAGTCAGGCAGTCCTGTTCATTCAGAGAGGTGAAATGTCCACTCAAAAACAAACAAACCCATTGATTACAACGGTTAAAAAATTGTATAATACATTGCCTCATGAAAAATCAATGTTTCACAGTTGCAGTTTGGTCCAGCTGCTGCATAGTTGCTGAACTCGTATCTCTTGATAACAAAGATCCTCGATCCAGTTCAAAGATCCAGTTAAAACAATAGAGGTCTAAAAAGTGTTTCATAAATGCGTGGCTTTAAAGTGGATAAAAGGTCAAATTAATGACAGCTAGGTAGCCACAACATTAATACATGCCCATAGAGGTCATCCATCTAAAGGTGCACAAAGAGGGGCTTCACAGTATGAAACACTAAATCATGAATGACTCAATCTCATTAGAGTTTGTGAATTTGTAGTTTTATTTCTGTATTTCAGTTTCTCAGTGCGTCTGATCCTAAACCTACCTGCTGTCTCCTGAGTGTTGATGAACATATTTGTACTCTGCCAGGTGAGAAATTATATCTATGCTTGGGAGCATGTTGGCATATTGTTAGCCAAAAAAGTCAAATTATGCTGTATGACTAGATTTTAGTGTTGGACTACAATTACATTCATGATTTAGCACAGCATACTAACCTAAAAACCTATTATTGGGAATTTCAAGAAAGTTTCAGAGTGACAAAGACACAGAACATCCCCGTAACTACGACAATCATGACTGCTGCATTTTAGTAATCATCAACTACTCCCAAAAAGCAGTCGAAGTAGTTGGCCAGTCTTTTAGTCGCGGACATATTTCAACATTTTTTACTTCATAAAAATGATCAATTCTCATCTAACAGGTCTCAAATGTATTCGGTCTATTAACTAATGGAGGCTGGACCAACCTGTGGATAGGTGAAATAGCAGAGTGCTCAAGTGCTGCTGCAGCTATATTTGACTACATATCCCCTTTTTTTAAGTACAACATTACACATAATTTGGTAAAGAGTTCAAATTTGACCTTACTATTCTCAACTGTGTCCCAAGGCCCCAGTCAAGGTGTTCTAATGTGGCTGCAGCTCTTTTCATCCCTATTAAGTCTATAAACTCTGCCAGCTATTAAAACTATTTTCCATTTAGCACCAAGACAACCCAGTGCTACAAATCTGTTTTTCCTTGCAGATAACCCATTTTGTTCAGTAGTATACACAGTATAGGGCGTTTTGGAACCTGAAGTGTTGAGTGTTGACATTTGCTACCACTGAACAAAGGGAGATAATAGCAGGGCATTCCCACAGTGTATCAGGGTGCTTCTTTTCTGATGCTATGCCACCATTTGAGACTCTAGCATTTACTTTATTACATCATACTTGGGTGACACGCCCTGTGCAGTTGTCTGTGGAAAGGAGAACGCTATGTCCTTCTCCCAACAAGGCAGTGTTGGTGAGTTACTGTGAGCTGTATACATTCTCACAAGGGTTTATATTCTAGAGACCAATCCTTTCCTAGTAACAACATCCCATAATGTATAATATATACCCTTCCCTGCAGGGGCGGACTGGGACAAAAAACCAGTCCTGGCATTTTGGACCAGACTGGCCCACCACATTTGATAACGCACACCATTTCGGTCTTTTCTGTCTCTTGAATGTGTATACCAACTGTGCAACTCTTTAAAACCTTAAGCCATGCAATGAGTTAATGGGAATCAGTGAAAGTGGACACATTAATTACTTCCAAAAAGTCTAATTTATTAACACTACAAAAAAGTATACTCCACCACTCCATGACAGTAATGGATCTTTAAGCAGAATTCATCCTATTGGGTGGACCTATGTGTTTCAGGGAGGAAGAAAAGAAAGAATAGAGATGAGAAATGATGGATCAGATGTTAACTCTTCAAGAGTAGTACTCAATAAACTGTGAAGTGACCCAGTCCAGAAGGATGAATGTAGCTGAACTCCTGAATGAACTTTGAACTCTGTGTATGTTTGTATGAGAGAGAAAGAGAGAGAGAGAGAGAGAGATTTAATTATTGGTCAACCTTCAAGATAAAAACAGCAGTGTAGAAACTGAAAACTTAACAGGGATGATGACACAAGAATGAGTGAGAGGGCTACATACACAATGTCTTAAAAAAAAACTTGCGTATACAGGTATTACAAACTAACTGGAATACAAACTAACCTGGCCATAGAGCATTAGCCAATAATATGTTATTGACGTTTTATCATTGTCAAGTGTTCTGAAAGCAGTCCATCTTACTGCAGGTTTTACTGCATGTCCCTGTGCAATGTCGCCACCACCACCACCACTGTCATTGGCCATGGGAGCTGATGAGGCCTTTTGTGCCTTTTTGTGCATTTTGCAGCACTGGCTTGAAGAGCAAGCTCCTTTTTCTCTCGCAGTTTCTCTGCACCTCCTTTTCGTTTTCTCTCCGTTCTCGCAGATCCTAACAGATAACGTTACTGACGTAAAAGAGGGGAAGTGTTTCATGATATGATTGGGCGACATGAGCCCCGTCACGTGTCAGTGAAGAAAATAACCTATCAGCCGCAGAACTGAGTGTGTCGAGGGCCAGTCGGTGTTTACGAACAAACTCTTGCACTGACTTTTTTTCTCTTTGAATGCATTACGCTGCATGGCCAAAACGAAAGGGTGTTTGACGATGTGATCAATTGGGCCGCTGATCAACTATCTGTATAGGCCGGTCAGACCAATATTTAAAATAAAAAACAAAAAACAAGTGGCCGACTGTCGGCCCAAATAGCACGTCGGCCCACCAGGCAAATGCCCGGTATGCCAGATGGTCAGTCCGTCCCTGCTTCCCTGTCACCAGTGGCACCCCTTTATGCATTTTAGATTCCTTCAGATTCCTTTAGATTATTACATGAAACTATATTTTTATTACTGATTATATCTCCCAGACACTTAATGTTTGAACTCTGCCACCTGGCATTGACTTATTTTTCGCTTCCTGCTGAAAATTAAGGGTTGTGCCAAAGAGGGCACGATGGAAGAGAGAATTCTATAATTTTGAGCCTTAAATGGACTAATTCAGCAGTACTGCAAGAGAAATTAATGATTGGATTATCAAGTTCTGCAGGAGGATTTGGATAAAACCACAAAGAAGGAGAAAGAGACTTTGCTATTTAGATTAGCAATAATTTGTTCCTCCAGCCATTCTCAACTGCCTATTAAATTAGGGTTAACATAACCCCTTGAGATAGGATATTTAACGTTATAAGATAAAGCTATTGGAAAATGTCCGGGACAGCCAGACCACCTTTATGTTTTGGCAGGCATTCAAAGTGTCTTTAGGCATATTTCAAGTTTCAAGATTTTAACGCCTTGAACCAAGTTGATGGAAACAGCAAGGGTAAGGCATGATGAACGACAATTTTGGGAGGATATTCATCTTCAGCACCTCAGATACCATTAGTTTTCACAGAAGACATGGCATGTCTGGAATAACTTTGGATAACCTGAAAGCATAAATCTTATGATCTTTACTGAGAGTAGTAATAGGGCACCAACTATGAATGTCCAAGAGATCTTTTCCAGATTGGCAATAGTAAAATATTAGCAAAATGCAGGGATACTGGCATTTGCTGGTGTTCAACTATGTCATTATATACTTTTCTCAAGAAGAGGAGATAATACACTTGGAAAAGCTTGCAGAATTCAATAGTAAAACTATCGTCATTAGGGGATTTTTTTGAAGATAATTCCTTCAGGGCTGGTTGTATTTCGCTGACTGAAATAGGACCTTCTAAAAACAGATATTTCATGCCACTTTATTATGGGAGGGTTTAAAGGGTAAAGCACTCTTCCACTTCTGAACTATTCAACTCACATTTTGAAGAGTATAATTTAGAATAATATTTCCTGAATGGCACATTTCTATTCCTTCTAATTGATGATATAGCCTGACTATTCTCTATTCTCTATTCTCTGTTGTTGTTTCAACTCAGTTCACAGCTATGATTTGTCAACAACTATCTACAGTACCCTGAGCTGCATATCTGCTGTGAACCCGACAACTATTCTGTGAAACCCTTACCCATAACCATAGTAACCCTCTCTCACTCCTGCCTGTGTGGACATAGAGTGAGAGGAGAGTTTTTCATTGCAGAGTGTGTGGAAACCGGCAACTGCGTGAGTCTCACGGTCACTGTGTGAGAGTTGGCGCCCTGTGGCATTGCTGTATCGGCTAGCAAGCCCACTAAAAATTTGCCCACTGCCATTTTCAGCTATATCTATCTGTTAGCTGTCCCTCTTGCAGGCCATAGTGGTTGAGATAATCGGCTCTATTTTCGATTCGATTCGATTCAAAGTCAGGTCCGCTTCGCCGATGGGGCATGGTGGCACAGACTTGGTATTTTCGTGTGCTGCGCCGCCGGCGCATCTACTCCCCCTTCTCATCTCAGTCCCACCCAGCGGCGCAACTCGGAAAGAGGGAAGGGAGAAGGCGTGGAGTGGGTTTGACACAGCCGAGTCACAGCGAGGCGCATGGCAAGATTTGAGGATGACTGAGCCTGCGCATGAAAGTGTCTGACGCCCAAACTTCTCCCAGGAGGAGACTGACGTCACTCATGTCTAAATATGAGGTCCTTAGATGGTAAATCCTCCTCCTCCTCAAAGCAATGATGTACTTCATCTTTGTAGATAACGTTAAGCATTGCAATGATAACATTTGTATTTGGAATGAAATGACGTGGGTAATAGCGGACAACATCATCACTTACGTTTTTTCCATGTGTCTGTCTCTCTCTGTCTCTGGAGTGCTCTGTATATATGCTCTGTAGGATGTCATGGCTGTTTCTGGTTGGCACAGTGACATTAATTGATTAGTTTGCATCCCTGTTTCACCTGTGTACATTCAGTCAGGTTGAGTGACCATTACGCGTGTCGAATGCGCTTGTGATGTGGTCAGATAAGATACTGATCAAAATATATAAATTTAGGTCTGACTGTATGTGCTGACTCAGATAGTTGCATTGAATCGTGGCTGTTGCTAATAATTGATTGCAGTGAAATGCCAGACACTGTGGAAACCTGCCTGTGAGGTATTGATGACGTGGGCGCACGACTCCACCGGTTTACGAAAATCCACTTGCCCAGCGGTGTGCCGCTGCCGCACAAAGTTGACCAGGTCTGGGGTGGCGAGCTTTGTGCTGCCGGCATGGACCGAAATGGACTGAAAATCCAAATCCGCCAGCTGATTATGCCGACACCTCCCCCTACTGTGCTGCAGTACCCATCCTGGCATACCTCTGTGCGCCTCGGTTTACCAAAATACCAAGTGTGCTGCGTGCCTGCCTGCCTGCGCTGCATGAAAATACCATTGCACGGGGTGCGCACCCTGCGCCCCGCCAGCGGCAGGGGCGGCATCAAACAGGCTACTTTGATCTGGAATTAGTGATGATAAGTGTGATGGAAGTTCTTGTGCAAATGATGCAGAAAAACTAGTCCATGCATTCGTAACTTCCAGGCTGGATTATTGCAATTCCTTACTATCAGGCTGTCCAAATTTGTTGCTGAATATTCTCCAGTTGCTCCAGAACGCTGCAGCACGTGTTCTGACAAAAACCAGGAAGCGAGATCATATTTCTCCAATACTCGCCACTTTGCACTGGCTCCCTGTAAAGTTTAGAATAGAGTTTAAAATTCTCCTCCTTACTTATAAAGCCATAAATGGCCAGGCACCTTCTTATCTTAAAGAGCTCATAGTACCTTATTGCCCTACTCGAACACTGCGTTCCCAGAATGCAGGTCTACTTATGCTTCCTAAAGTCTCAAAAAGCAGAACAGGAGTCAGAGCATTTAGCTATCAAGCTCCTCTCCTGTGGAACCATCTTCCAGTCTTTGTCCGGGAGGCAGACACTGTCTCTACATTTAAGAGTAGGCTTAAAACTTTCCTTTTTGATAAAGCTTATAGTTAGGGCTGGCTCAGGCTTGTCCTGGACCAGCCCCTAGTTATGCTACTATAGGATTAGACTGTCGGGGGACATCCAAAGATACACCGAGCTCCTCTGTCCTTCTGTCCCTCTCCATCCGCACGCTCTCATGTCCTACCACGGCGTGTTACTAACTTAGCTCCTTCCCCGGAGTCTCTGTGCTTTGTCGTCTCGCAGGTTCCACAGTGGCTGAATCTGGATTGTGGATTTCAGCTGCATCTCCTGCCTTGGCCCTGCCTGACATCCACTGCAACTGCTACTGCTGTTATTACATCCACTGTCACTGTTACTGTGACTGCATGTCTGTCTCTGTCTCTGTCTCTCTTTCTCTCTCTCTCTGTCTCTGTCTCTGTCTCTCTTTCTCTCTCTCTCTCTCTCTCTCTCTCTCTCTGACTGCTTTTCTGTCTGTCTGTCTGTCTGTCTGTCTGTCTGTCTGTCTGTCTGTCTGTCTGTCTGTCTGTCTGTCTCACTCTCCCTCTCTTGCTCTTCCTCTCTCACCCAACGGGTCGAGGCAGATGGCCGCCCACCCAGAGTCTGGTTCTGCTCGAGGTTTCTGCCTGTTAAAAGGAAGTTTTTCCTCGCCACTGTCGCCAAGTGCTTGCTCATGGGGGAATTGTTGGTTCTCTATAGATAAAAGAGCTTGGTCTGTACCAGCTCTATATGGAAAGTGTCCTGAGACAACTTCTGTTGTGATTTGGCGCTATACAAATAAAATTGAATTGAATTGAAATAAGAAAATTGAATTGTGAGCTGATGGGAGGAATTCACCAGGAGACTTCAGATGTGTTATGCAGAAGTATTTATTGCAGGCTTGATGCATCAAGGAGAAGCTGATGAGCAACACAATGTCCACAAGTGAACCACACCAAATTCCAAAGATGTCCCTTCTAATGGGGTGTATTTATACCCCCGATGTCACATGTTTTCCTTTCTACTCCTTGAACTATTCCCTATTATGAATATTCTATACCCACCTTCTTTATTTGTGGTACTCTATTGAATAGTCAAAACCTAACAGCTCTTACCATACCTATGTATGCCCTGACATCCAACCTTCGAACTGAGGACACTTTTGACCTAATTCCTTTAAAATGTGACCTCGAGCATTCCTCCTTGAATTGGTCCGGTATCTGTCTGTACAGTTTATCTATAAGGGGGAAAGAATTTCTATCTGCTGTCTGCCAGAATGGCCTCCAAATATTATGTTAATGTATCTCTAAGGTCTCTGCGTTATTCAACCGTGAGACCTTTGGGTGCCTAACTGTACAGAAGGCCTGTCATAGAAAATTCCCTCACAATAAGCATTTTTCCGCAGTTAGGACTGGGGATAACGTTATAACAACATAACCAGCTACTTGCCTGGCTGATGAAGTGCTTCCACTATTTCTCGCCAACATTTGTCTTTTTTGACTTGCTCATGGTATTCCCTCGAGGAAACGTCAAACACATGGGGGTGATGTTGCCACAGCTCAATGAACTTTTCCTCTCTTTCATTGTCCTCACTGACAATAGCAACTTCAGCATCCCCCTCACCATGGTTACCTGACTGCACTCTGCAGAGCGCGCCTGATTGATAAACATTCAGGAACCTGTTGTGGTAGATGTCACATTAGGTGTGTCAATAAGAGAAATTCTGACATGCTAGACTTTTCGTCAGGTTGTTGTGGGGCATCCCAGATGCTGCATGACAGGCCATTTAGCATGTCACACTACACAAGTACAGACGCTTGATTGTTGTTCACGATCAGCCATGGCCTTGCAATTGGTTGACCAAGACAAAATCATCTCAAAATTGAAGTGGATTTGTGTAGTCTGATCCAGGTATAACTCAAGGCAACAATATGCAGGCATCTTCATAAGGAGCTTTACTGTATGTGTTGTCTGTGTTTTGTGTCTGTGTTTTTAAGCAATAGCAAGTCATACAATAATGAATTCCAAGGTTAAAATGATGCAATCCTGACAATCAATGACACATGACAAATCAAAGATGTTTGCAGACAGAGTGATTCATTCCTCTCACTTGTGCTCAAGCTTTGGAGAGCTTTAAAAAGGCGTGTTTGGGCCGAGAGGAATTCACTGCAGCAATCGATTCTGAGGAAGACAGAGAGTTTTTCTATGGTGGCAAAAGAGGGAAGATACATAATCTTCCAGATATTTCTACTGCTTTGGACATGGCTTTTGATGTAGTTATCTTGGATTCAGAAGGCAGGTCTGAATCACAGATAACAGCAGGGTTTTTGGACAGAACACTCTGTGGTAACCACACAGCATTTCAATTTAACAGACAGGGCTGATAACTTCTATGGAGTTCTGAGCCTACAATAAGTATTGTCCTCATCTGAATTGAGGACAGTGATCTGCCTTCACATTTCACTGTGCACTTTTACATGCACTAATTTTGAATGATGGAAAGCCATTAAACAACATTATTATGGGGAGCAATTAAATCAGCAGTTATTTTTTTATACATTAGTTGCACTATTGACATGATTATGGACATTTATGTATCCAAATATAACTCCAAATCCACAGTTCAGGCACTGTATATTTATATTTGTTATTCTGCACTTATACTGCAAGTAAGTAGGTCATGGTAGGGTCTACACTTTTGAAGAGGGAAAGAGGAGAAGTGTTTTAAAATATTTGGCCACACCAAAGCTTTGCAAAATTACTTACTAAAAGTATATTCATTCTGTTCATGAACCTTTTCACAGGTGGTCTCACTTGTTTCTCTGGTCAGCAAATCTGTAAAAAACAAACAACAAACAAATAAACAAAAAACACTAGACCTTGAGACCTATAATGAGCAGTGTTGGGACTAACACATTATTAAGTAACACGTTACAGCAACTATGTTACTTTTGCGGTAACAAGTACTGTAACTATTTACTTTGTCAAAATCAGTAACGCGTTTATCATTACTGCGATTTAAACTGGCTTGTTACTTCATGTGCATTACCTCTGAAAGGAGTAACTAGTAACTGTAACTAAGTTACTAATTTTAAGTAACTTGCCCAAAATTGATAATGAGGCAGGAAAGTTGATTACACCAAAGAAAACAACAGTTAGATTCTACTCATAGTTGCCCCATGGGTGAGGAAAGGCCTTATTGTGACCCTAAATCAAGAGTGTGTATTCCCTGGTGAGCATGAAAAAAATTCTGAGATTTAGATGACAGCCATGGAGGTGAGGGTGTTAGAGGAAAGGTCATCATGGTAAGCTACTCATGGTAATGTAATTTTACAATACCACAAAAGGAAATGTCCAAGACAAGACAATCAGCTACAGCCGATTAGCACTGTCATCCACACAGCCATGCTGCTGGCTAGAGAAGCTGATCAAAGACGTGTCCCATTCATGTATTAGAGGAACTTGATTTTCTGTTCAGAATATACATGTACATGTAGTGCATACCGTAAACACACACCCAAATACATTTACTTTAAATCAATGTAAATGTAACATGTATGAATTATGCGAAAGTTGACGGCGTTGTGCTCTGGCGAAGAATGGGGAGGCGGGAGGTAGTACTGGGTCTGTGCTCCTTTAATCTGTTGGATCTGTGGTGATAAAAGAAATACAGATGAGCTGTGTGTGTGTGTGTGTGTGTGTGTGTGTGTGTGTGTGTGTGTGTGTGTGTGTGTGTGTGTGTGTGTGCGTACGTGCCACGCTTGGCTCCCCTCTGGTAACATCAGGAAAGGCTTTTTTTGCCATTATAGCTCTACATTACAAAATTGCATAAATAAATAAACAATTTGCCACAACTAAATTCATAAAAACAACAAACTGATCCTTAATAATGTAAGTTATATGTTCATTTCTTTTCCTAATTCATCAGCCTTAAAGTTTCAATATGAAGCATACAAATAAATATGACATCAGGAAAACATAGAGAAATATTTAGAAAAACAGCATTCAAATTATACAATTCAACATGCAAATCAGTTCTTTTTAGTGCCAAAAACTGTATTTTCTTACCTTGTAACACAAAATAGATATTCACGGTTTAACAACAGACAACAGTTTTTTCACGTGTGCTAGCAAGGAGGCTAACTTAGTATGCTAGCATTAGAGCTTTTTCTTTGAGGCAACACTCATCAGAAACTTAAATGAATGAACATGAATCTCTGCAGTTTGTTCACATTCAAATCACTAATAACACCTTTTCTAAACATTTATAAGTGGAGGGTGACTGGACAATCACTCACCTCCCATAATATCAGGCTCTTCGCCCTGCGCTGTCATAT